>NC_136485.1:13656660-14154160 GCF_053919585.1 Euprymna scolopes
ATTTTCTCATAATATTCATTCATGAGTCTTTAAACATACTGTCGCTCTATCGTAAATTTCCAATAGTATTTACATAGTGAACGTTTATTTTGAATGGACGCTCTTCACAAATATCTGTTCTTCATATATTATAGTACTGTATTGTTGCTGTTCTTTTTTGTTAGATCCATGCGGGAATCTATTTAATTAAAGAAAAAACACGTCAATAAAAACACACGTCAAATCTATTTTTGATAAATATTATATCATATAATAATATTTATATAATCGATTTGTGATACATATTTTATTATCTCCTATATAATAAAATGACTGCAGAAATCCCCCTCTTGACCAAAGTACCGTAGGTTTGCAACAACAGATACTACATACAAATTCAATACATTTACTCTAATAGCCACTAGCATTCTAACCCTATTTAACACACATTCAGACGTGATAACAAAATGTTACATTGCATCCAACGAGCAATACCATTACAATCACAACATCTTTTAAGGAAGGAGTTTCTATTTTGCTCTCTAAGTATTTACTTCTGCTACTACAATCAGTTTTCACCGTATCCAATTCTACACTTTCAACTAATACTGTGCTTACACGTATTAAACTGGCTAATAGATACATAGACATGAT
The DNA here is from genome assembly GCF_053919585.1 of Euprymna scolopes. Taxonomy (NCBI): domain Eukaryota; kingdom Metazoa; phylum Mollusca; class Cephalopoda; order Sepiida; family Sepiolidae; genus Euprymna; species Euprymna scolopes. Next base: position 13,657,294 of record NC_136485.1, read on the forward strand.
ATAATGTTTCCAATTTTCGATTTATAAATAATAAAATCTCCCTCGCCGTCCATTCTGATTGACTGAGCTCTTAACATTCTCATATTCCGGAATCATAGTATTTGCTTTATAAACGAACGATCAATTAACATTAAAATATGGTTCAGTAACATACATATTCTTTTTCTCGTAGTCAAGTTCATTTCAGGCATAGGTCATTACAGTCATGCAAGATATTCAAATACAAGAGAGATAAAATCATTAAGATAACGTTAAATAAATTCTATTGCTTTCTTTTAAAATATAGTTTATCGCTATAAGATTCTTCTATGGCAACGAGTACTACGTATAAAATTCTCTTTCTTGGTCATCGTCGTCGTATACGTTGTCTTTGTCAAAACATCAACAACATTGGGTTCCGTTATTTATATATTTTTTACATAGGCATCACCACTTATCAAGGCCAAGAGGCCATAAGGTTTAAAGAGTGTACAGTAGAAATTGGACTATATAGTAATCGTTAATAATGGAAATTCGGTAAATGTGTTAACTTATATGGAACGGTTCATCAAAACTTGTTTACATTAGACTTGAAGACAACCATATTGTAGTCAGCTGGAAAGCAGGAAAAGGGAAGATAATTCCACACGCATGCAGTTCTAAGAAAGAAGCTTTATTCATGGAATCTACGTTTAGGTTTAGGTACAGATAAAGAGTGGAGGAAATTAGTGATAGTGCTTTATGCTAGACGAGGGTTTCTTGTGAAAGTCTGACGAGGGGGGAACCATATGTAAGTGCTAATATTATATTTATTTCAGTTTTTAATCTTTATCTTTATTTCATTGTTTTATTAATTGTGTAAATGTTTTTCTCGTGGAAAAATGTGCCGATTCTATCTGGCAAGTTCATATGGGATATATATTATTTTATGTTTTTATAATGGATTTTTCTTGTCCATAAATGTTGTTTATATTTCCAAGTTGATAGCATGAACAGATTAGGCAATTGTATTCATTTTTAGGTAGTGAGAGGGGAATCTTCCCCTAAACACGTCGAATAGACTTTTATATTTGTAAAACACGTTGATGGTTCGCAAGAATATATCACTATATTAAATAATAATACGGTAATATCTTTGATCCACTATGATAGGAAACATGAATTTTAATAGCAAAACAGGTTTATTGCTAATAAATAGAAAAACGTATTATTAATGAATATTGCGTTGCCTCACGGATTCTCTGTGCTAAATTCAATCATAAATATCTTTGGGGGAAGTAAAGCTATCACGAAAATGTATAATAAATTTAAATGTAATTATATCTATTATTTCTGAAATATATGCATACAGCCCGCCTATATACATGAACGCCATGAGAAAGTAATTAAGCTGCAGTGGTTAGAATTGCCTCAATACTATTTATATACACAAATCGCAATAATAAATATAATAAAAATAACAATAATAATATAAATAATAATAATAAAATACTACTTCTACTAATAATAATTATAATAATAAGAAGAATAACAACAACAACAATAATAATAATAATAATAATAATAATAATAATAATAACTAGCGGGACCTGTAGAAATTCCACAGCGGCATTTTTCATATGTAATATATTGATACTGGGCATTCTGTGGGCGTCCAGCATGAATGAAGCCGCCATCATATTATTCTAGGCCTTTCGTTAAAACTCTATCACCCCTAACTAAAGTAATAATTTTAATATGTTTCCTGGGGTGAGTATTTCATTACAAACACACCAATCTATTAACTCACATTTAATCGTTTTCATAATTTTGGGGTGTGTTACTTATTTCGACGATCATTTTTCACAATTATAACTCAAATGATTACACCCTTTACTAAAATAATAACTTTGATATATTGTCTTGGATGATTATGTCATTAAAAACAAATCAATTAATTAACTCACATTGGATCACACTTCATAAATCTTGGATATATTACTAATTTCGACATTAATGTTTCATAATTTTACCTACATTATCGCTCCCTATACTAAAATAATAACTTTTATATATTGTCTTGGCTGATTATCCCATTTAAAACAGAACCAATCAATCAACTCACATTTGATCATTTTCCATAATTCTTGGATATTTTACTAATTACGACAATAATTTTGCATAATTTAAACCAATATGATCGCCCTCCACTTACTAAGATATCTTGGGGGGCGATATTTGTAAACCAAATAAGACAAAATTATTTTAAAATATAGGATAAAGTGTTAGTAGCGCATATAATTTAGGACAATTATTGACTAAATATCAATTGAAAATAGGTCGTTGTTCAAGAGTTTTTTTTATAAAAGCGGCTACCCTCCCCACCCAGAAAATTATATTTAAAAAATATCTTAAAATGTTAAGGGTTCTTGAAAATTAAATACAATCGATTTTATAAGTTATAAATACGCTTCTTACTACTGTTCTCATGTTGAGTGATCCTATTTAATTGCCTCCCCTAGAGGGTAAAGTTAGACACAAAGGTTTTTTAATGTGGGGAATATCCAACTCCAAAAAGGGGCCCGTTGGGTCAGAACAAAAGTAAAACTCGCATTATTCTAGAAGGATTTCTCCTTCATTGAACGGGGAGAGAATAGGTGATGTGTAGCACTAGAACAGATACTATACTTTGATTAAATTACATCGATCAAAACATTTTGAGTATGTTTTGATCGATGTAATCTCCGACCGAAATTCTGTGCAGATTCCCGAGTTCAACAGAAAAAAATCCTGAGTTCGAAAAACACAAAACAGAACAATTAGTATATTGATATTTTTAATTAGAATGAGAGATGGGAACCTCTTAAACCAATATCTCTTGCAAGAACTGTTCTAAAATTTATTTTCAATCGATATTTATTCAATAATTGCGCGTTTTGCCTATGTCGTCATAATGGCCATTTTTTCCGTTGCCATTTCTTCCGCTCAGTTTTCAAAGTTCATTAATTAAACGTAAAATGATCACCCATTTTCGGGCTATTCTAATTGTTTTAAAGCAGTTAACTAATTTTTTTATCACTAACACCAAAGCCCGATGGCAAAATCATAAAACTACAAGTAATTTCTTTATTTTTCGTATTATAACTGGACTTAGGGTTAGTAGTAGGAAGGGTTTGTATCTTTTATATCTTCTGAAAATGACATACTTTATACTACAGTTTGTCCAGGAACGTGAGCATGACCAAAATTAAAAAAAAAAAACAAACAAAATCGGTTACCTATTCTTAAAACACTCTCTGATTCGAAAGAGGTTATAATTTTACGTTAAATTTATATGTGAACCTGTTTTTTAGATGGTTTCACATGCAATAACCTAAAAAAATGAAGAATCGAATTTCACAGCAAAATGTTATAATTCCGATTGTCGAAAAATGAAAACGGAAGAAAACAAACGTTAGATTTATGAGAACACAGTATTTAGATGTACCGTTTTACACGTAACTGTTAAAAATGATATAAAAACATTACCTATAAACACTCATAATTATAAAAATATATATATATAATTATTTTTTATGAGTGTAAAGTGCAGGATCAGTTTCACACATAGATTTAACGTAAAATAAACGTCTTTTTCCGAAACATTCTAGTGTGTTAAGGAAGCTAACCCAAAACAAAATATTTATTCTATTAGAGATAAATTATGTGCATTTATTGGGGGGATTCTACTTTTCTAATTGATTACACATGGTTTTACGGCGTTGCCAACTGAACTTAAGTTAGTGCGAAACAATTTTGTTAACATCCGTAAAGAATTAGAGTTACTAAAAAATGATGATTATTCTACGTTAAATTTATATTCCAAACTGAGCTCCCACTCTAAATACTGAAATACTTGTTTGTTTGTTTTCTGACAAGATTTTTTTAAGCGTTTCACACATAATCACATTTAGAAGTAATATTTCATTATTATTATCATAATTATTATCATCATAATTATCATTATTATTATCATTATTATTTTCATTATTATTTTATTATTTTTATTATTATCACAATTATTAATGTTATGTTTTGTAGTTCTTATCATAGATGACTAATTATATGTTTGTTGTTGTATGTTCGCCTTAGAGTGTTCATATTGGTGACATAGACAGGGTACCTATAAAGAGGAACAGGGTACATGTAATACATATTGAGAGGGGATTAGATATATAGATAGAAGAGAGATTGACAGTTATAAAGCTCTGACAGTTCTGGGTATGTTTCTATGAACATTATCTTTCTTTAACACATATATTTTTGAGATGATGATTCTCAGTCTTTTATCATAATGAAGGACCATTCATTATTTCTCGATACTGAGAGGGAGGCACATTCTTAAGATGATAAAGACACATTCTTAGGTGAGTTTATACACAAAGTTCTTATAATACAAATTCACAATACCGATTTTTGTTAAATGACATAACACAAAATTATGAAGATGTCCTTTTATTTCTTTGACCGGTCAATTGCTTCGCACCAAGGAAGTCAAAGTTTCTACATGATTTCAACTTCTACTTTTGCTTCCAAGGCGGATGCCAGCTCTGTCTGACCCTCTGTCGACCCTGCCTCAACACTGACTGGCCTCTCTGACTCTGACTACCTAAAGCGCTAACTATACTGAGAACTCATCTCTTAGCTATGACGTCGCTGCATACCCAAACCATGCGCATCATTCACACAACCTCATTTCCAACTGACCTATTTTACAATAATTTTTAACATTTCCTATTGTTATGATCTAGATGACCTCAATTTAATTTTAATTTCAGAAACAGAATTACATCATCAACTTCCTTTTACAATAAACATATATCTAAACTATTTTATATGAACTAAACAATTGGTAATTCTACATTCCATTTCCCATAACATTCTGTATTATTTATTTTACTCTCTCCTGATTTTAATTCCAAACCTAGCTTCCCAGGTTCGAATTCTCGGACTATCCAATCTAATTTTAACTTACAAGAACAGGCGACTGATCTTTAATATTATTATATTATCATTATTCTTATTATCATTATTATTATTATTATTATCATCATCATTATTATTATCATTATTATTATTGTTATCATTATCATTATTATTAACACTGTTAATATTATTATTATCATTATCAGATAGGTTATTATCAGTATTATTATTATTATCATTATTATTATTATCATTATTATTATTATTGTTATTATTATTATAATTATTATTACGATAATATTATCATTATTATTATTGTTATTACTATCATTATTATTACGATAATCATTATCATTATTATAATTATTATTATTATCATTATTATTATTATCATTATTATGTTATTATTATCATTATCATCACTTTTATTATTATTATCATTATCAGTAATGTTATTATCATTTTTATCATTCTCATTATTATTATTGTTATTACTATAATTATTATTATGACTATAATTATTATTATTATCATCATTATTATAATCATTATTATTATTGTTATTATTATCCTTATTATCACTTTTATTATTGTTATCATTTTCAGTAATGTTATTATCATTATTATTACCATTATTATTATTGTTATTATTAGAATTATTATTACTAAAATTATTATCATTATTATTATAACAATTATTATTATTATCATTATTATTATAGTAATAATTGTTATCATTATTATTATTATTATTTATCATTATTATTATTATTTTTATGATTATTATTATTAAAATTATTACTATTATACAAATCGTATTATAATTATTATTATAATTGTTCCTCTTCTTATTAATTTTATAATAATAATAATAATTATGATTATTATTATAAATTATCATTATTATTTGCATTATTATTATTATCATAATAACTATTATTATTTATTATTATCATTATTATTAATAATTAGTATTTATCATTATTATTATTATCATTACTTTTTTTAATTATTATTATAATTATTTTCATTATTATTATAATTTATTAATACGTTTATTATCATTATTATTATTTTATTATTATTAATCTTAATCAATATTATTATTATTATTATTATTATTATTATTATTATTATTATTATTATTATTATTATTATTAATCTTATTATTAGTTGGATTTTCTTTCTGGAACATAATGTCAATCGCTTTGACTTTAGACATTCAAGTAAATGTTAAAAAAAAGCAAACAAACCTATGAAAACAGAACAGCATAAAATCTGGGACATGCATGAGGAGTTTAAAGCAATTTAATCAGGAGCTAATATCTTCAGCATATTTTAACTCAATCAAGATTACAACCAATTGAACTTGCTGTAGAATCCCTATACATAACCACATTTGCAACACACCTAGGTTTGCAAAGCTACAAAAGGCTATTTTTTATTCCATATTCACCCCAACCAAGACACAGTGCTACTTTGATATAAGGTGCTACTATCGGGGACATATATTACAATGATATATAGGGAGTTGAGCAGCGAGATATCCACTTGGACGTCAGCATGTCAGTACAGTTGGGAAAGCAGGAAATCTGTAGTGAGTCCAAACGTGTTGCAGTTCTGGTGAAGAAGCTATTACAGTAAAATGCTTTCTTACACCTAGGGATAACTATTGTATGGGGGTGGGATTTAGCTGCTTTTCGTGTTTGTCGGGAGTATGTATGTTGAGGGGGCACCAGGGATTGTAGTTCGTCGAAACATTCACCATTAAAATACTTATAGAACAGGCAGAAGGATGCAACATTTCGTCGATAGGACAAAGGTTAGAGCCTAGATGGCAGTTCAGAACGTGTCAGTTTGGCGACCCTCTTTTTGAGAGACTATTAGCAAAAGCACCCGCCGAAATGTGACAGTAGTACTCCATACATAGGCGAATGGTGGCGTTGTAGAGATACAGGTTACTTTCAGGTGTACGCAGCATTCTAGCACGGGTAGAGAGAGCCCAACTTCTTCTCAGCAGTCTTGGCAATGCTCTCAATGTATCTATTCCAGTACATGTTCCCTGTGAACGTTAGGCCGAGGAGTTTGAAATAATTACTTTCAGGTAATGTATCTTTAGTCATGGCAACTGGTGCTTAAGAAGGTTTATTGTAATTATTGAAGGAAACAAGCTTAGCCTTGGCGGCATTGAATATGACCATCCATTTTGTTATCATTCCACTACAGATTGGAGGCCATCATCCAGTGTTTACCCCATTTATTTAGTGGAAACTTTAAATGATTTGTATTGGATTAGATTATCGAGACTACGACAAAACCTTTACACAATATACTACCGAATGTACGAAAATAATAATAATATAAGTATTACAAGATGTTATTGGAATACCTCGACATACATTCGTACACGAAAGCATCAGCTCAAGAAAAAATAAAATAAAAACAATCCTCAGATTACTCAATCCTAAAATGCAATATCTGCTTTTGTTTTTTCATTGTTTATACGGTCCCGAGCAACGCCGGTTGGCATTTCTTGTGGAGAAGTTAACTTAGAAAATTGGACCCTTGAATCAAAAAAGATGGCTAACATAAGCCACAAGATTAATGTGTTTATGGACTAGAGTTATCCTCAAATACTATGATAAATTAAACATTTTGGTCAAATTTATCATCCAAGTGTATGCAGTTAGTTGGTTTGAGATCAAAACCGACAATATTTTTTTAACCAACAGCAGCATATTTTAATATGATTCAGAGAGCAAAACAGTTAACAGAAATCCAAATTACTGTTTTAAACTGTTCAAAATATAGTGCTTTTGCACTACTTCTGGAAAATATAATATCGATAATAAACTCAGATGAATTGTATGTGAGAGATTTTGTCCATCAGGTAAATAAATATTTATAAATGTGAGAGATTTTGTCCATCAGGTAAATAAATATTTATCCATTAAATTGTATTAGTTTTCTTAATTTACCCAAACACTAGTTAGTTTTATTCATATTACATCGCAAAAATATAAAAAAATAAATGTTTTCAAATAATTGTTTCTTTTGTGTGTCATTTTTTCTAGATATAGTGAACAACTCAAAACAAAACAAAAAATGAAAAAGATTACTGCTATCAATTTTGCAGCCACACACTGGTCAAATTTGATTGATTTTTCTCAAAAAGTTGTATATGGGAAGGAAGCAAGACATAGACACATTATTAAAAAGTCATCGTGCCAGAAAATTAGACCTTCATTTTCCTCAAAAGGAAATTATGCAAAACAATTTTGTTCTATAAGTTCATATTATTGCGTTTAATAAAAAAAAATTAAAATACATGGTTCTGTAACTTGTATTAAGTTGTTATATTGTGTAATACATCTCCACATATATTTTTGAATTGTGAAATTTAAAAGACTTAGTTGCTAATTAGCTTTTTTTTAACAATTTATTAATCAATGCAGTAAAAGTTGAGATATTTTGCTAGTTGTTATTAATAATTAAAATTATAATTCATGTATTTATTTTTCTTTCAATGTATTTCATATCAATATCAATTTTAATTGAATATTTTATAAAAATTGTGAAATTTCAAAGCCAGTGTTGTGAAAAATGCTATGAAAATGGAGGATTTTTCAGCAATTTTCTGTTCAAGATGGGAATCTAATTTTTGGTATATGTTCTTATCGCATCAAATCCCAACTATCATCATCAGTGCCATGTTTATTTTCTGAAAAAAGTTGCAAATCGACCTGCCCTAATGTGTAGTAACCCCGACAAATCAGGTGTTTTGCTTTTTATTGCTGTTCTGGAGCACAAATATTAATTTATTCTCAGCTAAAACACGCCTAAAATCATGAATATACACACGTCTTCTGTAAATCGATATCACAATTCGATAGACTTACTGCTATACATGATATCAGCGTGTAAATATTAAATACTGTATAGAAACGACGATGTTTTTTTTGTGATGAATTAAGTTCCATTTAATAAGGAAACAATTAAAATTAGAAATCATTATTCCAAAGTATACATTGCATTTTCAGATAAATGCGATAAAACTTACTGATTCGCACGTCTTATTTAATAAATGCACAAATAAAAACATTCCCTTTCTGCTCCATGGTCTCCCGACTAGCCGATATGCAAAGGTTCAAATTTAACGTAACCCATCATCTTGTCAATCTTTTCTATGTATGGTTCCAATTAGTAGTCCCTTACGTCTAAATGAAGATATGCCTTATTTGGTGTGAAGGTGCGTAGAAAACAGTCATGGGAACAAGTGTCCAAGGGTGGCGTGTTCGTTACTCAAACTCGAAACTCAACCGATAGGAAACGAAAAGGTGACAGATTTGTATACACGCTTGGTATGTTTTGCTTACTTTTGTTTTGAACTGTTACTTTCAAGTTTCTAACGATGGCCGCAGTTAGTCACCAGCCAAAGAAGCCAGTAATAATTAAGGTGTGGGGAACACGTTTAACCCCGTAACAAACTAGAGTAAACCCCGAAAATAATAACAGACGTAAATGAATTTATGGAAAAGGCCAAGACGTACTAACATATGGTAACAGATAAAGTACTATTGATTGACATCCCGAAATTGGAATTAATTTCAAAAAGGACTACACATGTCTTAGTTGTTGACAAGAAAACGAAAAAAATAATTAATTTTACAAGCGACCTAGTGATAAAACTGATCGCCACAACAATAATACGAAGATTACATATAGTTAAATGCAAGGATCTACATACCACGAACCTAATATTTTCAACACCAGAAGACTGTGTAGAATTATCACAAAAGGAAGCCACATCTCACGTATGTACTTGCGTCGACGAGGAACCTTCCTCTGTATTTCTTGTGCCTTTTCATGTAAATGGAGAGCACGTTGCGGCATTTTTAATGAAACACGGAGATTGCATGCGAAGAGAATCTGTCAACGTGACATTTTGAAAGTATCCTCGCTCAACAAGTATTCAACGAAATCCCTTATTTTCTTGAAAAATGGAAGACAAAATACCTACGATGGTCGTTAATAGGAGGCCTTCATATTGGACTGTGAACAGATAAGGGGCTTGACCAACGTATGGCCCTCAAATTAACAAAACCGCAGGTCCAACGGTCAGCCCTTAAAATAACGCTTGGGTTCACCTGGGCACAAGGGCGGGTCTCCCATAACTACAACTCATCACCTGAGACCACTCCCCAAAAAACCAACATCAACAACATCAAGGAATTCCCTGACCTTAGCACGACACATTAACTACCGAGTCACCGGAAAAAAAGCTCCCCAGACGACCATGTCTTTCTTTATTGCCGGACCAATAAAACCACAAAAAATTAAAACTAATACCCTAAGTCTATCCCAGACAAGACCAAGATTGAACTCCCCCAAACCACCCCTCTTACCTCCCATCTTTAGATACCAGGCAACTCTCCCCTAGCATTTTCTAGAAAGTCCCAGCTACCATGTATTTTCTTAAATAAAACTCTAAGAAAAACTCCGACCATCCCCCAGTAAAAACCAAATTTAACATCTCCCTCTTCTCCTTAGCCAATCACTCAGAAAATATACCCCCACAACTTTCCCTTTGGATGTCGGCGGTGGGTCTGAGGACGGCCTTATAAACACTGCCCTGGCTGAATATTCCACGGGGCGTGCCAATGACATTCTGCCCCACTGATATATTCGTTCCGGGTACCCAACTCTAAGTTATCACTATGGCACTAAGAGTAGCAAGCTTGAATGACCGAAAGTTGAGGGTTGCCTCTCGTAAACTTCGAGTTGCACACTGCCTCCAACACCTTAGTGTGGATATCTGTTGTCTACAGGAGACTCACTTTATTTTATCGGATTATAAAGTTGTGTTGGTTAGAGACTTTCAGATTTACTCAAAACAGTTTGATATCTATTCAAGGGGAGTCTCCTGGCTAGTTAATCGAACTTTGAATGCGTCATGTGACCCAGTATTTGTAGATCCTGAGGAAAGGCCGTGCGTTTTAGATGTTACCGTAAAAGATGTTGTATTTCGACTTATTGAGGTTGATGCGCCCAATAGCCATAATGAGCAGCCCTCTTTCTAGGTGATAGGTGGGCGGGTCATTTGAAAAAATAATTAGATCCTTCGTTGCCGATTGGTCGCTGACTCAATCTTAGCTCCAGAGCAGCGAACGCGACACAAGATATTAGATTAAATCGGGCGGTTGAGGAGGAGGAGGAGAATAGAAGAAGTTTCACTATAATTAATGCAGAACTGGACTCCTTGGATAATAAGAAGGATCGGGGATTTTTCCTTAGGGCTAGGTTAAAGATAGCACCAAACGAGGCGACAAATATAGCCACTTCATTGCATGCAGAGGAGCTTCAACGGTCTACTGTTCGACACATCTCCAGTGTCACATTGCCGGGTTGATGTAACGTGGCCACAAACGACTGGATTTGGGAGGGTTTTCAACTCCATTTTCAAGATCTCTATACCAGGTACCCTGCTCTTACAATGTTTCAGTTCAACGCCTATTTAGCCGACTTTTCTCGCATTGAAACGACCGAACGGCTAGGCGCCAAAGTTCTATTAAGGAGGAAGAAGTCATAGAGGCTTGGAAACGGCTGGGGTTGGACAGAATTCCTGGTCTCGATGGTCTACCTTACGAATTATATTTCACGTTGTCGGACATTTTTATACGCTTGCTGGCCATAATAATTGACATATCATTTGATTTAGGAACGGGTTATTGATCAGTATTTTACTAAGGGGTGATTAAATTGATACGCCAGGATAAAAATGGAGGGATGGTATAGGTAATTTTCGGCCCGTAACGATGTTAAATACAGTTAAAGATTTTGGCCAAGATCTTAGCAAACCGTCTGCAACTTGTCTTGCGTCGCCTTATAAATCCCGAACAGACTTGTGCTGTTAAGGGCTGGTCGATCAGGATAACTTGCACATGATACGCTGGATCATAGAAAAAGTCCACACTGGCGCTGCACTGATACATTTAGAGCAGTCCAAAGCATTCGATATGGTCGATCATCGGTACCTAGAGACTTATTTTCTCAACTGGATTTTGTCTTCAGTTTCGCTCCTGGATTTGGCTCCTTCATGCAAAACCTGGTATGCTGATAGGGGTGAATGTTTTCAATTTGTCCAGATCAATTTGTCAGGATTGTCCGCTCTCACCGATGCTTGCTTTTCTTTGTAGGCTTAGGGGTAATTCGGTACTTCGCAGTATCACTATGCAAGGTGCTTACACCACAAGTACTCAGCCTATGCTGACGACGTGACTTTCCCTGTAACTGTCAGTGCTGAGAATAGAGTCCTCGACATGAAAATAAGACGGTATGAACAGGTGACATAAGAAAAAAACGCGCTAAGTCCGTGGGCGTGCGCATTAGTGCCTGGAGGGGGTACACCTTCAGTGCCTTTTGACTGGATGGATGGGCCTTGTAATATATTTGGCCTCTGGTTTTGTCCCGACATCCAGTTGAAGAAAAATTGGTCAGAAATATTGGAGGAGTTCAACCCATCACATGATTGTGGTCCCTGAAAAATCAAACTTTAATGGGTCGAGTAGATGTCTGCAATCCGCATATTGGTTCTCGTATTTTTTACCATCTATCAGTACTTCCACTCCCAGAAATCACACAACGACAACTAGTGACTGCACTTTTCAATTTCTTATAGAGGGGAAAGAAAATCCTGATGAGTTGGGAGATCTGTTACCTGCATTCGTCGGAAGGCAGTCTGAGCATGCCAAGCATTGGTAGTTGGAGGTATACGCTTCGCAGACCGAATGTGTACGACATGTGAAGGAAACACTGAATTCTGAAGAGAAGTCTTTCCGGTTTTGAAAAGTTTTTACTTAAGTGATGGGAAGCCACACAGGTTGTCTCAAAGCGAGTCCCCTTTTATCGTAAGTGTTGACGGTCATTGAAGCTCTTCTTACGAGTGTAAGAAAGCCTCTATGAATACGAGTGTTGCCACGTAGGATGCTATATAGGGTTATTGGTGGGAGGTCCGTTCGAGATGTTAAGCTTAAGAGGCTGGGTTTTACGAATGCGGCGGGTCGTTAAGTATGACCTTAGGCGCCTGGAATGGGGTGCCTCGATAATTATGAGACTTCACTCATCTGGCTGATAATAATGCTTTCTCGGTCGGCAAAAACATTTTTCCCAGCGAACATGGTCGAGACGCCAAATCATATGCAATGGGGGAACTGGATGGAAGACGCCGATCACACTTTCTACCATTGCGCTACCGTACTTTCGTTGTATGAGTTTTTTGAAGGCTTCACGATTCGCATGTTCTTTGTTTTGGAGTCGGTTTCAATATGCTGCTATTGGACCCGAGCTTGAGAAAAAGTGGAACACTGTGTTTTCCTCCATTTGCTAGCAGTTATATAGGGCGTGATTGGTCAATGAGAAGGAATGTTAGGGAGATGAGAACTTCACCGCTCACGAGCCTGTTCTCATTTTCAAGCACCGCATGAAAAATGCTTATTACGCTGGAGAAGATAAAACTCTCTTCGGCAGATTTCACAAAAGGTGGATGAAATTTTTGCGCTTGTGTCGAGTGAATGATGCTGACCTTGAGTGGTACTTGGCCATAATGTATGTTAAGAATTTTAGTTAGCCGGACTGAACACAGTCATGTAATCGAACCAGTTAAGCTAGAGTAATTTATTTTTCGGTATTTTTCTTGTTTTAAGTTAGCTATTTTCCCCGATTTTTTCATTTATCTCTACTTCCTTACCCAAGTAACTGCTGCTTTGTCATTGATGTAGCCCAACTTTCGAGACGTTTAAATAAAGTGTACTTTTGGGGGCCTGCATTATTTTTTAATGACAAACTGCTTATCTGACGTATTTTCTAGCGGGAATTCCAAAACTAACACTCTATTTTACATTGTGTCCATTATCCATTTGTTTTGCTGGTCTATAAAATTTTTATTTCCCAACTTCCCACTCCATGTGTATATATAATGTCTTTTCGTTTTTTAATTAGCTCTTTCATAGAGCGATAGTGGTATTTTGGTTAGAGGCTAGTTAACTAATGTTAAAATAGGTCATGTTATCACCTTTCCCCCATTTTGAGCCTTCTGCCGCAATTTATGTTTATTTATGTTTGTAAATATCTTTATGATTATAAAACTTAGACCAGCTTGCTTGCTTGCTTGCATGCTTGCTTGGGCATTAAAACTGTCCATCCGGCTTGTAACTTCCGGTTTCAAAAAATGTGTTTGCTTACTTATTTCCTGGGCGCTCTGTTATAAGCCTGATATAAGAATCTACCGTGGTTATTCAAGCATACACAATGTCAACAATTTTTTGTTGTTGTTGTTTTAACTTATTTTAATGTGTTTCGCTTACAAATAAATGTAAATAAACCCCGTTTGATTAAAAAACTGATTTAAATGTAAATATATAATATATAACTATAATAATATATATATATATATATTCACTGCTGTTAGTAGCGACCTTATGGATTTTGACAATTTTTTTAGGCCTTACTTTAAATATATTTTCTCTTCAAGGAGGGGGAAGGTAGAAACTTGGTTTTAGGTGTGCTTTTAGTAGGGTCTCCTTAATTTTACTGTTTGAAGTATTGCTCTGAATGCTTCCTGAGTTTTATACAGACAAAAGACAATATAATTTCAAAATCACTTTTTATTTTTAACATCTTTCAGTTCACTGGGAGAAAGGAAGCTGGAGGTGAGCAGTGATTGACAACGGTTGAGAATGGACATTACACACTACGGTGCTTACCATTCATGTCGCAGGTTTCAGTGTGGAGGCAATTAGCACGGCAGGAATTGGCGACTATATTTCAACAACTGGAAGTGGTCTTTTTTTAACTATTAACAGATAATGGCCCATTTTTTCCGAAGCAAATAATGCAGGACGTAGGCAGTTGAATGAGGAGTGAACTGGAAGTTTATCTGTGCATATGCCCCGGCTGGGTATAGCATAGCACGGCGATACCATCGCACTATGAAACGGATCGCAGCTAGAATGCACTGCTTCATAACAGAGGCGGTCCACTTGTACAACCTAACTCTAAAAAACGACGAATCTTTTAGCTCACCAGCCAATACTATATGTCGTTCAGGTGAATGAATCGATGTTATACCACCAGTAGTAGGCCCGGAGCATAGTCCATTCCAAATTAGAGACCGTGTGCTTAAAGTCGTTGTGCCGCGAGATTTAGCCAGGGAGGGGTAACCGAGGTAATTAATCCATAGTCCGTCATTATGTATGGGATGTCCTGGCACGTGAAAACCTGCTCCCCTGATACTGTATACTCTCCTCATCAGAAGATTCCGAAAACATATCTTCGGAGAACAGAGCGAAAAGTCTTATCCTCGATGACGAAACAGACTCGTGATGAATTCTACAGTTCTGAACATGCCTCAAAATTGCGAAGAAACACTCGAAAAAAATGACCACCACCGCGATGTCGTCAGTGTATTCATGAGATCAGGAAGGTGTGTGATTATAGTCATGGAGACAAGCGACACTAAAACTTAAAACCCGACCGATAGGAAACAAAAAGGTGACAAATGCAAATTATAACGCAGTCGATCTTGAGCATATAAAAGACCGGCATTTCTTTCATTGGGGAGAGGACTGTTTGCTCACTTGGAGTCATTCGCTAGTCAGTGCGAAAAAAAAGGACAGGTGTTTTTTCGTACTGTCACAAGATGCAAGATGGAATAAAAAGAACGATGAATTTTTTTTTCGTACGGTTAATTCTCGTATCAGTGGGAGAAAGGAACCACTGCTTTTTTCTGCACGAAACAGTATTCTGCAGTTAAAAAGTTTAATTTCAACACCTAAAGAAAACATTAGTTGTCATGTTACGAATATGTGAACGGCTTAATATTCTTGTTGGTATAGACTTCCCGGGGTCTTTTTACGATTAATATAGAAAGGGGGTTAAGTTACTAACAACCATATGTAAAGTGTGCTATGGAACCGACTGGATTCGAACTTGGGATATTTCTTTTCTTTTATGGCGTATACAAGTTGTGCTTTAGACCTTGAAAATCATGCATCAAAATAATCGTGGCAAAAGAAAATTGAAGTTACGTTTGGGTCAATCACTTGCAACGAGTTTTCTTGAGACTTGTCCATTATCGTGTCAAAACACAATTTTACTGAATAGAGAAACCTTTAGAATTCAATCGCAGAACTTAAGAATATAGAGGAAATGTCAGTTCGAACTTTTGCGCACCAGTTAGTATGAACGTTTTTATCGCTTGCTTTTAACAAACCGCCTTGTTTCTTTGTATAGCTGTAGATCATAAAGACTTCGGAGTAGCCATCTCATAAAAAACATACTATTTATTGAATATGTATATATATATATATATATATATATATATATATATATATATATATATATATGTATATATATATATATCGATAATTGTATCGAAATCGGTAAAAATACTGGAATCGTCCAACTCCGAATATATATATATATATATATATATATATATATATATATATACATATATATATATATATATATATATATATATATATATATTAGTGTTGAGTCGATTAATCGGAATCTAAAATCGAAAAAAATTTCGATGCCAAATACGATTCTTTTAAATTTTTTTCATTTGATTTTCTTTAAAGATTAATATTCTACCGCTGACAGTAATGCTAGATTAGTGAATATCTGTTGCTTTTTTACCTATTAGTAAAACTAAAATCAATAGCTCATTCCTCACAATGTATCCTTACGTTTAAAAAAATGTCTGCACATTTAATGTGTTTTTAAGGTCATCCTGAACAACTTTATAATAAAATATTTACAGATATAAAAAGAAAGGAAATCGAAATCGATAACTGTAACGAAATCGGAAATGTAATACGGAATCGATAATTGTATCAAAATCGGTAAAAATACTGGAATCGTGCAACTCCGAATATATATATATATATATATATATATATATATATATATATATATATATTGGAACTATCTTAAATATGTGATATTGTGGTAAGTAAACTTATTCTAGCTAAGAGTAAGATAGATAATGTAGGACAGAGGATGACAAATGATCTCACACTTTTCCTGATGTTAATGCTATATTTTTTAGGAAATAAATAATCCAAAGTGTAATACCTTTTTCTGATACAACACTTTATCTTTTCTGATCTTTCGAGGCAGGTAAATTTCATTTGTATAATAATTTGGGGTTCTACTTAAATTGTAAAACCCTTATTGATTGATTGATTGATTGATTGATTGATTGATTAAATATATCCTTTCCATCAAAAATAGGATTCTTCTTTGTAACGATTATGTGTGACTGAACATTCTGAAAAACTTGACAGAAAAAATAAAAACAAATTATTTCTGAATTTTGACGGGGGATCAGTTTCTTACATAAATTTAATTTTTTGTCACTTACTTGAAGTCTGGCTGAAATGATAATAAAACCACACTAAATTTATTTTACAAATAAGTCACCTCCTATTAAGGCTCGTAGGTCACTCGAGGATAAGTGTGAATGAGGGTATAGTGGTTAAGGAGAACATGTCGTAATCATCTTTAGTAGTGGAAATTTGATAAATTTGATTACTTAAGGGGATGGTTCATCAAGAATTTGTTCACATTGGACTTGAAGACAACCATAATGGAGTCAGTTGAAAAGCAGGAAAATGGGAAAAAAAGTTCCAAAGGCGTTAGTTCTAAGAAAGAAGTTTTTTCATTGAATCTACAATTAGGTTTTGGCAAAGATAAAGAGTGGAGGAAATTATTGATAGTGGTTTCAGGTAGACGAATGTTTTTCATTCTGTTTGGATACACAACGAAAATGTTGTCGATTTTATTATTAATGCCTTCTTTACTTTTATAGTAAATATTTTAGTTTTAAGCAGATTATTAATGATTTTATAATAACTAATGTTTTTTGCTAGCCTTTAGAGCAAAATACCGCGGGTTTGTTTGCCCATTGACCATAACGTGTCTGCTAAGCAAGTACCAAAAATGTTTTGTATAACTGACATCCAATACGATGTTAAGTAATTAACATATCTGTAATTATTTTAAATGTAATACAATAGAGGTTTTAAATATATTTATATTATGTATTACATATAACATATGATATATATTCTTTTATACCATTATATAAATGTGTTTATATGTGTATATATATAAATATATATATATATATATATCTGTGTGTGCGTAAATATATATATATATATATTTAATTATTATACAGAAAGATATACCAGGGGCGTGAAATAAGTAATGCCCCTGACCCACTTCCTGTTGTCTGATCTAGCTGAAATTTTGCATGTGCAATGATTTATATCCCTACGGGGTGTGTGACAAATAACGATTTCTGTTTTAGAGGTGTTTGAGCTGAGCCTGTTGAACGTTGAGCAGTGATCCGCTGGCATTGTGAAGTAAAACATGGCCAGAAGTCTGTGGAAACAGCTCTCAGACCGGTCGCCCCTCTTCTGTCATTGATGAGGCATATGTTCGTCAAGTTGAGGCTGCCATTTTGAAATTTCGGCGCATTACTATTCGCCAAATATCCCAAGATGTCAAGATTAATACAGGGTCTGTGGAAACTATCATTTATGACAATTTGCATATGCATAAGGTACACACCAGATGGATTCCCAGGTTGCTCCCACCATTCCAGAAGCGAGAACTCGTCGAGTGCTCGAAGATGAATTGTGAGATGTGCCAAGAAAATGAGTAAAAGTTTTTCTAAAGACTGATTACACAGGATAGAACCTGGGTTCATCACTATGATCCAGAGACCAAAGCCCAGTCAATGCAGTGGAAGCACTTCGAGTCACCACCTCTAAACAAGACAAGGTGTCAGCCCTCCGCTGGCAAGGTCATGCTCACAGTCTTCTGGGACCAGGACGGAGTAGTGATGACAGATTTTCTGGCAAAGTGTACTACAATTACAGGAGCCTATTATGCTTCACTTTTAAGAAAATTAAGGGAAGCTATCAAAATCACGAGGCGGGGCAAGATTAGCAAAGACACCCTCCTCTGCAGGACAACGTTCTGGTCGACAACTCGCATGTCGCCAGATCAGAAGCACGGCGTGTGGTTATGAAATCCTCCCCTATCCTTCCTCCTGACCTTGCACCCTCTGACTTTACCCTCTTCCCAGCCATGAATTTTTTTTGAAAGAAAAGCGTTTCCCAGATGATGCAGTCTTGATTTCTGAAGTCAGGTTGTTGTTGGAGAACCAACCTGGGGTATTCTACAAAAACGGTCTCCAGAGCATCATCAAACGATGAGAGAATGCATAATTCTGGGTACTTCCTATGTGGAGAAAGACTAATAACTGTGCCAAGTTCCGTTGCTCTACTGCTATCGGAAGTGGGCCAGGGGCATTACTTATTGCACGCCCCATGTGCATGAGAAAAAAGTAGGCCGAACCAACAGCCTAAAAAAGAGGTAGTTTATATCAGCTCATTAACTTGCTTATATCTGTTCGTTTATCTTGACATAATTACATTTCATTTATTTCACAATAAAATGTGAGAGAATGGAAAAGCCAGAATCCCTTCCATTCTTTGGATGAGTTGAATAAATCAATTTTGTTCCTTTTTTATGCATTATGTTGCTCATTACTGGCAGTATTCTTTCATAGAACTGATTGATCGTTTTCAATATTAACGAAAATTATCGACTAATTAAATATTAGGTTTCGTACATCTATGCTCTTTTGCTTTGGGAAAAAAACAGCAGTATGTATCCACTCATTTTCAAATTATATTGGTCGTTGTCCAATGGAGAATGTGACAACACAATGATAATCAAATGTATTTTGGCCTTGATAAGTGATGACTTATTACTATAAAAATTAAATCTTTTGTAAAAAATGGATTATAAGAATATATCAATGAACAATTTGCATTTTTGATAAAAGAAATTGTAATAACTTACCTCATAACTACGGCCTCGATCAATTTAAAACTCTTCTACTTCTATTACTATTGCGACGACAACAATCACAAATACTACTACTACTAATGAAAACAATTCGACTAGTCATTGGAGGATATGAAACCATACGCACACATATGTTTGTCCTTCCCGACATGGGTAGAATTCAAAAACTGTTCTCTTTTTCGTACGACCTATGACTTTTTCTTTTCTTGCATTTTTACTTCAATATCCTGAAGATGTCCTCTGAAATAAGGACGAAAAGTTGATTATTTTAATAATTTCATTCGGTTTTTCTATTTTTCTCAAAACATAACGTCAACCACCGCTGGTATTTTTACAATTCTTATACATTCTGTCGAAATGGAAAACCGATCTTCTCTGCGAACATATAAGAGCATCTTAATCGCAGCAAATTCTCATAACAACAGTAGAATTTTTCTGGAAAAATGTATTGAAGAAAAAGTCATACCTGCATGCATACCTGAATCTTTTAAAACATCAGACCATATTTTCCCGGATTACATTGAAAAAAATCTTCTGTCATCTATAATATATTTAAAGCACCAAAGCTCTCATCTTTTTCGGAAAGCCAGGACATTAATTACTGAATATCAACATAGAAATTCGTTTCTTATCGTTGAGCACTTTCAGTTGAATTAAAAAGTCGGTCAATTTAGCTCTTATGCGTAGATCATCGTATAACGATTTGATCACTGTCTGCCTGATGTAATGAACATTTAAATTAAAATGTTTAAAATTCAACGCTATTTCACACTGTTAATAGTAGCCGAATGGATACGGCCTCCGCTAATCGAGCCAGAGATGTCTCGTGTCGCGGGATTCGAATCGTTCGACTGATAGTAATCGTGACACCCTGCACTGAAGAATCCCGAAAGGATGAAACACTAGTGTCTGTAGGTATTTAATTATTATAGTAAAAAAAATAATTATGACAACCCCTTTAAGAAATTCGTTTCTTATCGTTGAGCACTTTCAGTTGAATTAAAAAGTCGGTCAATTTAGCTCTTATGCGTAGATCATCGTATAACGATTTGATCACTGTCTGCCTGACGTAATGACCATTTAAATTAAAATGTTTAAAATTCAACGCTATTTCACACGGTTAATAGTAGCCGAATGGATACGGCCTCCGCTAATCGAGCCAGATATGTCTCGTGTCGCGGGGTTCGAATCGTTCGACTGATAGTAATTGTGACACCCTGCACTGAAGAATCCCGAAAGGATGAAACACTAGTGTCTGTAGGTATTTAATTATTATAGTAAAAAAAATAATTACATATATATCTATATATATATATATCTATATATATATATATATATATATATATATATATATATATATAGTGCAGAATATGATATAATGGCTAATTTAATGGACTAAATTAGGACGGTATATAATAGGTGTGTATTGTAATTAGGTTTGAAGAGAACCACATTGCATCCGTAGTCACGTGATATGGAGATGTTATCAATTGTAATGATCTATCGTAATAAATGTTCGTTTCTGTTCAATTAGTATTTACATATTAAGGTACACATCTTCACGTTACTACTGACTGGTATGTCTTTCAAACATGGTAAATTCACATGCAAAATTAATGATAAAAACGTCGATATATTATGTTAAAATTTAACAGTTTCATTAAATACTAGCTGAAGTACCCGGCGTTGCCAGGTTTTATTTGATGTTTTAATATTCTGTCCTCATACATAAGTACCTGATTTTCCGGCAAAAATATAATTGTCAAAAAATTTCTGTGAGACATTAAAAAAGAAAAGGTTTTATTTTCCGAGCCTGTAAAAAAAATATTTTGATTCCGTCTGTCCTAAAATACGTTTAAATATATTTAAAACAATGCAGCTGTTTTCATTTATTAATACAAAGACATGATAACAAAAGTTTCAAAAAAAATGCCTTACTACCATCAGCTAGAATCGAAACCAAAACATATTGCATTCCAGCTGCGTTCTCTATCGATGTCGGTATCGAGATAAATCCGAAGACGAACTCTTGAGGTCTTGAAGAAATTAATTTACGTGCGCATGCGCAGAAAGAAATATAAACATGTTGGCCAGTAGAACATTTCCCATTTCAACATGCCGATATTTATGCGTTATTAATCAACCTAAACAAAGATTTTATGCGTGATAAACCATCCTTAGTGTATGATTACTATTTCCTGTTAATTGCAATGCAATGCTACCAGTAGGTTAAGAGTTTACCTGTTATAGTCTACTATATTATTTATATAGATTAGTTACGAACAATTACATTTTGTATGAAAATGAACGTCTAATCTGAGTTATAATTATTTGAATGCAGTAAATGTTTCAGGAAAATTATCTAAATAAAAAAACAGAACTACGAACGTGCATGCAAAAATTCGTAAAGAAATTTTATCAGAAAAATACAAAATAATAAAAATGCAAGCATTGGAAAAATGTACATTTTTTGTTTGAAATTAATATTTTTTCATCTAAGTGATAAATGAATAACACACACACATTTATATATATATATATATATATATATATATATATTATTTTATTACCGTTCTATCTGCTTAGTTAAACAGGTTTCAACGATCCAGCAACTTTGTCAGACTTTAACAGTAGTGGTTATTATGATTGGAAAAATTATTATTAGGTGATGAAGAGGAAGAAGCAGAAGAAGGAAAAGGGGGGATTTCAATTCTGATTTGACAACATATAAGTTTTAAGATTTAAATAAACATCGAAAAGGGATAGGGTGGGGTTTAAAAACTTCAGCCAGACACGGATCGAAGTATAGGGAGAGGGACAAAGAGATAGAGAGAGAGAGAGAGAGAGAAAGAGAGGGAGAAAGAAAAATATATTGATATGTATTCGTATATTTGAGTTAACGTCCGAAATTCTTATGTATTTGTAAATATAATTCATAGTACTTGAAAAATAAAAATAAAAAATGCGCGCATCCGGAAACGTAAGAATTTTTTTTTACTTGTACAGTGTACGAACTATGCTGAAATAATCACATTATTGATAAAGACATTTTAATATAGGGAGGGGGCTTGTTAATTTTTCTGTTTACTTTCACCTAAGAATTTAATAAAAAGATAAAAAACGTTTAATTAAACTTTGAAAACCTATCTGAAATGTAACACGGTGCGTCCACTGCAAAACACCGAATATTTCTTTGTACATTTATAATTGTTTATCTAATCGGTCAAAGAATAATAATGATATATATATATATATGTGTGTGTGTGTGTGTGTGTGTTTGTATATTGGAATTAATGTCTAAAATGTTTATGTAAAATTAAACAAAAACCGAACGCATTCGGAAGCGTTAAAATTTTTTATTTGAAAATAATATGTGTTTGTCTAATCGATAAATGAACAATAACAAAAGATATATAGGTTTGTCTTCGTATTTTAAATTCAAAACCGCGAGTAAAATTTCCGTATTATTTCATTTTTTTTTTATGGAAAAAGTGGGCACTTTTGCAGAATTTAACACGGATTCCCGTGAATTCCCATCAAACATGGATCGGACGCGACCGGAACTTTTCGGATTAAGCCAAGCGCTGCAACAGATGCAGACTAATTTCAAAAAAAAGAAAACTGGATAAAACAAAAAAAAAATGCAATATATAAAACATAAAAGAAACCTGGGGTAAATTGACTGAAAATATTATTTTTATTTTAAGATTTTTTTTAACTATTTATCAACAAAAGTTTTTTTTCTTTTTTCATCGGAAGTTGGCGAGATTGTTCCCCCCCCCCGCGTCTAAATTCCACAATTTTTACGATTTAAAAAAACTTTTTTCCTGTTAATATAATCTATTACAGACTTAAGTTTCATATTATAAAAAAATGAAAGAAAATGGGGGTTCAGTTTTCATTTATAACGCGGTACTAAATTGAACACGAAATTTGTAGTCACGATGAAAAAAGTGGAAACTTTCTTATGTGACCGGAAGTTAGGCGTTTCATTTTTCGAGTAGTGGCCATTTAAAATATTTTTTGGGGTTTGGTAATTTCCTTTGGTAATGTAATTTTCAAGCGAGACGGGATTCTTTCAAGCGAGACGACGTGATAGATAGATAGAGAGATAGATAGAGAGATAGAGAGATTAGAGAGAAAAAGGGGGTAGATACATAGATGAACAAGTGAGGAGGGAAGAGGAGGGTAAAGAAATCTCCACGTTAAAAAATGACCCTGATGTAATACTCTTTCCCTTTTGACCCCTCTGTTATAACCCGTAACTTCTCGTCACATGCCATTTTTTTCATCGTTGCCACTAATCTCGATAACATCCGCCTTTTTTGTCCACGAAGATGAATATTTTACATTGTTAACCGTAAATAGTTAGGTGTAACACAAATTTTTGTTTCAAAACTTTTTACAGTAAAGTTTTTTTCTGGGGGCAACAGAAGTTTTACAATTATTGTTTTTAGAAAATAAGTAAAATCTGTTTCTGAAAATCGTTATCTGTTTAATGAAAAGTACAGGAAAAAGAAATTTTTCAAAAAAATTTTTTTTTTCTTTTTTACGCCTGTCAATTGCCAGTGGAAGCACTTTCTAGAGATGAGGATATTTCCTTAGAAACCTTTACTTCAGTCAACTGTTGGCGGTCATTGACAGCAAAGAGGGGGGAAATGGGGTAGATGAAATGAAAGGAATCTCTCCAACGTGTTGAATGAAAAAAATAGTTTCAAATTCGCCAAAAAGTGTCAATGTTGCAAGACTGGAGTTTGGATGGCAAAATAATCTCGAACCCTCTATCATCTAAAAGGAACTAAATTCTGTAGTCATCGTTAGGTTAACAATGTAAACAATTTTTTAATATAATTTTAAACAATGTATGCCATTTATAATGATAAACAATATTAATAAAAAGAAATATTAGATTATAAGAACATATAAAAAATTTAAGTTAAAACAATTTAATAGAACTTAATAATTTAAGCAATGTAAAAAATTGTTATTTTAATTCAAAATTGAATCATGTGATTATTATTAAATCACGTGATTAGTTATAAACGATACAAATTAATATGAAAAGCGCGTATTCTATTGCGATTTATTCATTTTCACGTATATTCTCTCTCACAACTATGTCCACCACTTTTAAGAAAAAAATACATCACTTAATATTTGAAAAACTACTTATTTGCGGAAAAATTTAATGTCATATTCGTTTTCAACATACCATAAAACATTTTAAAAGTCGTTATTTTAAAAGAAAATGTTAATATGGACACCAAGTAAATATTTACCGTCTAGAATTAAAAAATGCTTGGTAGTTATGTATTTATGTACCGTGTTCAAATAATAACGTCATTGTTTCGAAAGCCATTCTTAACATGGGGAAAGTGTTTTGTAACTATTCTGTGCTTTCACTTTAAAATTTAATCATAGAGAAAAGATATCGTTAAACTGGAATTTAACCTGAAACAACTATTGTAAAATAGCGCGGTATCAAAATACATAAACGTCAAACTTCTATTTATATTGTTTAAAATAAAACAAACACAGAACGTTTTTTATTGTTTAAAATATGTTTATATTGCTGAAAACCTTTTAAAAATGTTTATATTGCTTAGACCTTTTTAAAAATTCTATTTAAAATAAATAAAAAAGTGTGTATTATTTTAAAATAGGTTAAAAAACTTTTTTTAAAGTTGTGTATATATTGTTTAAAATAAAAAAGGTTTTATTCGTTTCTTCTTTTCATATTGCCTATTTTAGAAATAGAAGTTTTGCTTATTTAAGACTGGTAACTTCTGAAATACGGACATCAATGTTTAGATGGTTCGAGATTATTTTTCCACCTAAAATCCAGTCTTGCCGATAATGTCAGGCACGAGAATGAATTTATGCATTTTAGAAAAAGAAATGAAAACACCGAGGCAGACAATCTCATATTGTGAGAAGAAACTGTTATCAAAACAAATGAGGTGTAAGAATTGTAAACACTAAATACGAGGAATAAGCATTTTACGTGTAAATTTGCCGATCCCAGTACACGATATACATGTATGTAAGCAAAGATATTACTCGCTATAAACCATCCCTGTTACATAAATAGTATTTCCTGAGAAGTTCACTATTATGTGGCCAGTAGTTTAGCAGTTTACCTGTTAGATATTTACACACACATATATGTACTGTTTTATTTATAGAATGTAATGAAATATAATGGAACGCATAACATCATTTACTTTCACTAAAAGAAGAATACGATTAGTTTAGTATAGAGATTATTAATAACTAACAGTGTTACTTGACAGCATGCGGGATTGCAGTGTAACTGATTTCTATTAAAACATCTTTCCTACTACTTCTCTATTTATTCTTTTCTAATGTTTTCCCTTTTTCAAATTAGTACCTAATAACTGTGAAAATCTGACCACCCTAAAAAAGTCTAACTCCCATAGCTCCTGGACAATCTATACGTATATCGATATTATTCATCCAGGAAAATGCTGATGAAAGATATTTAAACTTGTATGTATTTGGCTGAGGATAAAACCTTCAACCTTCAGGAGAATATCACATTTTACAATTGATTTTTAAATTGGTTCAGTGGTCAGAGTAATTGAAAAAAAATCAATTATAAAAAGTGATATAGCGCATGGACACCTTGGGAAGTGGTTAGATTACTTGGAAAAAAAATTGTGAAAATTTGATACTCTCCTGAAGTTTGAAAATTCAAGCTTTAGTATATGTAAGACAGAAAAATATAATTTCGAATTACTTAGGACCCCTTTTGTACAATCGTCTAAATGTTGATATGCGTACTTGGGGCGAAGGGCTCATCCTGGTGTGTATACGTGTCACTAAATGTCTGTCATTGCTTCTTCACTATGTAACCATGTTGCTGTCTATTTATGATATATTCATATCTAATTGTTCATATGCGGGTGTGTATGTGTGTGATATATGTATTTTGAACATACCTTACCTTCATACGCCGTTGATCTTGTCCACCTGGAATTCATCTTTATATTGCAGGGGTGACTTGAACCTGTTTAGACGAAAAACATTGATTCCAAGATGATGATTGGTTTTATATAGTTTTTATTCACTTTCAAGGTGTCGAACGCAGAAGAATGGAAAATGAATATATTTGCTTGCGTGGTTTCTCCTAGTGCTCTATTTTCACACACGTCATCTCCCTACCCAGTGAAGAGGAACGACCTATTAAATCGTCTGCTCTGCTCAACATCCAAATTCCAACTCTCAAGCAAACCTTATCTACGTAACATACATGTAGATCCGATAAGCTGACAAACTCTTCCGGTAAACTTGTCTACAATAGGATTTACCATATTTTGACAGTATTTCAACATTCTTCATATTCATCTCGCATTCATCTCTCCAGCTAGATAGATAGATAAATAGATATATCGACACTTTCTGATCGACATGTTACATAACAACTCTATCCATTCATGACTGACGGAATAAGAACATGCTACCTCCGTGAAGTACATAAAGTGTTCTGCTCGAAATTCTGTCGAAATTCCAGAGTTTGACAGAAATATTCCCATGTTTTACAAGATATACCTGAAGAAAATCAGAGGTTACATCGACCGAAACACTCAGGACGAGAACAGTAGTACGAGTAATCCAAATAATACGAACGATGTCAATATTATTAAAATGATTTTATGAAGATAAAAAATGTAAATAACAAAATAATATGCATACTTTGTTGCTCTAAGTTTATCAAAATGGCTACAAATTGAATGGCATTTCTACTACGACTTTCTTGTTTATTTATGGTATATGAGAAATGAATGTGCGAGACGAGCAGACAAGTTAAAGAGTTAGTATAACCTACCTCTTTTCTTAGTTTATTCATTCGGCCTACCTTTTCCTCGTTTATGTAAATGTATAGATGTAAAAGTCCAACGGTCCACTTCCTCTTTTAGGGAAGTAAACCGTTGAACTTTTACATTCATATTTGGTATGGACGACGCAAAAAAAAACAAATAGCTGGAAAAGCTACACCGGTTTTAATTCGATTCATTACAACTCGGTCTCATCTCTACTTTTAAAAGCAAGTTAGCTTTCCCAAGAACATGTTAACATAAAATAGATTCAACTAATGTAAAACGTTTTTAACGCAAAATATGAAAATCATATATCAAATAAACCAATACCTTAAACAGTTACCTGATCGACAAAAACGATATATCTCTAGTGAACTCAGCCATCCGAAATTTAAACGATAAGACATTAATACATACGTATAATGGAACTTTGATACTGATTTCTATCGCATTTTCTATTTTTGTTTACTTGCTTTGGTCTTTAAAATATATTCTACAACATAGTAAAATTGAAGATGTATAAATATATATTGTTCAGGATCTTATTGCTAAGTAGTTATTCCAAAGAATTTTCTCTTTTATTCGTCACTTTAGCTACGTATATATTAATTGTAAGCGCTCTTCTTGGTACTTTCAAAAGGCATTACGCTCATCAAAATGCATTATTTGAAGTCAGAAGCTGCACCACATATCCTTTTACAAGATATTAGCCTGCTTCTTCTGAAACGTTTAAAGGAAAGTATGTCTTCAGTTAAGTTTGCACAAAAGTATACAAACAAAACCATTGTATGCCGCGCAGAATCTTCTTTCAGTACGAAATAACAAATGACAATGTGAAGGAAAATGTTTCCTGAATTGAAAAACACATTTTTAACTAATTTGTAACAAATTTGAATGGACACAGACAGAAATCGAAATGTTTAAATTATGCAAATATGTGTATGATCCTACGTAAAAAATAAAAGGGTAAATTTGTCTGACAGTGCGTCTACCTATGATGTTCAGCTTGAAATAGTAAATTTGTTTCTGGAATACGTGACACACATTTCAAGGAACTGGAATTGATTCATATGCGAGGCTCGTTTTGTAGGAAATGCAAAGAGAAAAGAAACCCCATAAGAAATTGCATTAAATAGATTTAAAATAAGATATACGTCAGAAATATGTTTTATTTACATATTTACGTGCTAGAACTAATTGTAAGACTTAAATAGCCACAGCCAAGAGCTAACATACATTTCTGAATATACTCCATTTGCATTCAGAAAACTATTGCTTTAATTGCTTTGAACCTACTATATCTTTCGAAATCCAAATTGCCTTTAAACTGCCAAGAATTACTGTAAAAGATTATAAAAACGCGAGAATTTGGATGACTCATTCTATCCAGTTCAAAGTAGAAAGACAGAGGCTTGTTTCTCGTGAGCTTTTGACCAAGAAAAAATAAGTCCTGCGTAAATACGTGTTCTTTATCTCTTCCATCATCAACCGACGTGAAAAGGACTTCGTCAGCATAAGATACAGCCAAACTCCTTGCCGACAATATTGCAGCAAACTTAAGCCTATTCGATCCTGGCCTCTTTCCGACTGAATTTCCTCCCACAACCGAATAAAATATGAGTGACATCCTCATATTTATTCGTGATATTGTCACATAAATTAAAACCTTGATACAAGCAAAGTAAACAGGTCCTGACAATATTCTAGTTATTGTACTGAATGCTGCAACAGAACTAGCATCAATATTTACAAATCTCTTCCATCGATGCATACTCATTAGTTTGCCAAGTATTTTAAAATATCGGGTTTTGGTCTTGTGCATCTCAATATAGATTACTTATCTTCTGTGTGTCATGGTTTGCTTAAATCCATGTCAAATAAAGAAATGATCAGCAAAATCTTCTTCTCAGTGACAAAAAATATTGTTTCCGTCTCGTAAGATTTACAGTACATATACTGACTGTAATTTTACAGAGGATCAGTGAATCTATTGACGGATGTGTCTCTTCTAGAGAAATAAGCCTTTAAATATCAAAATCATTGGATATGGGTTGGAATACAAGTTTACTACACACGATTTTCAACTATGTAATATCTAGTCTTTCCAACTATCGAATATTCTTTGTCCAATAGGTTTATACAAGTAGTTGTCGATAGGCAAAAATTCGAAAATCAAAGTATCAACACCTACGTGCCTGAAGGGTCCACTCTGCACCCAACTCTCTTCCTTATCTCCAAAATCACATTCTAAGTTTCTTCGTCGGCACATATGCAAACGAGACTACCATCTATATCTGTCTGAGTCTCTCTGCTCCGATCTTCAACACGGAATACAATGAGGCAAACAGTGTCCCGTCAATTTTAACACATAAAAACAGGAAGTTTCTATCTTTTAAACATTTTTCCCGATACCCACTTAGCCCCAATTCATATAAATGGCTGTTGTCCAAAATAGGAATGGCTCTTGTTAAAAAATGCTCGCTGTTTTGTCAAGCTTCGGAACCTGGGCTTCAATCCTTAACTGAAATTGAACACTTATATCCAATTTGTGTACACGCTTGTAAGGAAAATAGGTACGCAATTCTACCACTCCAAAAGTCATCTCACTCTGAACGCAATTATCAACTTGCACAAGACCTATCTACTATGTACAAGTGAGTACTGTCGCTATATCTGTGCGGAAATAGCTATGAGACACTATTGTGGATATAGATTATCTCCTCTTTGATAACCCAAGCTATAAAAGGTGTATATTTCCGCTTACCAGGTAGACGAGTAGTTGGGTTCTTAATTGAATAAAAGATTACTAGAATGAATCTCTCGTCCTGTTTTCATTACACTTCAATTAAGAATGAAACAATTTATGCGACTGGAGCGATTTACAACAGATCCAGAAAGCGATTCATTCGACAAGTGCTGGGAACATTGGCGGGAGACATTTAAAAATTTTATCGAGGTTCTACATTCAGAAAGAGCGGGACTTTCCATCAATAAGCATGCGCTCCTAATCAACTACCTTCCTCACACAGTCAACGAAATTATCTCGGATTGTGTTACCTACGAAGAAACAATCGATGTACTGAACGCTACATATATAACCCCAAAAAAGAGATATTTTCTAGACACATACTTGCAACTCGCTGACAAGAATCAGGCGAAACGTTGCACCATTTCCGTGAAAGCATTCGGACACTGGGTGAAGATTGCAACTTCTGCCCAATGACGGCAACACATTTTTAGGCCTACATTAACGGCTTACGCAATGCTCAGGTAAGACAATTTCTTCTTGAGAATAAGACCCTTACACTTAGAACAGCTTACAAGCAAGCCTATCCCTTCGTATCTGCTACAGCCAGACACCGTGGGCGCCGCACTAAACCCACCTGTTCCTATTGCCCCCACTCATGACGATAGTCCGATGAAGCTTCAAGAACAATCGGTCAAACCAAAAAAATGTATTTTGCCTCGGTCCCCAGCAGAGTAACAATGGCAAACGCGGCATTGTCTACACAAGTAAGTAGTTATTGTTTGGTAGACTTACTATTTAATGACGTTTCCTATGACATCACTAAATTATCCGTAAGGAAAACCCTTTATTGTGAAATAAACCTGCTGGGGTATACCATAAGCAAAGGTTTTATACGACCGTACGCAGATTGATTAAAACCTTTTCTCCAGATGCCTGTTCCTCACAATCGGCCTTCCCTTGGACATGCTATGGACATGTTTGCTCACTACTCCAAATGGATTGCATCGTTCTCAGAAAAGATACATCCATTAACACAAGTAGAAATGTTTTCTCTGTCCCGTCAAGCCGTTGAGGCATTCGAGGGACTGAAAACGGATATTGCGAAATCAACAATAGACCAAAATTTTTCTCTGGTTGTTGAAACGGATGCGTCAGACTGTATTATTATTATTGCTTTTCTGAGACAAGCTAATCATCATGTAGATCTTTTTTTCAAGGACCCACTCACGGGCTGAACGACGACACTCCGCAATTGAAAAGGAAGCATACGCTATACTCGAGGCATTAAGAAAATGGCGACACTACTTGATCGGACGCCACTTTACACGTATTACTGACCACGAATCAGTTGCTTGTATGATAAACTCTAGGACTACAACAAAATAAAGTATAAGAAAATAACGTGGTGGAGAAGTGAAATATCTTGTTTCTTTTTTGACATCAGCTACCGACCCTAACCCTAACCCGACCCGGCAATGAGAACAATAGCTGATAAACTGTCAAGCGTATGCTGTACGGAATCAAGCGGGATCGAACTTCAAACGCTACATAACAATTTCTGTCACCTGGGCATTACTCGAATGGTTCATGCTGTGAGGTGCAGAAACTTAACTTTCTCTGTGGAGAAGGTAAAAAGGATTACAAATGCTCTTTTAGACAATGTTTATGATATCACATTTTCTTCTAGACAATGCTTGAAATGTCATGGTTGTCATTAAGACAATTCTTTAATTGTCTCGATTGTCTTCTATACAGGCTTTAGTTATCATGGTTGTTCTGTAGACAATGTTTTAACTGTCACAGTTGTCTTCTGGACAAGGCTAAAACTGTCACGCTTGCCTTCAATATAATGCTCGCATTGTCCCGATTGTTTTCTAGACATACTTGAGTTATCACGGTTGTCTTCTAGAAAATGCTTGAAATGCCACAGTTGTCTCAAGACTAGGCGTCAAATGCCATCGTTCTATTTAAGGCCAGGCTTTCATTGTCACGATTGCCTTATAGACACGCTTGAGTTATCCCGATTTTCTTTAGGCAATGCTTGAATTGTCAGGCGTATCTTCTATGTTATCGCGGTTTAAAAAAAAAACATACTTTACGGCAGTCAGTATAGTTACAAGCGGCCAAACAAACCAAACGGACACTTTCCTCTCTCCACATATTTCAATGATGCATTTACATATACAAATAAAATTCTCTTGCTACACAAAATAATGTTTAAATAATTGTATACATAATAGTTTTCAGAACGGTCAATATGCTGAAAAGCTAGAACAGCAAGAAAACTTACAAGTACAGATTTCTGGTTGTGTCAGTTAACATTTGCTTACAACCATAATAACAAGGAAGATTGATGTTATTTTCGTAAAAATCTAAACAGGTTTTCTCATTCTCTTCGTGATAGAATACTCATTTCTTCCGTCGTATATTTTTAAGTGACTAACTTGATTATTTCGGTTTTATTTTGATACGAGCACAACAACGAGAAGAATCTCCGTCTTTTTCGAAATGTTCCTTGTTATGGAATCTTCAATGTCTTTTTCAGTTAATGCATTCAGAGATTATGCTTTTAATTTGATAGCACCACAAGAAAATAAAAATTTCATCTTAATTGAAAATGTTTTCAAATTTTCTCTGTTACGAAATTCATGTTTCCTTCACTTGAGTATGTGTGTGTGTATGTGTGTGTGTTTCAAGTCAGATAAGATAGAAACGACAAACAAACAATCGAAAAAAAAAACAATAATAATAATATGTGAGAAATAATTCCGCATAATTAGATAGGAACTATCGCGTCAAGAAAACACCTGGATTACATTCGAAGATTGCATGTCGATGCTTGCCAAATTACTTGTTCTAAAATAGCGGCGTAGCCAGGTAGAATAAGGTTTCCACTACTGTTTATTGAATTGGAGTAATGAGTTAATGCTTTAACAAAAGTAAATCTGAATAATTCAAGATTAATATTTCTTTTCTGGTTGTGTTGGTTTATATACCACTCACATGCAGCTAATAAGAAGCGCAAATTAAATTGTTCGGCTAAAACCTGCCGATATGGAATTAAGAAAATATGAATGAGTTATTATCGTATCGATGTTGGAACATCACCTGATTCTATGATAGAAAAATGGTGAGCAGTGTGAATATCATTGTTGATTGTCTAACGTTTCGGTGATAACAGACGAAATGCACAAATGAAGGTTGAATCTCTTTAATTAATCTGCAAACATTGAAGTGTGGTGATAGGTTGGTTGGTTGGTTGTTTTTGTTTTACGGCATATCAACCTTTTTCAGGTTATTTAATGCCGAATCTAGTTATTTTGAGGAACGGTTTTTAATGGAGTATATTTTTTTTTTAAGTCAGATTCTATTTAACCCATAGTTGGGACCCTAACAGGTACTACCACTCCGGGTCAGAGTGGACCTGGGAGCAATGGCAATTAAAGGGTGGTCCCACACTCCCCAAGGCCCGCAAGGCGGGGCCTCGCCATCGGATATAGTTTTAGTTCATATGCAGGACCGTGTGGTGATAGGGGAGGTTATAAGAGTGATAGAAAGAATGACAAGTATGAGTTAAATTTCCCTATACAATTTCTGAAAAATGTTATTTTTTTCGCAACGGATCGATTAGAGAAACGTATCTGTTTATTTTTTTATAATAGTAAACCTTTTGTAACTAATAAGTGCTTTTTATTTTTTAAGATTTAGAGAATTACTAAATAAAATAAAAAAACAAAAGAAACGAACACAAAAACAGCATTATTATATTTCCGAAAGAGGTCGATTAGAGGAACGTATCGGGGTTTCAGTTGAAAGGAAATGGGGATATGGGGGTAAATTATGATGTAACTAAGAAGAACGAAGGAAATAAGATCGTACGTTCATTTCTGACTCGGGTTTCATGTGTGTTTTATTAACTTAACCCTACGTTATAATTTAAGGAGAGTAGAAAGTGGTTCTTTGGTTTAATTTTCAGTAACTCTCGCTCCCCTCTTTTTGTCTTTTAATGCTCACATTTCATCAGCGATGGGTCAGACAAATAGAGAAGTATTGCTGCTTCTGGGTCAGTATCTATCAATCTAGCATTCATCATTGGTAGGATTCTTACCTTGGAGTACTATATTCTTACCTTGGAGTACTATATTCTTAGCTTGGGGTACTATATTCTTACCTTGGAGTACTATATTCTTAGCTCCGTATATCAAACGTATTGATGCCTTGTCTGAAAGAAAGTTTCATGCAAATGTAAAACAAAGTTTAGGCACTATCAGATTCTTAACTGAAACACTCCTCGTAACAAACAATACCACAATTCTCAACGATTAACAATCAATTCTGGAGTATTGGAAGGAGTAATTTGCCAATTTGCCTAATAAAGAATGTACTGCAGTTAAGAATTTTCTCAGAATGACCCCGTAATTCTCATTCCAATTATGATTGAATCAACAACTATCCCTTCTAGAATTCTATATTTACATAATGAAGAGATATAGCCCTCCAACCTGATAATGTACATTTTGAGCTTATCCGTCATGGCGGGCAATATGTTAAAACAAAAATGTTCACTCTCATCCTTAAGATGTGCGGAGAACGTCAGGAACCAAAAGATCTGAAACATGCAGTAATTATAACCATCTTATTATTAACCAGGAAGAGACTGCATGTCACAATTTTGCCTAACAGTTAAGGCAGGAAATATGAGAAAAATCGGTTACTATTACATTAGTCTTTTATTCGAAGTTATATTTTTTTTTAATTTCAATTTATTTACTTTTATTACTCTAGATTTTCGTTAATCAAAGTGCAATATACTTTTTGGAACAATGTACGGCATAGGTCCGTGAAATTTGGGGAACGCGATGTTTAATTCCTTGTAAGTCAATAACCTTATTAGGCGCAAAAGTATTGCTCAATTGTGTTCTGCGAAATAAAATGTATCAATCCATAATTTATCACATCGATTTTCTAAATGTAGTCTCCAGGATACCAACCGAATGAATAAATATTTCTTATTACTTCGGAAATAATATTGTATATCTCGCTACAATACATAATCACAAAAGATATTCGGCTATATTATTTTATAGTTAGAAATGATTACTTCACACATTCAAATCTTAAATATAAAATGTGTTCTAAGTTAAATTGACATTTTCTCGTGATAAAATAGTAACATCGTAATTATTTTAGCAAATAATAAGTAACTTTGCATTTTACGAAATCGCATTTTGTACTTCGTTAGAGTATTATTCTGAACTTGAATTTATTTAATAAAGAACAGTATTGCTCCTCAAGTGAAAAAGAACTAAAATATGCTAACGGATCAACAGTTATGGATAACGGTAAGGGCGTTATTATTTACTGCATTTTAAATGAAATTTCGATTCTTCTGCAACTTAACAGAACGTGCAGAAATAATAAATTGTTTGTAAGTCAAAATCTATTCGAATATGTAACTTATTCTGTACTTTAATGGAACAATGTAATAAATTAAATATATCGTAGCCATTGGATTTTATCTTAAATACCATATAATGTAGTAATGTCCGTAAACTGAAGAAAATTAAACCCTAATTAGTTATAGGTCAGAAAAATTTATTAGAACGGTTTGAAAATGTTTGACGAAAGTTAGTTTTCAACAAAACTCTCAGCATCCTCAACGTCCATTTTAAAATGTAAACTAGAGTGATCAATGCTTAAATGTTTCAAGTATGCTGATATCTCCTCAGTTAACTCAGCCACCAGCAGATAAAATGTCTCACACGTGAACATATACACAACGAACTTCCCTTCGCTCTTGTGTATTTTCCTTGAAGAAATTTAATACTTCTTCGAAAACTTTAGTCATTCAAGGTACATTTTACAACTCTGTAAAATTGTTGATACGTAAATGTTTTGTTCATGAACTCATGTCTCCTCATTTTCATTCACAATATCTAATTATGTTAGCAATCGCTAATCCTTGTCGCCAGCGCCGTGTACGGACGACTGGCAAACATCATCTGCATGCTGAATGTAAAATCAGAAAGGAGCTAAAGAACTTAGCACATAAAGAATAAAGAAAATGGTAAAAGAATAAAGAAAATGCTAAAAGAATAAAGAAAATGGTAAAAGAATAAAGAAAATGCTAAAAGAATAAAGAAAATGCTAAAAGGGCGAAAACTAAAGATAAACAATTTAAGCAAAATGCGTGGTTATTTTATCGTAATCTAATAAAGGGCGCAACAAGGATACAAAAGCCACCGAAAAGAATATTATGTGAGACCACTCTTTGCAAACGAGGAAACTGACAACGAAGAAGCCCAATGGATCTTAGATGTTGAAAATAGGAACGAAAGCAAATAAGAAAAAGCAAAGCTAGTAATTACATTTGACATGATTAAACAAAGGCTGAATGAGTTCTAGAACTGCAAACGTTTGGTATTGACAACCTACCTAATTTTGGGCTAAAACGACAAATAGTACTGCATGGTCATTATAGGAGTTGCTTCAACCGATATCCAAGGCACAGCGTTTAAAAGGATATATAACCCCCTTACAGAAAACAAGTAAAACACAATGCCATAGTAAGTACAGGCCTACCTGCTGTAGAACTACTACTTTCCAGATCTTAATTTGCCTAGTTACAGACAGCATCTATCAATACCTCTCCTTTTGATCATAGTTGAAAAAGAACTAGGAGGGAGTCGTTAGACAAGTTATTAATCAATAAAATCATTCTTGAGACAAAGAAAACTAAGCGTGAATTGATTACAAAAAAGCGGATAATAGTGTACCACACAAGTGGCTACTGCTTAGAGTTATATAAAATCCATGTATTACTGAAAAAGATTATGGCTGTACATATAGCAAATGTGGAAAACAACCATGATATTAAGCAACACCAACGGAATTGGAAAAATCACTAACATCATGGGTCCTGAATATGACCTTAAACTATATCGATGGTGAGATCCTAACTTGCTGGCTTTGGGGAGTGTGAAGCCACCCCTTAATTGCATTGTTCCCAGGTCTACTCTGCTCGGGAGTGGTAGTACCTGTTAGGGTCCCAACTATGGGTTGAATAATAATTGACTTGACAAAAACAAATATATCCAATTAAAAAGATTGTCTTCAAAATAACTGGATGTGGCATTACATATCCCAAAAGGGCTGATATGCCATAAAAACCAACCAACCAACATGATGATCAGAAGAAGATCAGCCAATGACGATCTACCTATCTCTTTTACTTTTCTACCTGGCGATAGACTAGTTTGACAAGTTACTCAATAAAATCCGGAGTGCCTGCAATGTGGTCTAAGGCGCAAACGAAACCCAAAGAAAATATGCAACCACCTGCTCTACACATATTACTTCAAGCTCTATGCGAACTCTAACGATGACATACGTTGACTCTTGCAGGTCGCATATAACTCCTCAAGACGGATTGGAATGAAGTTTGGTTTCAAAATTGTCTGGCAAGCGTTCCATCAGTACTGGGAGAAATGTCATACAACTTGATGAAGTTATTGATACCAAGGACCGGCAAAAGGAACAAAAATACTACAGTCACGTATCTAGAAAACGGAGCTATTAAACCTTAAATAGAGTCATGGAACAAAAAGGAGGAAAACAACCTTATAAAAGTTGGTATCGATAATTATGCTTGGTTAAACAGACTGAGAAAAGATAACCAAGTACCAATATATTTCATAAGACGTGAATAGAAAATGGAATTTTAGAAAGATTGATAATCAAGTGTAAGAGAGATTTAAACAAGTGAACTTAAAGGTTAGAATCTTATAAATATGTCCTGCTTGGAATATTTAGATTATCGGGTGAATGTTTGGGGGCTGGTAAGATACCAGCTGGAACAAAATGCTGAGGAAATACGAAAGAATAATAAGTTCACAAAATAAATTTATAAAAAATAATTTAAGTTACGTATCTACAAAAACTGCACACTAAAAGTTTATATTGAATATTCTCTTAATACAAAATAGGAAGAACATTTACCGAAGAAGAAGCCCTGGAGATGGGAAAGAAAGGAAATTATTTATCTCTATTTTCCTAAATAACAATAAGTTTCTGATAATAAGTTACATACTTTTTTGTGCAGGCATTTAAAATTGTCGTAGACACTTGAACATTCATCATATTATATCTTATGAGATGACTGACTAATTTTTATGTTTCAGGTTTAAATGAACAGGAATTGGAATACGCCCCACTAAATCCTGATTATCACAGCTTGTGAATTTCAAAAATTCAATTTAAAAATTAAGTTAATTTAGTAGAACAATATGCAATTAAATTCTATTCTAAATTTGGAAAAAAATGATACAGAAACGTATGGAATGTTTGGACTTGTGGATTATATGAATTGAGCATTTGTTTTTCGGTGGCATAAGAGATCCAAAGAAGGCAAGGAATATGTGAGGGATGAGAAGATATGTGAAAGGAGTAAGAAAGTCAGAACACCACAATTGATCGGATAAATAAATATTTTAATGGATAAGAACCGTAGTATGTAGTGACAATATGAGTAAAGTCGGATGCTAGTGTGGAAGACAATTATTCGTAAATAAGTGAAGATGCGGAAAATTTGAGGCAAGCCTGTCCCAAGGATGTTCAGAGAACACCAGACTGTTTTACCGAGAAGGGAACAAGACAGTTCCTCGCCCTCCCTCTAGTCCCTGCTGTTTTAGATATTTTTTAAGCCTAAGAAAACCCTTACATGCTGTCTTTATAGGATAATTGAGGAGATAAAAGAGGTTGTGACAAGAACCATTGACACATTCATACAAGTAGACTTCCATGGTGCTACTAGAAGTTGTTGAAACGGTACAACAACTGCATTACAGCTGGAGGAGATTACTTCAAATTGGATTAGAGTTTCATGCGTGTACTATTAATAAAAGTGCAAATACGAAAAAAGGAAACTTATTGATGGCGCATTGTAATGTGTCACAAGTTTAAATGTACACAGACAGAATTCTGAAATTTAACCATTATATATTCTGCAAATGCGTCAATGAACGATTGTTAACTATCAGTAAATTTGCTTAAAAGTGTGTTCACTGACGACGTCCGTTTTATTTCGAAACAAGTAAATTGGTTCTGCAATATCTGGCACAAATATCAAGGAACTAGAATTGGTTTATATGCAAATCACTTATGGTTTCGTAAGAAATGTTTAGATTAGAAATGGCAATAAAGGAATGTTTAAAAGCATATTCCAATATTCTACAAATATTCTAATATTCTACGAATATTCTAATATTCTACGAATATTCCACAAATATTCTAATATTCTACGAATATTCTAATATTCTACAAATATTATAATATTCTACGAATATAATATTTATGGATAAGATTTTAATTAAACAATCAAAGAGTTGTAATATTAAGAATATAAGATAAGGAAAACAGCGATGAAAATTATATTTCCTGAAAATTAATTATACTGAATTAATAAATCTAACAATGAAAGAATATAATAAAGAATTGTGCATAGTGTTAAAAGGGATAGCGTTCGTAAATTAGCGTCTTCGAATAAACATATACTTTCTGTGTTTTTCTTCTTATGAAATCTGAATCTGCAGTAGAAAAAAAGACCCAAGTTTATTAATATACGAAGTGAAAAGTAATACTTCTGATAATAATATCCATCCATCTATATTAAACTATACTTACAGAATATGCAATAACCTATATCTATCAGGTATAATTGTACTCCATATCAAATGTTCTCTTGTATCTATACTGAGCATATCTTATCTTTGTCTTACTAAATATTCGGTTTGGGCACCGAATAAGAATTTATAATAGCAGGTAAATCATACTTTAATACATTATCCTAATCCTAAACCTACTAAACCATATCTAACTATACATTCCTAAACCTACTAAACCATATCTAACCATACATTCCTAAACTTACAAAACTATATCTAACTATACATTAACTCGTCTCTCTCAATCCAATACTGTAGCAAATTTAGCTGCTTCCACTGCATGAATTTTTACCTATACCCTCTCCCAGTAAAAATGAATATGGAAAGCATAGTAATGTCCTTTGTTACCCACGTTTGAGGAGTGAAAATTTTCTGTAGAAGTTAACCTAAATACCCGATTTTTTCAGAAGATATTAACCTAAATAACTAATAAATATTAACTACCCATGCGGGGTCGCGGAAATGCCTGAATTAGGACCCAGGCGCGGGGCAAACCCCCTCGGGGCTGATGGACCAGTAGGTCTTCCCAGGTCATCCGTCTAAGAGAAGGAAAACTCTGAAACTAAACCTAGGAAAGGGAGACCTCTTCAGTCCTGGACGACGACCTTCCTAGAGCTGGTGACTCAAACAAATCACCAGTTGGCAAACCTAAACTGCTTAAGGAGGAGATAGGCTCTGTCTATCGCCGGGTTTCATACTCCTTCTTTGCCTATTGGCCAGGCGTAGAGGTACTATCACAGGGACTCGTCTGAATCACCCAGTGGTTGACCTTGTTTTCTGACTAGGGCAATGAATGCCGCTTTTCCCCGCTCCCGCCACATCCCATCCCCCTAAACTGGACACAGTGGGGTGCTTCAGTGCCATATATGTCGGTGCAGTTGGACTGCGCTGGCTTTGCCTAATGGATTGAGGGTTCCTGGCTGCTGTTTCCGACTGATAGTACAGGAGCCCTAACTCTTTGGTAGCGCTTAGAGCGGCTGCTCCATCAACAGTTGTAAAATATCGGGATGTTTGTAGTGCCATGTCGCACATGGAAAGGGACCCTGCACTTATCCCCGGTGGGCTTTCCTGAGGCCACAATCCTGTCGGTGAGGACAGCTGATGGTCTACTTGTATTGTATGTCTGGTATTCTGCACAACTACTTGTCTAGCACCCCCTCACTCACTCACCCTAACTGAAACTTTTAAATAAAATAAAATGAAATGACAGCTCAAGCAAAAGTTACGTTTAAACCAGGACCAAACTCAAAGAAAACCAACCAACCTGCCTCCTCCCTTGAGGCTTGCATTTACTAATATCCGCGGGCTTAGAACTAACTTAGATGATGTTGAGTCATTTCTGCTTGTAAACACCCCGGATATCTTAGCATTAAGTGAAACTAACCTTCACTCCTCCATTCCCTCTAACCACTTTAACATGCCTGGTTATCTCCCACTCTACCGTAAGGACTCGGAAAGACATATGCATGGGCTTGGAGTCTATATTCGTAACACCCTCCCCCTGACTAGAGAAATAAAACTAGAATCAGAAGACCAGGTCTTTATGTGCTTCAGACTAAATATGCAACACAATATTAGCTACTTAGCACATGTTCCCGCACGTAAATTCTATAGCAAGCCGCACTCTCCCCAATGGTTTACTTCTGCTTGTGCAGGTGCCATTTTTCAAAGGCAATATGCGTTCCGCAGATTCAATCGACAAAAGTCCAGCTCAAATAAACAGAAGTTTATAGAAGCTAGAAATAATTGTAAGAGAGTGATAGAGACAGCTAAGACAGATTACTCTGAAACCACCAGAAAACGCATCGAAGCAGAGAAATTAGGACCCACGGATTTTTGGAAAATCTACAACAGCATAGTAAATAATGGACAGTCAACTATTCCCACACTATCAAACAATCATGAGGTTGCTTGCACGGCAACTGACAAGGCTAATCTGCTTGCCAGTCAGTTTGCCTCAAACTCCACACTGAACTCGGTACACCAATCACTCCCTGATTTCCCTCTGCGAACAGACGCCACACAAGACGATTTGAAAATAACCCATTCTCAGGTGCATGCTATTATAAAAAACCTAGACACCTCAAAAGCATGTGGACCAGATCTCATCCCGGCTGTGCTATTAAAAAATGTTCTGCCGAGGTTGCTCCAGTGCTGTCCAAACTTTACAATAAATGCCTTAACGAATCTTGCTTTCCTGACTGCTGGAAAACCGCCTCTGTGGTACCAGTCTTCAATAATTCTGGTGAAAGAACTGACCCACTAAATTATCACCCCATTAGTCTCCTCCCGCTTTTCGCCAAAAGATTTGAGTCCTTAGTTAATCAAGCCCTATTCCAGCACCTAACAGCTGCTAAACTCCTGACTGACAAACAATATGGATTCAGGCAAGCCCGTTCAACAGCAGATATCTTAACTGTAGTTACTGAACGTATATACCGTTCATTGGACAAAACAGGGGAAGGTAGAGCGGTGGCCCTTGATATATCTAAGGCTTTTGACAGGGTATGGCACGATGGTCTTCTAGGGAAAATTAGATCATATGGAATCACTGGAAGAATTCATAATGTAATTAAATCCTTCTTAAGTAATAGAAAAATCAAAGTTGTCCTCGACGGTCGTACATCTAAACAATATGACATAAATGCGGGAGTACCTCAGGAGTCTATCCTTGGACCTCTACTATTCCTGATATTCATAAATGACCTCCCTGATAAAATTGTTTCGAAGATGGGTATATTTGCCGATGACACCATTCTATAACAGATATGAGGGGAAAACAAATGAACACATATCCAAGGAAATGGCAGAAACACTAGAGGACGACCTCTAATCCGTAGTGGAATGGGGGCAAAAATGGTTGGTCACATTCAATGCTGCTAAGACTAAGCTTGTTTCCTTCAATAACTACAAGAAACCTTCTCTACCACCAATAGCAATGGCCAAGAACACATTGCCTGAAAGTACTTCTTTTAAACTCCTCGGCCTAACGTTTACAGGGAATATGAACTGGAATAGATACATTGAGAGCATTGCCAAGGCTGCTGCAAGGAAGGTTGGCTCCCTCTACCGTGCTAGAAAACTACTTACGCCTGACAGTACCCTATACCTCTATAAGGCCACCATTCGCCCATGTATGGAGTACTGTTGTCACATCTGAGCTGG
The DNA here is from genome assembly GCF_053919585.1 of Euprymna scolopes. Classification (NCBI taxonomy): domain Eukaryota; kingdom Metazoa; phylum Mollusca; class Cephalopoda; order Sepiida; family Sepiolidae; genus Euprymna; species Euprymna scolopes. The sequence goes on from NC_136485.1 coordinate 13,700,643, forward strand.
TGCATCTGCCGCTTGTCTCTCGCTCCTGGACAGGGTTCAAAAGAGAGTCGCCAACCTGATAGGTCCTGAACTGTCATCTAGGCTTCAGCCTCTGTCCCATCGACAAGATGTTGCATCCCTCTGCCTGTTCTACGAATACTTTAATGGTGAATGCTCTGACGAACTGCAAATACTTGTACCTCCCCGACGTAACTACCCCCGACAAACGCGACAAGCTACTAAGTCTCATCCCTTTACAGTAGAGATCCCTAGGTACAAGAAAACCTTTTACTCCAATAGTTTCTTCCCCAGAACTGCGGGTCTTTGGAACTCTCTTCCGTGTTTCTGCTTTCCCAACTACACTGATATGCAGAAGTTCAAGTGTAATGTTAACAAACACCATTCTACTCATCTCCCTTCATAATTTCCCCGCTAATTAAGTCCCTAATAGTAGCCCCCTGCTTCAAAGTAGCACTGTGCCTTGTTTGGGGTGAAAATTGAATAAAATAAATAAAGACATTTGAATAAAACATGAAAAATAACATAGTATTAAACTTTCCAATAACTGTCCATGAATGTAGAACTACGCCTTTTAAAAGTAAGTATCATCGATAAACTCTATGGGTAGTATTGGAGTAGACTCCATAAAACGGACAAAATGGAAATTACTAGTATGTTTAGTCTCTGTTTCCTCTTTTTGTTGTTTGTTGTACTCTTATTTTTTTTTGTACTAACGTTTACTTTCTTGAGAATCAACATTCAAATGCAAGTTAAAAAGGAGGATGGAGATAGATATCATATATATCAACATTCTAGAATATTGGAATAAAACATAAAAGCATTATGATTCCTTCACATTTTTCCAGACTATCGAGGGAAATGAAGAACGAGACGCGTTAATCACTTAAAAGAAATTATAGCCAATACCCACCTTTCCCTTACATAAGCAAATAGACGACAAAGCAAGCTTTAAAGAATTACAATAGAATTCCTATCCGAACAGGTTTATATAAGTGCAAAGCAACATGTTTTAAACTAAGAAAAACAATGTAAGTCTCAGCAAACAAGATTTAATTTACTTGTGTTAATAAATACTGTTTTGCTTTTGGTTGGTACGTAGAGTCTAATCAAATCATGTCGCTGTAGAAAATGAAACGATTAATTAATACGTGCAATAACGAACAAAAATAAAACGCCATCACCCAAAACAATCTATTTCCTTACCTATCCTTGTTACAATCAACATTGTATATATATATATATATATATATATATATATATATATATATATATATATGCATATATATATATATATATATATATCTCTGTTCTATCCGTATATATATATATATATATATATATATATATGCATAGTAATTTATAAAATATATATGGCGATCAAGCTACACTGAATATTCTTCTTTTCATCCACTATATGATTCGTCAGGCTTATGCGCATAAGCCTGACGAATCCTATAGTGGTGTAAACGCAGAATATTCAGTGTAGCTTGATCGCCATATATATTTTATAAATTACTAACTAGCTCTACCTACGTATTGAGCACTTTTGAAGTAAATACTTAAAGATTACGCATAAATCTATACTTTCGTATATTAAATTTATGTGAGTAAATGAAGTAGTTATATATGCATGTATATATATATATATATATATATCTGTTCTATCCGTATATATATATATATATATATATATACTTTATAAGCAAAATCAAGACTTCAAAAAAGGTGTTGATAGCAACAAAAAGTGTATTTCAGTATATTAATGCCCAATTATGAAATATGATAATTTTGTAGCTTACTTTTTAAGTCATCTCTTTTTTGCTTAAAACTTATTGGTATATGAAAATTTACTGGATTACACGAACTCAGTACATTACATACAATCTATATATATATATATATATATATATATATATATATATATATATATATATATATATATATACATATAGATATATAGTCTCTGTTCCTCACTCAATTCAGTTTGCTTGGACCTCTTAATCCTAAATCTGCTTGTATATATGTAACTATTTCTTTGTGTATAAGTCACTGAACCTGAACTACAAAAAGACCCAGCAGGTAACTTTTAGTGACGTTTTATGGTCAAGTTTAATTTTTACCCCTAGATTTGAAAACCTACTCTGCTTATGTCCATGGCATTTTTTTCATTGTTATTGTTACTAAGTTAACCTGAATGGTTTACTAAACATTCCTTTTTGTCATATTCTATCTTCAAACCTTTTTCTACTAGACAGTTAAGAAAATAATAATAATGTTCATTACCTCACCTTTTTTAATAATAGCAATAGTCGAATTTCTGAATTAATCATAAGCAAGGTCATCCGATATTGCTCCGGCATATTCCAAAATGTCTCGAACAAATTTCATGTTTTTATTTGTGTCGTTTTCGACTTCAATAAATTAGATTTATTCAAATATATAATTATTCGACAATCTATTTTATAATAGTTCCAGTGATACGGTTACGATATAATGTCATATATTATTTCCTTTTCTCAGATAGCAAATGCTGTGCTGTCATTGCCGTCGCTCCAAAACTATGGTTGACAAAATAATCTGAATTTTGGATATTATTTCCCTATATAGATCTTATTATTTGACATAGGTGGACACTAAAAGAAATATCGCAAACTATATTTAAGAAAATATGTTCTCACCGATTAGGATTAGAAAATCCTGAACAAAGTTAATATTGACAAGAAACATGATTTTCATATCAAGTGCGAAACTGACGCTCAGCGATAGTACACGATAAAAGACCTAATTATTAATGCATTGTCTATTATAACCCAGGTCATCACTATTATATTTCTTATTATCTTTTCAATAATTATCTTGATATTATTTTTTAATAAATTTTTAAGCATTATATTCTCTCATAATTATTCTAATTATGTTCTTTCATTACACTAGAGTGTCATTAATCACATAGCGTCATACATTTTCTCTTATAATGAATCGCAGATGTTCGTGAAGTTTGTGAATTCAGTGTGTAATTTCCTTTGGCAGATACATACAAAAATATCTCAATTATATTCTTTAGAAATAAAATGTAAAATTATCGACGATTCTATTTGCGCCGGTGCAAATACGACTGCGATTGTTTCAACTGAATATAAAAATATGTTATCCTTAAAAATATTGTATAAAAATCTAATTCTGTAAACATATTTATAAACGATAATACACTCCGAAAATAAACGGAACACAGTCGAAAATCTGGAAAAATAAACAGATCAATGTCACTATATTTACACTGATTTCTATCAACGTGATTATATTCAATGCAGTTATATGCAATGTGATTCTATTCAATGGTATTTCATCTAATATTATTCTATATAATGCCCTTCTATATTATTCCATCTTATATGACTCTAATTTAATTCTATCTAATGTAATCTCCCTCAATGTGAGTATATCTAATGGGATTCAATCCTATGATTCTATCATATGCAGTTCTAGCAAATGTGATTCTATTTAATGTGATGCTTGCCTATGCGATTCTATCTAATGTGATTCTATCTCATGCGATTCTAACTAATGTGTTTCCAGCTAATTTGATTCTCTAATATAATTCAAGCTTATGTAATGCTATCGAATATGATTTTCTCTAATATGATTCTTTCTGGTGAGATTCTATCAAATGTGATTTTATCTAATGTAATTCTATCAAATGTTATGTTGTCTCATGTGATTCTATCTAAGGCGATTCTATCTAATGTGATTCTATCTAAGGTGATTCTATCATGTTATTCTATCTAAGGTGATTCTATCATGTTATTCTAGCTAATGTTCTTTTATCTGATGTGATTTTGGCTAATGTGAGTCCATTTTATGTGATTTTATTAAATGTGATTTAAACGAATGTTATATCTAATGAATTTCATGCTTAATGTATTCTATCTAATGCCCTTCAATCTAATATAATGTTAACTAATGTGATTCCATCTTCTATGACTCTACATAATGTGCTTCTATCTAATGTGATTCAAGCTAATGTGATTTTATCTCATGTGATTCTTTCTAATGTGATTCTTTCTAATGTGAATCTTTCTAATGTGATCGTGTCGAATGTGACTCTAGTTAATGTAGTTCTATATAATGTGACTTCATCTACTGCGAGTATTTGTATTGTGATTCCGTCTAATGTGAATCTATGTTTTGTGATTTATCAAATGTGATTCTATATAATATTATATATATGATACCGTTTAATATGATTCTATCTTATAAGATTCTAGCAAATGGGATTTCATATAATGTAATTCTATGTAATGTGATTTTATCTATTGTGATTCTATCTAATGTGATTTTTCTAATGTGATTCTATCTATTTTGTCTAATGAGATTCTAGCTCACGTGCTTATCTCTAATTTGATTCTTTTTAATGTGATTGTATCTGATGTGATGCCAGGTAATGTGATTCCGTCTTATGTGATTCTATCTAATGTGATTTCATAAAATGTGATTCTCTCTAAAGTTGATGTATTTATTGTGCATTCATCTAATGTGATTCTTTATAATGTAATTCCAAACTGCGTTGGTTCTATCTGATGCGATTTTATCTAATGTGATTTTATCTAATGTAATTCAAGCCAATTTTATTCTATCTAATCTGATTCTATGGAATGTGTCTCTTGTTAAAGTAATTCCATCTGATGTTATTCTATAAAATATGATTCTATAAAATGTGATTCTATAAAATATGATTCTATCGAATGTGATTCCATTTAATGTGATCTCATTTAGTATGATTCCTTCTAATGTCATTAAATCTAAAGTGATTCTATCTATTGCCATTCCGTCTAATGTGAGTATATGTAATGTGATTCTATATAATGTTGTTCTATCTAATGTGATTTCATATAATGTTACTCTTTCTAATGTGATTCTATCTGGTGTTATTCTATCTAACGTTATTCTTTCTAACGTTATTCTTTCTAACGTTATTCTAACTTACGTTTTCCTATCTAATGTGATGCTATCTTATGTGATGCTATTTAATGGGATTCAGTTTAATGTAATCTTTATTAATATGATGCTATCTAATTTGATTCTATCTAACGTGATTCTAGCATATGGAATTCTAACTAATGTGATTATATCTAATGTAATTAGATCTAATGAAATTCTAACTAATGCGATTCTATAAATTGTGATTTTCTCTAATGTTATGTTCTATCAGATAACATTCCAGGTAATGTTATTCTAGGTTATATGATTCTATTTTATATTATGCTCATATGAATCTAGATTATCTCATGTGATTCTAGCTTACGTAATTTTGTCTAATGTTATTTTATCTAATGTTATTCTGTCTAATGTAATTCCATCAAATATGATTATATCTTATGTGATTTCATCAATTGTGATTATAATTAATGTGATTTCATCAAATATATGTCTCCGGGTTGTGATTCCACGAATGTGATACTATCTAATGTTATTATATTTGATGTGATTCTAGCTATTGTGATTCTATCTAATGTGAATCTAACTAATGTGATTCGAGCTAATATGATTCGAGCGAATTTTATTTTTGCTAATGTGATATTATTCTATCTAGTGTGATTCTTGTTAATGTGAATCTAGCTTATATGATTCTATTTAATATGATTCTGTCTAATGTGATTCTAGCTAATTTAATTCTTGCTAATGTTATTCCAGCTAATGTTAGTTTTGCTAATGTGATGTTAGTCTATCTAATATGATTCTAGTTAGTGTGAATCTTGCTAATATGATTCTCTTTAATATGATTATGTGTAATGTGATTCTATCTAATTTAATTCTTGCTAATGTTATTATTGCTAATGTTATTCTATCTAATTTGATTCTATCTAACGTGATTTTACTAATGAACATGTGAACATGAGAATCCGAGATTCTTGTTATCTGCGACTTTTGTCCTTTCTATGAATAATGTACATTTCTCTGAGATTACAGATAATCAGAAATATGTATACTTAAAATGAAAAGTACGTTTTCAACAAATGACAAATTAACTCACGTTAGTTGGTAAAAAAAGCAAATCAACCAAAGATTATGAAACAGATTCTCTGATAAGCCTAAACTTTAAAAAGAAAATCATCGAAAGAGTTTCCCCAATCTTACTCTAATATATAAAAAGAAAATACATTTGTCACGTTTTAGAAACTATTATCGCCGCTTGGTTGTTTTTTTTTAAATGTTTTTATAATCATCACGGTTGTAAAAAAGCATATTTAAGTGTGGCTAGCACTCACAAGCTACCGAAAATAAAGGAAAAGGTCATTTTATTCGCTATACATGTTTTTTTTATTCATATCTGGATTATATTTCCGCCTTGTATATCAATTATGTTACAATTTAGGTTCAAATAGTTTTTTTTATTTGGGAGTCACCACTAATCAAGGCGGGAGGGCTAATAGACTATAAGGTTTAATGAATGTAAGGTGGTAGTGTAGTAATCGTTGTGTAAATTGAATGGAATTGGATTGTTTATGGAAAGATTCAAGAACTTGTTTACATTGGACTTGAAGGCTACCATGTTGTATAAAACCAGGAAGAATAGTGGAACAGTATTCCCCATGCGGGCAGTTCTGGAAAAGAAGCTTTGGTCGTGTAATCTGTGTTTAGATTTAGGAACAGTTAGAAAATGGGGGAAACCGTATAAAGTGGTTGTAGGTAGTCAAGTGTATTTGTGAAAAGAAGGAACAATAGACTGGAGTTCAATCTAGCGCTTATCATGAAAATAACGATAGAGCAGAGAGAGGCGGGTAATATCTTTTATGTGGGAAAGAATTTGCAGAGAAGAGGAAAGAGCATCACCTACTAGCCTGGATAGGGCGCGCCGAGCGGCTCCTGCCCAAATGTAGCAACATTACTCCATTTTAGGACCTATCTGGATCTTATATAAATAAAGTATTGCACCCGCAGTAAAATACCTAGAGGAGCGTTACAGTCATCCAACTATTTTTCTGGCGATTTGGTAACAGATTTTACGTATGTGTTCTATTTCAGATTAGGAGTGAAAGTCTATCTCAGAAGCTTGTCCAGATATTGAGCTTACATAAAATGAGAGCCATTTATTTCAACTGAGCGTAATGGGGTTCAGAGCGATATGAAAAATTATGAAACGGGGGAAGTTTAGTTGTCGATGCGTTGAATTAACCAGATATCTTTGTCCCCATTGCACAACGTTCTCAATATCAGAAGAAAGAAAATTAGAAATACATTTGTTATTGCTGGCTTTTGAAGTGTTGCCATAGATTGCGGTATCATCTGTATAAATGTCTAGGGATGATATAAGAATAGGATAGAGGAGACCATTTATGAAAATCAGGAAGAGATTTGGGCACAGGATGAAACATTCAGGGACACCAGTGTTAAGTTTCTGATTTCTTCCCATTAATGATTACTCTTGTAATCCTATTAGCAAGAAAGGATTTCATAATTGTGAAGATATTTCCAGCTATTTTATAGCTAGTTATCTTTTAGAGTATACGTGTAAGCCATACTCCATAAAAGGTTTTTGATATGTCAATAGCTATTGTTTTAGAAACGCTAATTGTTTTAGATTCTCTAATCTTGTATTATATACCAGTTAGTACAGCTGTCGTACATCTCGCAGAACGGAAACCATATTGTATGTAATTTGACAGGTTATATTTGCTGTGATGATTGGCCACGGATCTGTTTTTATCTGGATTAGCCTTTAGGGATGTCTGTTTGAAGAATGGCGATGTTTTGCTGGTAATGTGTTCTTTAATTCGTATATGTAACGGTCTTATAGAACTACCGATATATGATTCATTACAAATGTTGCATTGAATTTGGTATACTAAAAATGTGCGTTCGCATGATCTTGTGCTTTTATGGGGCAGTTTGTTTTCTTTTAAGTGTATTAATGTGTTGTATGGTTTTTGAGGGGTATCCATTTAATTGTAGGGTTTGATGGAACTTTTCAATGGAGGTTATCTTGTCCGTTTCATTTGTGCATATGTTGCGAATGCGGTTTATTTCATTTGTAGCATAACTTATTTTTGCATGTGTAGGTAATGCTGACTTATAATTCACGAAAATGTCACGACAAACGGATTTTTTATAGAAGCTAGTGTTTACTTGGCCCGTTTCTGTGATGTAGAGTGTGAGATCGAGTAATGATAAATGACCAGATGTTTTAGGGTGCTCAATGGAAAATTTGATATGTAGATCTGCGTTTTGGAACCTGATGAATATTTTATAAGCTTCTTCAAGAGATGATGTTAAGACCTTTACATATCCGGATTAAAAAACACATTACCACCAAAACATCGTCATTCTTCAAACATGCGTCTCTAAAACATATTCCAGATAAAAACATTAACGTGAAAATTTTAGCAAATGATAGGAACCAGGTAAACCTCGGATTAAAAGAATCATTACTGATTGAAAAGTTAAAACTAAAAATTTACAGTAAAACAGAAAAATCTAACATATTTCTGATAAAGACAGACTAATATTTTCCATATACGGTCTCAGCCATAACTCATACAGCAAAAAAAAAATACTCACTTAACTACATAATCTAAAGGAATTAACGAATGAAAAAATAGATATATAATATCTCTTAGATTAACCGTATCTATACAAATTCCCTTAATCATATATCTACATATAAGTAAAAAAGGCACCTCCATTAACCGCTTACATAATTATTGAAGCTGCACAGCTTCTAATATCTTACAAAATCTTTTAAACAACAGCGGCTAGTTATAACGTATCACACAGAATTTTTAATTAAAATCTTACAAAAAAATGATAATTTAAACAATGACGGTTTATAAGCACATAATAGAACATGAATTACTTCCCTTGAACAGAAAGCCTGTAGACAAGTAAAAATGAATCCCCTCCTTTGAACATAACTGAATGAATTAATCTTTGACCGTTTGAATTTAAAATACACAAGAGAATTATTTCCCATGAACATTAAACGACATTAATTAATCTTTGAGCGTTGTGATTTAAATGTAAATAAAACAGCCATTTTGCAATTTACAGAGAGGATTCATTTCTCCACTGCCGATTGGTTATTACCCGAAAGGACATTTGGAATTAAATACCACCCACAGTAAAAATTCAGGTAGATAAATGAATTAATACATATTAAAAATATTTATATAATAAATTAAAAAAACTGAATTATTTATTATTTATATGTTTAACGCATGTACCTTCCTGCATTGTTCTAGCCTTCTAAAAATGGCCTTTATTCACAAACAATGCTTCAAGCAAACTACGCCATACTTCTTATATATATAAATAATATATATATATATATATGCGTGTGTGTGTGTGTGTGTGTGATGTGTGTGTGTACAACTTATTGTTATGAGTACATTATTGGACAAGGATCTTCATATAGTAAGAAAAACACAATGAAAAAATTCACAAGTGAAATCTGTATAATTAATATCAACGTATGCATCCAATAAAAACGGAAAATGAACATCGCAATTCTACAACTTATCTTCTAGAAGCTTCCATCTTCAATACGCAGTTCTTACGGATCATTTTAGCTTTATGTAACTCTGCGTCTAAAGAGAACTGAAAAATAACGTCGTGATGTTCCATTGTTCGGTCAACTATTGACTCCACTATGACGTTTTTAAGGGAAATAAGGTGCGAGGATGTAGGTGGAGAATTTTTCGATCTTTCTATATTTTTAATCAGAATGAGAGATAAAATGACTACATGGTGTGACCAGAAACTACCATACATTAAGTAAAACAAAATCAGAAGAAAAATTAAAAAAATATATATTAAACCGATATTTTCACCCCAAACAAGACACTGTGCCACTTTGCTGTAGGGAGCTACTATTGGGGACATAAGTTGCAGGGATACTATGTAGGGAGTTGGGCAGCAAGATGTATGCTCGCATTACACTTAGACTTCTGCATGTGAGTACAGTTGGAAAGCGGGAATCTGGAAGGATGTTCCAAATTCTAGCAGTTCTGGGGAAGAAATTATTAGAGAAGAAAGCCTTCTAACATTTAGCGATCTCTATTGTGTAGGAGTGGAATTTTTACTACTTGTCGGGTTTGTCGAGGTATTTACACAAAGGGCATACAACGACGTGTAGTTCATCGGAACATTCACCATTAAAAGAAAATTGTAGAACAGGCAGACGGATGCAACCTTTCATCGATGAGATAGAGGCTGAAGCTTAGATGACAGTTCAGGACCTTTCAGGACCTTTCAGGACCTTTCAGGAGACTGACTTTCTTTTGGACCCAGTCCAAGAACGAGAGACTATTATCAGATGCACCAGTCCAAATGTGACAACACTGTTCCATACATGGACAAATGGTGGTCTTGTAGAGGTACAGGATACTTTTCAGACGTAAGTAACTTTCTAGAACAGAATAGAGAGCCCACCATCTTCACAGCAAATCTGGCAATTCCCTCAAGTTATCTGTTCCAAATCATGTTCCCTGTGTACGTTAAGACAAGAAGGTTGAAAGAAGTACTTTCAGTAATATATCTTTAGCCGTACCTATTGGTGGTAGAAAAAGATTCCTGTAGTTATTGAAGGAAACAAGCTTAGTCTTGGCAGCATTGAATGATCGTTCCTATAACAGCACAGTCGGCATGAAATCGGTTCCACATGCTTTTGAGGTGTCTACGTTTATTGTGATATTATGCGCATGAGAAGGAGTGATTTTCAGATTATCTAGCGTGGCGTCTCTACACAAAGGAAAGTCAGGAAGGAAATTCTTTGCTGGGTCTTATGTAGAGTTTGAATAAAACCGACTGGCAGATATGTTCGCTTTATCGTGCAAATACCCTTATGACTGTTGGATAGTGGGGGAATTGTTAATTGCATATTATTTACTACACTATTGCAGATTTTCCAGAAATTACGGGTCCCTAATATCTGTGTTTCGATGCTTTTTTCTACTGGTTTCGTTATATTCGTTCTTAGCTGTTGCTATTTCTTTCTTTTAATTACTCCTAGCTACTTATACTTTCGTCTGTTTGTATTAGTCTTATATCGGTTAAATCTGCAGTATGCATGCTGCCTGTGAGCACTGGCAGCTGCACAAATAGAAGAATACACTTGAAGAGATTGGGGTTTGCTATAGAATTTTCGCGTGGGAACTTAAGATTCAGTTGCCGTTTTTAACCATTCAGTTGTATCATTTGTGCACTATTTAGCGGGAAGAGAAAATATTTCCTCATGAGTCATCTCTGATGAGATCCCTGATGACTTCCTAGGTAGCCTTCTCATAATACCTTGTCGTTTTGAGCAATGGCTCTTCAGTTTTGGAACGAGAATTAAGGGCGATTTCTACCATTATCACAGCGTGATCAGCATTTCGTAGTGGTCTATAGGCAGTCGTTAAACAATCATCGGGAACTGGTGTCAGAAATGTGTCTAATACTGATCTTGTCTATCTAGGAAACGTGTTAGTAACGTAACCGTCTGTTATAGAGAATGTGATATCGAGATGCTGTGTGTTGTGCTACCAGCTGCGTCTGTGTAATTAGAGAATCTAGCCAAATACTGTGGTGGACATTGAAGTCACCAAATACATGTACTTTTTTTTACACAGTGGTCACCACTTATCAAGGCCCGAAAGCCACTCAGGGATAAGGGTTATTCCGCTAGTATTGAGTGAGAGTGCTGAATCTATGCTGTCAGAGACTTGGTTAATTAGGGTATAATCCATAGTCGATGGAGATCGGTTATCGTGCTTCTTTGTTATAGTTAAATATTTAAACCAGGCAAAAGGCGTCTCAATAAAGTCCTTTATCTGTAACACCCCGTCTTGCTAGTTAGACAAGGAATACGGGTGATACTTAGGCGAGGTCAGAGCTTATGCACTCATTAATAATAAGTTTACAAACAGTATAAGTTGATGGTGTCACGAGCTTAGGGAAATCTGTAGACTACGACCGAGGAGGCCCTCTCCCTAATGTTTCGCCAGTGATAAAGATCAAAAGCATAGGTGTTATATCTAGGCCAACCCTCGCCTAGATTAATATTAACTTATATATTAATTTATAAAAGGAATGATTTGCCGTTAAGCCAAGACAATAATGGAAAAACATGGACAAGTCTACAATCCTGCTGATTCGAGTTTACTAAACAAACAACTACTTGATTAAGCTATAGAAGACTTGACGTTGCTGGGAATTGAATAAGAATAACTAGTATGCATTTTTTCCTATGCTAATAACTTCATAGTTATTTTTATTTATTAAAGACCACCTTCTGCCATTTCACTTTCTAATATAGTGGGAAGAATCTGAAATGCCTGAAAACTCTATGAACTAGTGTTTTTATACATGCGCGTTAGATTTACTTAAATATGCCTGTTTGAATTATAAAGGGATATTTCTTATCAATCAGTTACTAATGTTTGTTATTCTCTATGAAAACTTGTTAAGTTCCAAGATGCCCTTTCCAGTGTATCAGATCACGATTGTCATGCTCTTGTATTCCATATAAACTAGCTAATTGAAACAAAGGTCATGACCGATTACAAATTTGATTTATAATTCTAACGAATTATTACACTTACACTTCTGCATGTGAGTACCGTTGGGAAAGCGGGAATCCGGAAGGATGTTCCAAATTCTAGCAGTTCTGGGGAAGAAATTATTAGAGAAGAAAGCCTTCTAACATCTAGCGATCTCTATTATGTAGGAGTCGAATTTTGCTACTTGTCGGGTTTGTCGAGGTATTTACGCAAAGGGCATCGGAACATTCACCATTAAAAAATTTGTACAACAGGCAGACGGACGCAACATTTCGTCGATGAGATAGAGGCTGAAGCTTAGATGACAGTTCAGGACCTTTCAGGAGACTGACTTTCCTTTGAACCCAGTCAAGGAGCGAGAGACTAGTATCAGATGCACCAGCCCAAATGTGACAACAATATTCCATACATGGACGAATGGTGGTCTTGTAGAGGTACAGGTACGAATGTTTGATGGAATATTGCTGAGACCTTGATATGTCAATGATGTAAGATAAAATGTAGGAATATTGACGATTTGGAACACCAATTTATAAACTTAAATAATACTTATCAATTATTATAATATTGACAAATATATTTACACATTTAAACTGAATTTGGATTTTAAAAACGTCTTTAATTTAATATATATATATTGCTGTCGTTGCTCTTACTTCCTAGGTTTCTATGTTTTCGTCCATTATTACTGTCGGAAGAGGAAAATCGTAATTAACATTCTATTTTAGTGTCGTTATAGGTCATGTAGATATTCAGTACATATAGTTTAACGTAGAAATTTAAAACTCCTGGCATTGTCTTGCGCGGAGTATATTATACACTTGGATATTTTATAAAGTGGCATACTTGAGGTTTTACATAAAGTTCTGTAAACCATATATCTGTTAGTTACTGAATAACTCACCACTTAGCAAGTGCTAAGTTAAAGGGGTTTGTGGAAAAAAGCGAGGAGACATACGTTAATGTACAAAACATGTTATATATAAACAATTGATTCTGAGTAGTACAACACTTTGAAAGACACATTTTTCAAGAAGTGCTAAAGTTCTCGAAAAAACACACAAGAGCGATGGAAAGTTCATTTCAAAGTTTCTTTGTGTGCATGTGTGTATTAGACATAGTTACCACTTAAACCGTCTTCCCCAGAATATATATATATATAGAGAGAGAGAGAGAGAGAGACAGACAGACAGACAGAGACAGAGACAGACAGAGAGAGAGGGGGAGGGAGAGAGAGACATAAATACACTTCGTGTCAAATTATTAACGAGATAAGATTTCTTTTACCAGTTTCAGAAAGTTACCGGTAATTTCGTATCAAAAGCTTCTGAAACGTTGGCAATGATGAACTGCGCGTGCTGTGAAATTCTCGCAATGTTACGCGCAATGTAAACAATTTGCTATCATAATTGATGAATCCAGGGTATAAATTATTAACAAGGTAGTTTGTTTCGTCATTAAAATGGGTCGTAATGGTGGTTTGAGTAGTTCTGAAAAGAGTACTATTACAGCACAATCAGCAAAAGGTAAAACTACCTTGGAAATATCGAAAATGATAGAAAGGTACCATCAAACTGTGAAGAACTTTGTCAAGGATCCTAAAAAGGTACGTAAGAGAGCTGATAACGGTAAATCTAGAGTTACCGTTATCAGCTCTCTTACGTACCTTTGTAGGGTCCTTGAAAAAGTTTTTCGAAGTTTGATGGTACCTTGCTATCATTTTCGATATTTCGAGGGTAGTTTTACCTTTTGCAGATTGTGCTGTAATACTACTCCTTTCAGAACTACTTAAACCACCTTTACGACCATTTTAATGACGAAACCAACTTTCTGGTTAATAATTTGACACACCACAAATACCGTGGAGTAATCAATTACGATAGCAAGTTGTTTACATTGCGCGGAACAGTACGAACATTTTACAACACGCGCAGCTCAGCATTGCCAACGTTTCTGAAGCGTTTGATACGAAACTAACGGTAACTTTCTGAAACTGGTAAAAAATGTTATCTCGTTAATAATTTGACATACAGTTTATATATATATGTGTGTGTGTGTGTGTGTGTTTGTCCAGTCAATCAATATAGTTAATGTATTGACGTTTTAACAAGTACGTTTTTTCATTGGACTAAGCAATATAACAGCAAGCTGGAAAGCAGCTGAGTAGTATTGTGTTACACAGACGAGCAGTTCTGTTAAAATACTCATAAATCTTTCGTTTAGTTTTTGTAAAGGGAACATTGCTGACAGTTGTTGCAGGTAGGAGAGTAAATCGAAAAATTAATATTGATAAACGAATGATGTTTTGGGCTCGCTATTAACTTGGATGAGCTCTCGGTTATACTGGAAAATTTAATCCGTAGGTTTTCCGCGAGTTGATGCTGATTAATTTCACCTCATGTTTAACATGATTTGGATCTCTTGCGATTCTTGGATTTTTAATGTTTTCGTTGGATTTTTAATGTTTTCCTATTTTCTCTTGTGTTATAATTAAATGGCGATATATTATAATTATATTGATATCTGGCAGATTAACAAATGTTAATATAAAATCATCCCCACACACCTTAGCATATATATATATATATATATATATATATATATATATATATATATATATATACAGAGAGAGAGAAATATTTGTATATATATATATATATATACAGAGAGAGAGAAATATGTATATATATATATATATATATATATATACAAGAATAAAAAAGCATTGGAAATGCAAAAGGATATAGGGATGGTATGCCAAAAAGTATACAAACACGATAGCTATGAATGGCTAGGCACATGGAAATAGAATTGCATCCAAAGTATAGCCCTATAGCTTTTCTCCAATGTTCATTCCGTTCCGTCATTACGGTTGTAAAAAGCTATAGGGCTATACCTTGGATGCAATTCTATTTCCATGTGCCTAACCATTCATAGCTATCTTGTTTGTATACTTTTTGGCATACCATCCCTATATCCTTTTGCATTTCCAATGCTTTTTTATTCTTGTTAATTAGTATTTTTACTTACAGTCTTATTTTTTAACTTACATTCATGATAGTATTGTCTTTTTTAGGAGGCGGCTCATTGCCGCCTTCATTAGTAGCAGGTCGCTTCCTGTTAGGTTTTAGGTCTTTGGGTTTTGGGCCTTAGGAGTTGCCTCTTGGTCCTCCATCGGTTCTATATTACATAGAGAGTTCTACCGCCTCTCTGATAAAACAGTTAGAGTATTATAAAGTTCTAAAATGTTCATACCTTCACTATTAAATTTTTCTTGGTTCATTCTTTGGCGTTTTGGCAAAGATTTGGCAATTTTTGATATTTATATTTATAATAGTTTGTGCATGAGGCAGCTTTTTCCCCCTTGGGATCCCTGTTATACCGTGCTTTTGAGTCAGCACGTGAGGCAGCCTTCTTTTTTCTGGTTTTTTGTTATAAAGAGCACGTGAGGCAGCTTTTTTCCCTCGGAATTCCTGTTATACCGTGCTTTTGAGTCAGCACGTGAGGCAGCCTTCTTTTTTCTGGTTCTTTCTTATAAAGAGCACGTGAGGCAGCTTTTTTCCCCTCGGAATCCCTGTTATACCGTGCTTTTGAGTCAGCGCATGAGGCAGCCTTCTTTTTTTCTGGTTCTTTGTTATAAAGAGCACGTGAGGCAGCCTTCTTTTTTTCTGGTTCTTTGTTATAAAGAGCACGTGAGGCAGCCTTCTTTTTTCTGGTTCTTTGTTATAAAGAGCACGTGAGGCAACTTTTTTCTCCTCAGAATCCCTGTTATACCGTGCTTTTGAGTCAGCACGTGAGGCAGCCTTTTTTTTATTTTGGTTCTTTGTTATAAAGGGCACGTGAGGCAGTTTTTCCCCCTCGGGATCCCTGTTATACCGTGCTTTTGAGTCAGCACGTGAGGCAGCCTTCTTTGCCTCAGGATTTGCATGATACTTAATTTTTATTATTTCAGCATTTTTCTGATAGTATTCTTTTTGCTCAGATAATACCTTGACTTTGTTTTTTTCATAGTCTATATTTCTCTGAGCTTTTTTACTTCGTGCTGACGTTGGCATTTTTTATTAAATGTAAACATATAACACTTATGTGTATCTTACTATAATATCACTTATCTTATAGCAAGACAACTCTCGTAGAATTGAGATACCAATAGTTAAAGTGTGGAACCGTATATACACCAATAGTGTAGTTGTTATCTTTATATGAAGTCCTAATCAGTGACAGTGTGAGGTTACTTGGTTAATTTATTGTAGTTCATTTTAGAAAACTTACTTGTTTTTATTAGTAGATTGTGTATAGTAGCCACAATATCTAGTTATTTTTGTGGCTAGGGCTTGGATTTTGATTCTTTTTGGTCAGCTTCCAGTGAGTTCTTAGAAGATGACTTTCTTGCAGTTTCTTTTGCGATTAATTTAACTTATTTCCTTTGGCGTTCGGTGAGTTCTTAGAAGAACTGGTCTGATCTACTTTTCTTAGCGAGCGAAGAGATTCAGCTGCATTTGACAATGGTTGCTATAGTGTATTTTTGCGCATGCGTGAGAATTTCAAGTTTCCTCCTTATTTTTCAATAGTTTGACAATAGTCATGTGTCTTTCTGCCAAGAGCGACAGACATCAGTGTTAGCCGTGATCGTCTAGAGGTTAGGACCCCACGTTGTGGCCGTGCTAACCTAGGTTCGAATCCTGGTAACAGCATTGACATTTTGTACATATTTTACAGTCCAAAATCTGAAGAATTATTTGTTTTTATAACATTGTTTTTTGACGTCGTACTTGCTGATAGGTTACTCTTATAACAATTTTGATCAACTGAGATAAAGATTTCGTGGTTTCATTAACGCTGGTGGGTTACTGTTTAAAGAGAAAACCTTAACGTTCACCTCAAATATTCAGCGTCCAAGAAATATAGACCACTGGCAAACTGGAACGTCTGTGAGCATCCGGTGTATTATTTGGAGCTGTCCCTTTTGAGAGAAGTTCCGTGTTCGAAGTGGTCTGTCTACATTGGGTATATAGTGTTTAAAACTTGTTATTACACGTAATCTTATTTAATTATGGAGTTAGCTAAAAAGCGATGGGTCACTGCACTTCTCCGTGTAAAGAGCAGTCGATTGATGCTTGAACTGTTGTCAGAGACCGTTCGTACACCGAGATACATCGTCTCAAAAGAAAAAAGAAAGCAGAAGAAGAAAGAAGAACAATTGGCCATTTTTGTACCCCTTTTGTTTTTGCTCTCTTTTAATATTTTAACCGACGTTCTGACACTCGCTGGATTCGTAAGACGCTTCTCTGTAAGAATATGTGCTTTTTGAAACTTATCAGTTGATTTTAGTTGATATTTGGATAGTTTTGTTTTGTAGGCGTTTATAGGCGTGTACGGGCCATCCCTATATAGAGAATGCTACCGTCTCTCTGATATATATATATATATATTAAATTTTCACCCAAAACTAGGAACGTTACCACTTTGATGTAGGGGGTTACTTTCAGGGACCTAAGTTGCAGGGGTACTATATACGTAGTTTAGCAGAAATATGTATGTTCACTTACACTTGAACTTCTGCACATCAGTACAGTTGGGGAAAAAGGAAACAAGAAGAGAATTCCAAAGTCCTGCAGTTCTTAGGAAGAAAATATTAGAGTAAAAGGGTTTCTTACATCTAAGGATCTCAACTGTGTAGGGGTTGGACTTCGCAGCTTGTCATGTCTGTCGGGGGTATTTTCGTCGAGAGGGTACAAGGTCGTGTAATTCGTCAGAGCATCCACCATTAAAATACTTGAAAGCAGGTAGAAGGATGCATTATTTCGTTGGTGAGACAGGGGCTGAAGTTTAGAGGAGTGTTCGAGACCTATTAGGTTGGCGACTCTGTTGTGGACCCTGTAGAGGAGCGACAGACTGGTAGCAGATGCACCACCCCAAATATTACAGCAAGACTCCATACAGTGGCGAATAGTGGCTTTGTACAGAATATTTCAGGCGTAAGAAACGGTCTAGCGCGATAGAGAGAGACCACTTTCTTTGCAGCAATAATCTCGATGTATCTATTCCAACTCCTGTTTCTTGTGAACGTTAAGCCAAGGATCTTAAACGAAGTGCTCTCAGATAAAGTATTTCTAGCTATAGCTATTGGTGGTTGGTAAGGTTTAACGTCATTATTAAAGGAAACGACCTTTGACTTGGCAGCGTTGAATGTTACATCCATTATGACGCCATTCCACTACAGAATGAAGGTATTCCTCTGGGTTTTCGCTCATTACCTTAGATATGTGCTCATTAGTTTTTTTCCCATGTGCCTGCTATAGAGCGTGGTGTCGCCTGCAAATATACCCATCTCAGAAACAATTTTATCAGGTAAATCATTTATGAATATCAGAAATAACAAATGTCCAAGAATCGATCACTGAGGCACACTCGCATTTATATAAATTATTTTGGACGTATTGCCATCGAGGACAACCTTGATTCTTCTCCCATTTAAGAAGGATCTAATTATACTAAGCATTCGTCCAGTAATACCATAGGATTTTATTTTAATCAGAAGATTATCGTGCTATACTCTATCAAAAGCCTTAGATATATCTAGGGCTACTTCCCTCCCCTCCCCTGCCTTATCTAGTGCGTTGTATAAAAGTTCAGAGATTACAGTTAGAATATCTGCAGTAGAACAGGCTTGACTAAATCCATATTGGTGGTGTGACACGTTTAGCAGCTGTAAGGTGGTGGACTAGAGCTTGATTAATTAACGACTCAAATGTATTGGCGAAACGATGGAGGAGGCTAATTTGGCGATAATTTAATGGTTTAGTTCTTTCGCCAGAGTTTTGTAAACTGGTACCACAGAAGCAGTTTCCTATCACTCATGAAAGCAAGATTCATTAAGGCATTTGCTAAGAATTTAGAGAGAACAGGAGCGAATTTTTTTTATATGTTTTTATAAGAAATAACAATCTTATGGAAAAAAAT
The DNA here is from genome assembly GCF_053919585.1 of Euprymna scolopes. Taxonomy (NCBI): domain Eukaryota; kingdom Metazoa; phylum Mollusca; class Cephalopoda; order Sepiida; family Sepiolidae; genus Euprymna; species Euprymna scolopes. Next base: position 13,720,139 of record NC_136485.1, read on the forward strand.
TCTCGGCCGCTCTGTCTAACCTGCCAATTAGGTTATGTGTAGAGCTATGACAAGAGAATATTCTATTTTTTATTTTGACTCTCGAGTATATATCAGTATATATTCTGTATGTTTTAGATAGAGTGATGTGGTTCTCGATTGACTTACTGTGTCTAACTGTGTCGGATATATACTCGAGAGTCAAAACAATTATAAGAATATTCTCTTAGTTACGTGTGTGTGCTGTTGTACCAGGTCAATTGATTATACCCTATGTTATTAAAGGTGCGCACAGGTGAGGAGCCATTACTCCAAGTAATACTACGAAGCTGGATACTCTATCAGACCAGATCGATTTTTGGCATGAAATACAGTAAGACCAAGGGACGATAAGATATACTATTAAATATTTATATGGTCAATCGGGAAGAGGGAAATAATGTTCTGAACTTCTTTTCTAAGCGAAGGTTTAAGAGGTCATTAAGAAATTTAATGGAATGTTTGAATATCTATGTAGCTCATGTAGATACTAAATGATCGACTCAGGAACAAGATCCCCTTTTATTTCTGAGAAATGCGACTAAAGTGAGATGAATCAGAAGAAAATATATGTGTGTTTGCGTGCGTGTGTTTGTGGTGGGATGTTTTTCTTTACAAATAAATAGATAGATAGTGGACAAGATATATTTCACATAAGCCTATACCTTAGTTAGATTGTAAATGCATACCTTCTGTATTTACCTTTAAACATATATCTAATATTTCGATGTTAAAGTATAAATAAACGTATAATGAAAAAATATGATACGTATATTGGATGATCTTTTATGATTATTATTAATTTCTTTTATAAAACTAATAGGGAAACCAAATCATTTATTTTATTATATATATATATATAGGTATATATATATATATATATATATATATATATATATATATACATATTAAGAATAAGAAATAACCTAAGATGGAGTACTAGAGAATGGACACCTTGTGAATACGTCAAAAGCATTTTAGTAAGGTATAATCTCTTTTCTTCTTTACATTTTCAGCATAAGATTTTATATATATTCATATATATATATATTTTATGGTAAATGCTCGACTGAGCTTTTATCACGTGATCTGTTTAATGAATATGTAGGAAGGACTCATCTAGTTATTAGAACTGTAAAAACAATTTTCCATTTTACTCAATGTATCTTTATACAAACCTTACATACTTGAACAGAGTTTCTGTCCTAAACCTCTTATATATGAATGAACGATACCACATGTGATTTTGCATCAATATCCACGACTAATCTTCCGGTCGTTCCTTTAAGTAATCACATTCTTGACAAAATTTTCTTTTTCCACCGTTGATAGTATTGCCCGCCATCCAATAACACACACCGTATGTAGCATTATTCTCAATGGTTTTTATTAAGTTTATAATGATTAATTAATGCGAAAATACATACGTTTATTTCAATTTGCGATTATACTTATATTATTCAATGTAAACTATGAAGTTGCTTATGACCTTCAAAGCAATATCGCATCGTACATTAAACGTATGAAGAGAAACAAATCAAGAATGCAAGCAATGCTTGCTATTCTACTTGGTATGCGCAGTTATCCTACAAATTAATCACTTCATCTTTTATACTGCTGCGAAAATCCAATATTAACCCAGTGTGTGTTAATAACTATAGAGGCCGTAAATCAGTATTATACAGAATTTATTCAAATCGATATCACAATACAATGGGCTTGACTGCAAGAGCTTACAGCATCGTACAAAAGTAAACACTTGTATACAATAATGATATTTTTCTAAAACAAAATGTGTATGATAAAAAAAGTCGTTAAACCCATGTCATTCAAAGTTATTCAACGCTTAGCTATGCACTTTCAGAATGATATGCACAATACTTCTGATACGTTCGTGTGATTTAAGTGATGCAATATCGATTACTGTGAGCTAAAAACGTGCGACTTTTTATCATCTTGTTTCCATTATAGGTATTCATTCCGTGATCCATGTCTAGAATTGCGTATAAATGAATAGGTTCTGTGAAGGTGCCAAACATCCATAATTGAAAACTGTGATATGGGGCTTGGTTCAAATTGACAGAATTAGATTATAAGTCCGCGTCTTACACTTCACTACGACTCAATAGCTAGATGATCCGTGTGCATCGCAAAATCAAAATAAAAGATAAGGCGAGAATGAATTCTAAACTAAATAGATACAAATAGGTAAAAAGGCACTGTTCCAATAAATGTAGCCAAAATGCATAACTGCACGATTGATAAAAAGATTAACTATAGGTGTAACAACGATAGGATATGATTTCTTTCTGAATAAGTGTCTTACAATGTAGTAAGAATGTTTTTAAATATTTAAGACCTACATCTTTTAGGGGCTTTATAGTAGGATTTATATGAGACGCACGAAATGAAATAGACTACAGATATATTAAGAAGCTGCATTTCTTCCTCTTTTCGTTTTATACATTTACGTTTTCTTTTCTTTCATTATATAGAAATGTTTATATACAAGTAGAAAATGGTAGATTCGGAAAAAAAATTCTACAAACACGTCAACAGCAAAAAAAGGTTTAAACATCATGTTTTTACAAAGCAGTCACTATTTATCAAGGCTTGAGACCAATCGACGATAAGGCTTAGTGAGTGTATGGTATTCAATAGGCCAATATCGTAGTAATCGTTAGGAGTGGAAATTTGGTGAATTGGATTACTTAAGAGGACTGCTCATCAAGAAATTTTTCCCGTTGGTCTTGAAGACGATCATATTGTAATCAGCTGGAAAGCAGGGAATAAGAAGAGACTCCCACAAATATTCAGTTCTAATATAGAATCTTTGTTCATGAAATCTACGTTTAGATTGAGGCAAAGATAAAAAGTTAGGAACTGATTGATAATGGTTTCAGCTAGAAGACTGTTTTTCGGGAATGTTAAGCATAGGGAACCATAGATTAGAGCTCAAACGAGTATTCGCGATAAAACAGGCAAATTCGCAATGACTCTTCTGTGAGAAATAGATTGCAGAAAAGAGAGGAGTGTATCCTCTACTAGCTTACAAATCTATTTTGAACTCTGCAAAACGGCACGATGTGCTTCTAGCAACTCCTGCCTAGATGTGGCAACAGTACTCGATCCTAGGACGTGCTTGGCTCTTCTACGGGTAGGGAATTGCATTAGCCGTAAAATATCTACTGGAGTGGTAGAATGGTGCTACAACTTTTCCAGCTTTACCACAAATTAGATATACATGTTCCATTGCAGATCAGAAGGAAAAGTTAGATCAAGAAGCTTGTCAAAACATGGAGCTTCACTAATATGACATCCATTCATTTCAATTCATGCCCGATAAGGGTCAGAGCGCTTATTACATAAAGATAGACGCTTCGTTTTAGGTGCAGTAAAGTAACCCAGCCACGTTTCCCCCAGTGCACAGCGGGCTCAGAAGAGGAGAGAGAATCAGAGATAAATTTGAGTGTTATCACAGATGATAGTCTCATCAGCATAAATGTCTACGAATGATCTTAGAATGTGATTTGGAAGATCATTCAAGTTGATCAGGAAGAATGTTGGGCCAAGGATGGACACTTGAGAGAGTCCAACATAAATACTGTGAACTTCAGATTTTTGCCCATCGACAACTACTCTTATTAATCTATCAGAGAAATTATTTAATAATTGAGAAGACATTTACAGATATACCGTAGCTGTAGATTTTGTGGAGTTGGCCTGTATGCCCACCATATCTAAGGCTTTTGATATGCCAAGAGTAATTGCCCTAGACAAGAAAATGTGCGTCATAATATTCGCTTATCCTATGAGATATAACTGTTCGAATATCTGCTGTAGATTTAGCAGAACATAACCCATATTGCATGTCAATGAGGAGGTTATTTTTGCTGAAGTGGTTGACTACTGTTCTATTTAACAAGGATTTCAGCAACTTACTTATGATGTACAGGAAATTAATTAATCTGTACTGAGAGAGAGAGAGAGAGATGACTGATAACTTGAATTTTAAAATACGTGGCATACTGATAGGCGGTTCCAGAGTTATGTGTAACATTTCCATTTAAGACAATGCTTGAACAGCTATAGAAACAAGTTCTGTTTTAAGATTTTTCATTACTATAATGGGAATGCCGTCTTATTAGTTGCTTTACTGGAATCAAATTTTTATTAGCTTGGCAACATCACGAACAGATATTTGTATGTTTTCAGACACAGGATGAAATACGGGATGGTTGGATGCCATGATCACAAAGGATGGAATTGTTGCCGATTTTTTGGAAACATTTTGGTTTTATCTTATGCGAACTAGGCCCATTGATAATAGTTGGGATGAAGCAGGCGCTTTTGTTCATGACTGTTTGTTATTTGCCAAATGTAATTGAAACCAACTGCTCAACTCCTTTGAACTTGAAGGACTAATCATACAACTCTTTCGCGTGTTTAGAACTCTTTTACAGTGGTTGCTGGCAATCCTGAATGCAGCTATAGTCTCAGTACATCTATTTCGTTTGACGCAATGGAAAATGCGTTTTATATATGCAATAGGAGCAAAATATTCGAGAGAGAACAACGGTTGGCTGTTAGCTTTTCGCTAGAATTTTCTGAGTGTATAAAGCTGTCTATGCTTACAATTATATAATCCTCCAAGTGTGATACTATAGAGGACACATTATTTTTAAACATGTGTCGCAGAAGTATATCTGTTATAAACGTACGGAAGCTATCTCAGTCTGTGGTAGAGTATCGATATACTGTACGATGAAGAGATAAATCTGAGGACTTATTACATTGTGTTTTATGTTGAGAGAGACAACTGAGTGGTCGGAAAATGCCAGTGGAGATAGAAGGGAGAATGGATATTTTTGTGAGAAAAAGGTCTTGTTGTGAGAAAACGGACAAGTTGTGAGAAAAATGTTTAGAAGGCTTGCATATTGACCGCCACTGTCGAACACATGGGTGTATTCGTAAACAATATGTGTTAGGTCATAAACAATGGAAAATCGTGACAGATATTTTCCTCATGATTTGTCTTATTTCAGTCGGCTAACAATTCCACATCGTGAATATTAAAGTCACCACAAATGTGAAAGTTAAACGATGGAGAAACACACAGACAAATATAATTGCAGTGGTGTTAGCAAGTGCAACCCTGAAGCACATATAGGGTAAATTAGGATCTTCTATAGAGATATCCCTGCCACACGGGAAACCATCTTTAATGTAGGCACATATTCCATGCCCATGGCGATCTTGGGGGTCAGATTTAGCTGTTAAATTAGAGTATCCGTTAATTATGAACTCATCTATGGAAGTGGTCGGCCCTATTCCAGTTTCGCTTAGAAATAATATGTTCGGTTTCGTCTCCTGTAATTGGGTTTCAACCTCTGGAAGGTTGGAACGTAGACCTCTGATGTTGGAGAAGGAGACCTGGTAGTAGGGGTCTACTTTGGAAGATAGGGTTCTAGGTTTATTTGAGTTTTTTTCTGGAAATATTTAATGTTGAGGTTTTGGGATTTGTGGAACAGATCGGCATATTTGGTTAGAGCAATACAGAGAGGGAAAGTAAGAGAGAAAAAGACAGGAAATTTTTTTGTAGTGCACGAAAAGGTAAAGCCGTAACAATTACCCACTAGTATGGCATCAGGAGGCCCCACCAGAGACTACTGCATGGTCCAGATCTACTCACCAAATGGCAATACAGCAGTCCCAGTACTTTGCGACTGCTGATAGGATAGCATCTTTAGTGCTCACTCCAAGGTTCGGGTCCCTGACTATCAGGCGGATAACGTCAGCCCAGACAAAACGTTTACCTCCAGCACCCTTACTAGTGACATGGCCACAAGGACAGACATAGAGATAGAAAAATTTCCAACATCTCAGACTACTGTTCATCAAGTACCACCGACCTTTAAGCAGCTTTTTCTTCTCCCTTTGTCAGATAAATCACTCATTTAATGAGGACTGAGGGACAAAAAAGGAGAAGCGAGAGTTACTGGAGCTGCCGATAACACATCTATATAATTCAATACAAACTTAATTCCGATTGAGTGTAACGAACACACAAATTGTTAAACAATAAAAAGTAAAGTGAATTGAAAAAAACACAGTAAACTAAACAATTCTTCAGACGATGTGCCTAGCTTAAATAAACGATAATTTAAGGTTTAAGGAATAATAGTGTAAAAGTTACACCCGTCTTGAATAAAGATGGCTGTCTATAATATTAACGACGATATCCATACAACTGTGAATATATTCAAAACGATTACTAAAACAATAAACAATTGAACAATTATATAAAGTATGAATATTTTAAATATCTTCAGAATGTAATTATTTATTTAATATCATATTTTGTAAAAAGATGAATATTATATATTAAAAAATATTTTTCATTTGAATCTGTTCTACCGTATGAAGATACATTAGGCACCATACATGTTTAATTATTTATTTTGTTTTATAACATTTGCTGAGAGAACATGCTGAGATAAGTAGAGATAAATGGTATTCTCAAATTATCGCCCATTTTTGCACTGATCAGGATCAATGTTGTTTAACTTAATCAAACAGGAACATGTTTTTCTACCTGATTATGCCATACATGTATATGTGTATATTTACATACACCTGATTATACCATAGCTTTATATATGTGCTGGTGTATATATATATATATATATATATATATATATATATATATATATATATATATATATAATCTGTGTGTCAAAATATTAACGAGTTCTGAAAATAGTACAAATAAAAAAAATGACAAAAGGTAAAACATCGAAAATTATTGGAAGGTAACATTGAACTGTGAAAAAATTTCTCAAGGACCCTACAAACTTATGTAAGAGAGCTGATAACGGTAAATCTAGAGTTGTTTCACACCGTTCTCTACTCCAAATTAAACGTGAAGTTGTTAAATACACGTGACAGACAAGTCGAGAAGTTTGACTAAGCCGGATTGAAGAATGTCACAAAAAGTACTCGATGCGTATCAAATTATTAACGATTTTACACTTTTTTAAATATTTAACGAACGAGTGAATAAAAATCCATGAAACTTTGAGAAAATGCTTACAATACTATTAAGTTACTCTAGCCAGAAAAACAATGCTGGAAACGATGTGCTTAGCTTAAATGAACGATAATTTAAGGTTTAAGGAATAATAGTGTAAAAGTTACACCCGCCTTGAATAATGATGACCGTCTATAAAATTAACGATGATATCCATACATCTGTGAATGTATTCACAACGATTGCTAATAAAATTATTTGAACAATGATATAAAGTATGAGCATATTAAATATATATGGAATGAAATTGTTTATTTAATATCATACTTTTGTAAAAAAAGATGAATATTATAGAATAAAAATATTTTAATCGAATCTGTTCTACTGTATGAAGATAGATTCGACACCATATATGTTCTATTATTTCTTTTATTTTATAAAATTTGCTGGGAAAATATTATTCTACAAATTTCATAGAAACAACAAATTCCTGTACTTCCAATAAACTATTTACATTTTCCATAACAACTCAATTATCTTTTCTTATGAGAATAATTTCATGCTCACATTCAACAAACATTTAGTGCCAATCCTCTTAAAAAAATCTTATTTTTCTTGAATAAATACTGTACTTTCACCTACCAATTTACGGATCAATAAACAAAATAGGTGCTTATGTACTAATCTATATTTATAATAGCTTTCTAAATAATTACGTTATTATTTTAGCGCGATAACATAAGTTTATATGAACCAAAAATATTCATCTCTATTGATACAGAAAACTAGAAAGTATCAAAAAATAGTCATCTTTTCTTGAAAATAAAAAACTTTTGCGTATTAACAATATGACTATTGTTTTACGATAGTACACACTGTACTATTTATAATTTTCTTGGATAAATACTGTACTTTAGCCTTACAATTTACGGATAAATAAAAAAAAAAAAGCTTGTCTTTTTGTTCTCATGTTTCCGCGCTATTTTTTTAAAGTATTTTTAACTTACCTTCAATGTTTACGATATCTTCTTTTATTTAATTATTAGGTGAAAGTACAGTATACTTCCAAAACACCCTCTCCAACCCATGTCATTTCAGTGGAAAAAGCCCTTCTGTGGATGTGGAGGTTGGAAGTCTTTATACTACACTGGGTAATGTCATAAACCAAATCCAAAAATTGTAAATAAGTAATAAAAGTAAATAAACAAGAAAAGTGAAACTTTTCTTGAAAAAAAATATTTATTCGGTAAATTTACAGATGATTTTTGTTAATTTTTGTTTTTATATATTTTTCCGCGTATTTGTTTGGAAAGTTGTCTGCGTCTATTACTTTATTCGACTTACTCTGGCGACTGCCGTTCAAGTCCTAACCATAATTGACGGAAAATCCCGCGTGTGAGTGTCATATTCTGTTGGAGTTCCAAATTTTCTTTTAACTAATATGAAACTAAAAATTGCATGGTAACATTTGTTGTAATTACTTATTTTTAATGCTTAATTACTTATATCAGTAAGATTACAGCTGCTACATTTCCGGAAGAGGGACATGTGATACAAAAAAACACGATAAAACTATAGAGGCAAAAGTTTCCTTTGTGTAATTTGTTCTGAAACCAGGTACTAAGCAATTTAAAATGGTCATTTAATATTTTCTACACTTAATATTTTTGGATAACTCCTCAGGCAACGCCGGGGAACGGATCCTTCTATTTCTTAATAAACTTTCGTTTTGGGGGCTTTTTGCGGTGATTAGTGTAGAAGAAACTAGAAAAGAGTAGAAATCGAATCAAACTATTGAAATGTAAATTATTTGCTTTTTTCTTTCTTGTCGTTTCTTTTCATTATTCCGTTAACGTTTAGCTTCTTTCAATACAAAATTCATATACAAGTATAAAGAAGAAATACCGATAAAGATTATCTATAATTACATTCTCTAGGATTAGGATCGGACATATAATTAATCTTATTGATTGTCGCTCTCAGTAAAAAGATTCCCGCACAATTTTACTTGGGCCTGATTCATATTGAGGGAAATGAAAAATGAGACTCGTTAATCATAAAAATAGATTATTTTCACACAAACCTTAATCTCACACAATCTCTGAGATGATATAACACGCTTTACGGAACAATAAGTGAATTACTGTCGCATCAAGTTCAATAAGAAACCAAAGCAAGATATTTTAAAACTTGCACGTCACAATTACTAATGAATACGTCTGTTTATTTGTTTGTAATTCTTTTCTTCTATATGTATAAACAAATTATCATTAACCAAGCAAAAGAAACTATCAACACCTCAACTTTATCACTCGATCAGCTATCAGATCCGTGTTATTATAACCTTAATGTATTTGTGCTTTATGCCTCCGGCTTCGGCCGCGCATGATATAGACAAATCTATTGTGATTTGTAATGTTTTCAAATTCTATAACTAATATGTGTTTTGTATTACATTTAGAGAAAGATTAGCAAACCGCCCGATCTTGCCTGATGATAAAATACTCTGAAATATGATCTTTTATTAAGACATATTTTGTATTTATATTTTGTATTTATATTGTCTCAATTATTTATTGATTATTATATTGTACTCAATATATAGTGCGATAAGCTAGAGTCGAAACCAAACCGTTATTCGTTACAATCTGAGTAAAGTCTATATGCATCTAACAGCATTACAAGTAACGTTGTTAACTGTTTATAGGTATATTTGCATATAGTTAAGATTTACACAATCTGTCGAACTACGGTTTCGAAGTTCCATTTTTTTAGGTTTTACTTTATTTACATATTTTTCCGGTTAAAAATTAAATCTATTTAGTTCCACGTGCCTTAATACACCGTATATAAAGTTTCAAGTATCTATACTAAAAATTGGCAAAGTAGTTTGGTAGAAACCGTTTCGAGATTGAAGTAAAATTTCACTGTAAATTCAGTTCAAAATGCTATGTAACCATGCGCAATGACAAAAATATGCGCAGATAGAAATGTGCATAATAGTGGAATTAAACACCTAATAAGAAAAAATAACGAACTGTGAATAAGCAAAAGTATTTTTAAAGCATGTGCAAATGGTAAAACACACGAATCTGTGTGAAAGGTTCACAGAATTTGCCGCGCGTGGAACACTGTTCCGGTGATCTGCTTTTTGGCTACCTACAACATAGATACCTTCAAGTTCAAAGTAAACATGTATTGTTGCGGCGTCTCCTTTAAGTGTAAGCCATGTTTAGTTTCAGAACAGTTTCCGATGGTTCGTTGTTCAACACAAGTCCTGAGAGGTAACTGATTTGCAGTAGACAGAACAGTTTCCGATTGTTCGTTGTTCAACACAAGTCCTGAGAGGTAATTGATTTGCAGTAGACATAACAGTTTCCGATGGTTCGTTGTTCTACGCAAGTCCTGAGAGGTAACTGATTTGCAGTAGACAGAACAGTTACCGATTGTTCGTTATTCAACACAAGCTCTGAGAGGTAACTGATTTGCAGTAGACAGAACAGTTACCGATGGTTCGTTGTTCAACACAAGTCCTGAGAGGTAACTGTTTTGCAGTAGACAGAACAGTTACCGATGTTTCGTTTTTCTACACAAGTCCTGAGAGGTAACTGATTTTTAGTAGACAGAACAGTTACCGATTGTTCGTTATTCAACACAAGTCCTGAGAGGTAACTGTTTTGCAGTAGACAGAACAGTTCCAGATGGTTCGTTTTTCTACACAAGTCCTGAGAGGTAACTGATTTGCAGTAAACAGAGCAGTTCCCGATGGTTTGTTGTTCTACACAAGTCCTGAGAGGTAACTGATTTGCAGTAGACAGAACAGTTACCGATGGTTTGTTGTTCTACACAACTCCTGAGAGGTAACTGTTTTGCAGTAAACAGAGCAGTTCCCGATGGTTCGTTGTTCTACACAAGTCCTGAGAGGTAACTGATTTGCATTAGAGAGAACAGTTACCGATGGTTCGTTGTTCTACACAAGTCCTGAGAGGTAACTGATTTGCAGTACACAGAACGGTTACCGATTGTTCGTTGTTCTACACAAGTCCTGAGAGGTAGCTGATTTGCATTAGACAGAACAGTTACGATTGTTCGTTGTTCTACACAAGTCCTTAGAGGTAACTGCTTTGCCGTAGACAGAACAGTTTCCGATGGTTCGTTGTACTACACAAGTCCTGGGAGTTGACTGGTTTGCAGTATACAGTTATCCACAGAGAAAAAGGGTCTTCCCGTGTTGAGACGTAGAAAACATATGCGAAATTGCTACAGAAAGGTTTAATATTTATGGAGCAATTCTGGTTTCTGATTGGTTGGTGAATTAATTCGATTCGTTGATCGTGAATTAATTCGAATCGTCAGTTCCTAGGAGTATCGTTTATAGATAGAATCTCCTGACTATGTGGGATCATACCCAAATATATCACAAAAATATTGTAGCATAATCACATTCGATTCAATTTAACAATTAACCATGGCAACACTAATAGCTTACATTCATTAACCCTTATTGTCTGGTGGTTTTCAAGCCTAAATAAATAATGACTCCCTTTTAAAAAAGGTGATAACGTAAGTATAAGCACAAATATATACGAAAAGTGCTAACGTATGTACGATCATATGTGGGTGTGAAAGGTGATAACGTATGTACAGATAGAATTATGTAAATGTGATGTCTAGGATTATAAGGGTCTCTGAAAAATGATAACGTACGTACAAACATAAATGTATGTTAAAGGTGATAACGTACAAACGATGATACTTGTGTGTAAAGAGCGATAACGTAGTACAACATAACTGTGCATTTATTAATTTTGCGGACGGTTATTTACACGTTCATGGGTTTTGCTTCACCACATTTCGACCAACTCATCCACTGGCCTTCTTCAGGTGATTACCCGTGACGAGATAAAAATGTTTTTATAATTTATTATAATTTATTTATTATATCTATATTTATATTTATAATTTATTTATTATATTTATAAGCTTTTATAATTTATTCGCAGTAATTTCATAGATGTTGTCTCGCTATGGTTTGGCCAACTAATTCTCTGGCATGCTTAAGTAAGAGTGAAACCGCTATTATTCGGACAATGCTCATCTGCAACCGTAGAGACTGAACGCCTCTATCTACTGCACTACAGGCATCTGTAGAACGCCAGAGGATAAGTTGGTCGAACCGTGGTAAAAACAAAAAATTACGAATATGAGCATAAGTCCGAAAAAGGAATGAATGCACAAATTATGAAGCGTCATCTTAATTGATTAAAAAAAAAGTAATAACGATACAAACATAACTTTATTTGAAAAGAGCTGACGCACGCATATATTATGTATATGACAGCTGATAAAGTACGTGCGAACATAATAGTGTGTAAAATATGGTAACGTGCGTACGATAAGAAATATATGTGATCGGGGATAACGTACGTTCAAAAGAAAAGTGTGCGAAAGGTTATAAATTTCGTACGGTTATAAATGTGGGTGAAAGATAATAATGTACATACGATCAGAAATATGTGTGATAGGTGATAACGTACGTCTCAAATAATTGTGATGGGTGATAACGTACGTATCAACCTATGCTAAAGGTGATAACACGCGTACAACATAAATTTGTGTGAAAAGTGATAACACCCACATAAACACATATGTGCACGGTGATAACGTACGAAAAAATATAAATGTGTAAAAGGTGATAAGATATGTGCAAACATAAATGTATATAAAAGTGATAATATGCGTACGAACATAAGTGTGTGTGTGAATGTGATACGTAAGTGCGAATATACATGCGTGAAAGGTGATAACATATGTACAAACTGAAAGGTGAAAATGTACGCAAGATCGAAAGTGTCCGTGAAAGGTTATCACGTACAAGCATAAATGTGTGTGAATTGTGACAACGAACGGACAAACATAAATGTGTGTGGAATGTGATAACTTACGCACGAAAACACGTGTGTGGTAAAGGTGATAATGTATGTAAAAATATAAATGTATATGACGGTTTTAGCCATTCACGAATAGGAATAACTTATTTTATGGTGAGGGAAAAAATAAAAAATAAATTTTGGGATACTATTTGCTCTATCCGACATATTAAAAACTTTGGAGTATGACTCTACCCAGGATATGGAGCACGGTTGTAAATAGGGCGGCCTCCAGATTACTAGTAAAAGTAATTTACAAATGCTCTTATCTGGAAGTTAATTTTTTTTTTTACTCATGTTCATCCCTAACGAGGCATATTGCCACTTGAGCATAAGAAGCTCCTATTTGGAACCATACCTAGGAAGGATTACCTAGATGTTTGTCTCCGTTACATTTAAACTTCTACATATGCGTAAGGCCAAGGAAACAGGTAACAGAAAAGGAATTCCAAAGCCTAGCTGTTAGAGGGAAGAAACTATTAAAATGGAAATCTTTCTGGCATTTAGGGAACTCAACAGATTTTGTTGCTAAGTAAATGTGTCGGGGATATTTCCATCGAGGGGACATAAGTGTAACGAGTTCATCAGAGCACATTCCATTAAAATAGTTGTAAAACAGGCACAAAGATGCAACATTGCAGCGATGGGACAGGGATTGGAGCTTAGTTTACAAAGTGGCGCCTATTAGATGTAAAACTCTTTTCTGACCCTATCCAACAGGGAGAGTAGTGATAGAGTCACCAGCCCAGATGCGGTAACAATACTCCATATATTAGCGAATGATGGCCTTGTGAAAATACAGGATACTCTCAGGTGTAAGTAGTTTTCTAGCTCAATAAACGCAACCCACCTATTTTGCAGCAGCCTTTGCAATGTCCTCAATGTTTCATTTCATATTACCCGCAAATTTTAGGCCTACAAGTTTGAAGGAAGATCTACAATATTTGTAATGGGCATATGTGGTTAAAGAGGCGTCTTGTAATTGTAAAAGGACAGCAGTTTACTCTTACTAAATGTGCGGTCCCAATCCACTACGATCTAGAGGGAATTTTCTAACGATTCTGCCATTGTCTTAGATTTATGTATGTTCCTCCCTCATGCATTTTATACAGCATTGTATCATCAGCAAATATACCCATCTCTAGCAAAATATTATCAGGGAGGTCGTTTATGAATACCAGGAATAATAGTTGTCCAAGGATCGACCCCGAGGCACTCCCGTATTAATGTTTAATTAATTCAGAATGATTGGTTGCTGGTATTAGTTATTTAATGGCATTAGTGAAAGCGATCAGTGAAAACCTCCAAGAGGCATGCAAAGCGCTACTAAAAGCACTAAATATAGTAAAAGATGCTTTCAGAGTGATACTAATATAAGTGCCCTCCCTCCTTTTTTGTATATAAGAAAATAAATATAAATCCATACTAAATAATTTTCGGTTTCATTTAAACATCAACAGATATGACGTCATGGCGTAATATTTGAAACGCTTACATCGTAATAAGCAAATTCAGAATGTTAGTGTAATAATATATATTTCTTTCGACAATCTATTTTATATCATTTCTTGTGATAGATTTTACATATAACTTCAGACATTATTTCTCTTTGCCCAATAACAAACTCTGTGATCTTCCTACTGTCGCTTCAAAAACACCAATTCCTTCTGAATTTTTGATATGATAATGTCTAAAATTGTTATTCCTGCTCTAAACTGAAACTTATATCATATATTAAGTTTTAGGAATTTAATACTCTCGAATTTGGATAAGAAAAGATAGAACAAAGTGATTATTGACAACCGAGATTATCTTTATAAAAGGTGCTGAACAGACGTTCACAAATAAGCAGGGACTGTAAGGAAACATTCCATTATTATTAAATTGTCACCTATCACTCAATCACACTATCATCAACAACAAAGAAAGGCTTACATGTCATGCCGGGAAATTAGAACTAGGCAAAGCAAAATAAATTAGGAACTATTACATATTTTTTATTTACTTTCATGAATTTCGGTTGATGTCCCTATAAGACATAGCATAAATAACCAGAGAAAGTAAAAGAGAGACGACCGACAGTTGTCCAGCGTGACTAACAATTTCCCGCCTGCCACACTCACACATTTTTACAGATAAACACAGTGGTATGTTACGTCTCTTATTTGTCGATGGTTATCATTGTATAGTAAATCTACTCTTATGTCTATCATATATAATTCGCCTGAGCGTATTTTCAGGACACTGATAAGAGCTTGTCAAGTTTATACATAATTTCACAAGCAGATGAGAATTGCAAAGGAGAAAATTATATAGACTCACAATAATGCTACACTCACATTAAAACTGTCATATAAATTAGATTGACATCTTATGTAAAACATCATGGCAGATAATAAAATAATGAAATAGAAAGCACCATACCTTCGCAAGAGTGCAAAAAATCACACTTTTCGTAAAGAAATATATTCTGATTTAGAACAAGATTCGATAGAGCATTACATATATAAATGATATTGAGTCAGACTGAGCTTGGTTGAGAATCGAATACATTACTGACGCAGTAGATACTTGCAGCCGTTTGACATTGTAAACTGTAGTTCAACGAAATCAGATTCAGTCATGATACAATGACAGAGAAGGTACGTGAGTCGATTTCATATAAGATCGCTTATTCTCTGTGCGTCTTTTGTCAATTCCATAAACAATAGATGTATTTGTGATTATCATAATCATAAAAATGCGTACGTAAAATGATATATACACATTAAACAAATGATCAATAAACGCATAAACAAGATACGTTAGACGTCAAACAACAACAATGCAACCACATGCCTTGAGACATAGATGAACTGAGGAGCCTAACTTTATGAAGAAAATCATACACAGAGTTTCTTTACTATTTAAAAAGAAATTGAGTTGTCGCACTTTCGGAATTCTACAAATATAATAACTCTGTCATCGCCGCTAGAAATTGAGTTATCTGTATGGGATGCACTCTATATCGAGGTAATCTGCCAAATGTAAAACCTAAGTCGACATTCCTCTTGCTAAATTTTTTGCTGGTGCACCTATATAAAATTTTTACTGGTATATGTAATTCAGTGCACCTTATGTTTAAATAATTGTATACACAATATTTACAGAACAAATGTCAATTATAACACTTGAATTAAAACTAGCAAGGAGAATCTACATTGGGGATTTAATCAAGAAAACAACCGTGTATTTTTCTACTCAGCTGAAGACGCCTTTTGCATTTATTTATTTGATTACAGACTACATTTCGCCGTTTAACTTTCGAAATCGCCATAATCTGCAATGTCTGAAAATTTCCTGAATTGATGGCTTTTGTATATGAGTTGGATTTCTTAAGAATTTCATACGCTTATTGGAATAATTAAAAGAAAGTTTATCCCAAGAAGTCACTAATAGGTTATGGCAGCTAATATTAAATACAATATGTAGTTCTATAGTATATCTTCCTTGCTTCGCTTTGGGCGTTTTATGTTTCTGATACCTTGTGGAAAATTCGTTTACCTCTAGAAGATATTACTAGTTCATTTTTTCAAGGTTTTCACCACTTATCAAGGCCCGGAAGCCACTCAGGGATAAGTGTTATTGTAAGGGTCATCTCGTCAGCATTAGACAAGGCCAAACTATTTGCAAAGAACTTTGCAGCTAATTCTACCCAATGCGACGAAGGTCATCAACTCCCCATATTTCCTCCTATTACACAGAACACGCTAGGTAACATACAAATATCCGTACAGGATGTCGCCAAGCTAATCAAGAACCTTGATACCAGTAAAGCAACTGGCTCTGATGGCATCCCAATTATAGTGTTAAAAAAGCTTCAACCAGAACTTGCTCCCATACTTACGAAACTGTTTAAGCGCTGCCTTAAGGAAAAGTGCTTTCCGACTCCCTGGAAAACCTCATCAGTTTGCCCTGTATTTAAGAATTCAGGTGATAAGTCATCTCCCTCTCAGTACAGACCAATATGTCTCCTGTGTGTTATGAGTAAGTTGCTGGATCCATATTAAATATAGAAATAGTCAAACACCTCAGCAGAAACAACCTTCTTAGTGACACACAATATGGTTTCCGTTCTGCAAGATCTACCGCAGATGTGCTAACGGTTATATCTTACAGGATTAGTGAATCTCTTGACAAAGGCTTCCTTTCTAGGGCAATTGCTCTTGACATATCAAAGGCCTTCGACAAGGTATGGCATAAGGGTCTCCTTCACAAGATTTCCAGCTACGGTATAACTGGAAATGTTTTCTCAATACTTAAATTATTTCTCTCCGATAGGCTCATAAGAGTAGTGGTCGGTGGACAAAAATCAGAGGCCTGCAGTATTAATGCTGGAGTCCCTCAAGGGTCAATCCTGGGCCCAACTCTCTTCCTGATCTACATCAATGACCTCCCTAAACACATACTTAAATCATTCGTTGACATCTATGCTGATGACACCATCTACGGCAACACATCAAAGGTTGTAATTAACAAAGTTCTCTCTGATTCTCTCTCCTCTAATCTCGAGCGCGTGGTTCAGTGGGGGAAGACGTGGCTGGTTACCTTTAATGCATCTAAAACCAAACTCCTATCCTTACATTATCAACGCTCTGATCCCCATCTGGTATCAATTGTGATGGATGGCTCTCGTCTGGATGAGGCCCCGTGTTTTGACAAGCTTCTGGGTTTGACCTTTACTCCTGATCTGAAATGGAACACGAACATCAAGTCTGTTGCCAAGGTCGCTGGAAAGATGGTGGGATCCTTCTACCGCTCCAGAAAATATCTCACTACTGATGCAATTCTCTATCTATATTAAAGCCAAGTACGTCCAAGGATGGATTACTGCTGCCATATCTGGACAGGAGCTGCTAAAAACAGCCTATCCTGCCTTGAAAGAGTACAAAATAGACTTCGTGGCTTAGTGGGGGATGCCCTTTTCTCTACCCTGCAACCTCTCTCCCACAGAAGAGACGTTGCGAGCCTATCCTTATTTTATCGTTATTTCCATGGCAGGTGCTCGTCTGAACTCCAATCTCTGGTCCCCCCTCGCCAATCTTTCACGAAAAACACCCGTCTAGCTGAATCCACTGTGAAAAATTTCCCCCACTCTTTATCTGTGCCTAAATCAAAACGTGGATTCTATGAACAAAGCTTCTTTCTTAGAACTGCACGCCCGTGGAACTCTGTTCCGTCTGCCTGCTTCCCACCTGACTACAACTTGGATGTCTTTAAGTCCAACGTTAACAAATTCCTAATGAACCGCCCCCTTTAGTAAACACTTCATCAAATCTCCACACTAACGTACTGTATTTGGAATAACCCTTATCCCTGAGTGGCTTCCGGGCCTTGATAAGTGGTAACCACCGTATAAAACAATATAGAGCGTTAGCGTGGAGTTTTTAGTGTCTACTTAGGGGGGCGGTTCATCAGGAAGTTGTTTATGTTGGACTTGAAGACATCCAAGTTGTAGTCAGGAGGGAAGCACGCAGACGGAACAGAGTTCCACATGCGTGCAGTTCTAAGCATTTATTTGATGTTCTTATATTTAATACGCATGCTTTAGAAATGTGTAATCTTAAATGTTTCTAATTCCATTTAAGATCTTTCTAAAGCATGAGTAATTGGCAAGCAACAGTTTATAAAAATATAAGTGTATGTTATTAGCAAAATAAATGAATTTCTCATTTTAATTTGTAGTATTAAGCTCATTCTCTAAATTAATTGTGAAATCGACATATGTATAGATAATTGTGATAATAATTAGATAATTAAATAAATTTAAATAATAGTTTTCAACTTAATAAATGATTTTAAAACATTTAAACTTGTTTCGAATTAAAATTATATATTTCTCTTTCTTTTATTTAATACTCGGAGGAAAACTGGTGTATTTCGGGACTCCGTGTGGATCACTAATATGTTTCGCACACTATATTACTGGATTGTCATTATTCTGCCACGTTCTCACCTTTCACTATCAATATTTAGTAGAATTCAAACATTTTCCAATTGTCTTCCGCAAAGGATGTTATACACGTGATATTTATTTTAAAACAATATGATATATGATATAATATCGGTTTTACAGGATGCTTCATCAACCATACTTCTGCAATTTAAAGAAGATACTTTACAGTGTATACTGCAGAATAAATAAATATATATATATATATATATATATATATATTTATATAAAATAAGTTAATAAATTCCGACGAAAGAAAGATGTATATTTAAATAAGGGAGTAGTCACCAACAATGTGTATTTTTTAACATTATTTTATTATTCCGTGTCTTGGTTTTTCATTGAGAATTATGTTTGGATCATTGTAATAATGTTTTTAAGTCATTGAAATCGTTTACGTACGTTTCAGACGGTCTGATGCGTCCTCGTCAGAAATTATTTTCAAATGTGTAAAAATGGCCACTTTCTAGTTAGTTTGAAGTTTTTCCAAGGGGTGAAGGCTTGTAAGTGTTTATTATACATTGGTATGCTGAATTTTTATTGCTTTTTTTTTTTTTTTTTGGTTTGTCCAGGGAGACCTTTTGACCTCGCTGTAGTCAGTCGCTATCTCTTTCTGCTAATGTATTTTTCTTTTCCTTTAGGGTGGGGTAGGGTGTGTGTATGTGTGTATGTGTGTATGTGTGTGTGTATGTTTGTGTGTGTGTGCGCGTGTGTGTTTATGTGTGTGTGTGCGCGTGTGTGTGCGCGTGTGTGTGCGTGTGTGTTTGCTTTTATTGGTTTGGGAATGTGTATATTGTTTTATAGTATTTTGGGGTTATTTGCTTTCTTAGGAAGGTTGCTGTGGTCCGAGGTCGTTACTAATGTGTGTGTGGGGGGAAAGGGGACTGGCTCTTCTGAAGGAAGGGTAGGCATTCTATTTTGATATTTATTTTTTGGATTCTGTGATTTTAGTATTGTGATTTTTCGTTTTAGTCTTATATTATGTTTGTTTAGAAACAGGGGTGTATTTAAAATAGGGGATTTTTTAATGTTTCTATTTATTTGTCTCCCCATGTGGGTATGGCCAGACCCAGGATCGGTTCCTAGTGTGGGGAAGATTTTGTTCCCCAGAGGGGGCATTGGGGGGGTGTAGGTATGGGAGGGGGATGATAGAAGGGAAGATAGTCGTTTCAGTCATGAGGGGGTTCTCCTCCCCTGACTGAGGAGGGAGCGAGGTGTTGGAACAGATATTATACTATGGTTCTAAGTGTCTCCTCGTGTTGTTGGTTTCGAGGTTAAGTAGGGTTGGTATTGTTCAGTGTGCTGTATTAGAGATAGGGGTGTTATGTCTGTGTGTGGTTGTATGCGCGCACGTGTGTGTGTTTTAATGTGTCGGTTCTGATTTATGTGTGTGTGTGTATGTGTATGTGTATGGGTGTGCATGCGGGTGTACCTTGCATTTCATGTTTTTGTGTGATGGTATTAGGTTCTGATCAGTTCAGGAGTGAATTTGGTGATGAAGTTTTTTTTCCTGTGTAAGTAAATAAAAATAATTGTCTGTTTGGAAGATTGGCATTATTTTGAAGCTGTTTCCACTGCATGTGTGTACGTGTTTTGAAACATAGAGGTGTCTGTTATCTGCAATTTTTATGTTGCTCTTATGTAAGGCCACTCTATTGCTGAAATTTTTGGTGGCGCCTATGTAGGATTTGTTGCATGTTGTGCATCTTAGTGCATATATATATATATATATATATATATATATATATTTATATATATATATATATTTAAAGCATACCTGATCTACCTCGGTGTTCCATGTTTAAAAAGAATGTGTCCTCTATGATAACAGACCTGACAGGACAGTTAATTGTGGATATAGACAGATTCATATCCTCCAATATTCCAGCAAAAACCTTACAGCCAGCCGTGGTTCTCCCCAGAATGTGTCGCTGCCGTTGCGCACAGAAATCACTTTTTCCATAGCTACCAACATATGTGATGTAACCAGACCAAAGTCGCTTTCAGGAATGCCAACAACCATTGCAAAACAGTAATAAAAATGCAAGAGAATTATATGCTCAGTCCGTTAAATCTAAAGTAGCTTAGCAGCAGCTTGGTCCCCACAGGTTTTTGCATATAGCCATAAGGATCCTGAACAGAAGCGTGTGTTTTATCCCAACTACCATTAATGGGGTCCATCTCGTTACCATTAGACAAAGCCAAACTATTTGCCACGAACTTTGCAGCTAATTTTACCCTATGAGACCAAGGCCAACGATCCCCTATATTTCATCCTATAATGGACAACACGCCATGCGACATACAATTATTTGTGTGCAATATTACCAAGCTAATCAAGAACCTTGATTTCAGTAAAGCAACTGGCCCCAACGGCATTCAATTATAGTGTGGAAAAAGCCTCAGCCAGAAATTGCACCCATACTGACAAAACTGTTCAAGAATTGTCTGAAGGAGAATTGCCTCCCAACATACTGGAAAACCTCATCGGTATGCCCTTTATTTAAGAACTCAGGTGATAGGTCATCTCCCTCTCGGTAAAAATCAGTAAGTCTCCTTTGCGTCATGAATAACTTGCTGGAATCCTGGAATCCGTATTAAATAAATCAGTACAACTTCAGCAGAAATAACCTTCTTGTGACACGCAATATTGTTTCCGTTCTGCTAGATCTCCATCAGATGCGCTAACGGTTATATCTCATAGAATTAGTGACGCTCACCAAAAATTCTTTCTTTCTAGGGCAATTGCTTTTGACATATCAAAGGCCTTTGATAGGGTGTCGCATATAGGCCTACTTTGCAAGGTTTCCAGCTACGATCTAGCTAGAAATGTCTTCTCAATTATTAAATCATTTCTCTCTGATAGGTTCATAAATGCAGTGGTTGATGGGTACAAATCGGAAGCTCACAGTATTAATGCTGGAGTCGCTCAGGGATCCATCTTGGGCCCAACTCTCAGTTTAAAATATTTCAAAATAGACTTCGTTTCTTAGTGGAAGATGACTTTTTTCTTCACTTCAACCTCTTTCCCACAGAAGAGACGTTGCGAGCCTGTATCGTTGTTTCCATAGCAAGTGCTCGTCTGAGCTTCAATCTCTGGTCCCCCCTCTTCAACCGTTCACAATAAACATATCCAGCTGAAACCACCGTCAATAATTTTCTCATCTCTTTATCTGTGTCTAAACCAAAACGTAGATCCCATGAACTTCCGTAGAACTGCACGCCTATGGAACTCTCTTCCGTTTGCCTGTTTCCCAGCTGATTACAATTTGGTTGTCTTCAAGTCCAACATAAACATATTCTTGATGAACCGTCCCTTTGAGTAATCCAATTTACCAATTTTTTTATTACTAACGATTACTACGATATTATCCCAATGTCTACTGTACACTCAATAATCCGTATCCTCGAGTAGGCCCAGAGCCTTGATAAGTGGTGGCTTCTATGTAAAAAAGTGAAATAAATAGTTTGTTTTCAAGCAAATTTAAGAGAGAATTTAAAAAATCAGGAAAACCATGATTATTTTCTTATTAAATCTTATATGACAACACAATTTTAGATTTTATGCGAATTTCGCAACTTTTCTTTTTATAAGGAACGCACAAACCTCGCAGCCATCTGTTTATTTTATTTTTCTAAAAATAATTGGAAAACATCTGTTTTTCTTTCGATCCTTTTAAAATTTTAATATGATTTTACACTTTAATCTTTTGCCCATTATCTTTTATAAATGAGTCACTACTAATCAAGCCTGGATGCCACTCGAGGATAAGAGTTAATGCGTGCACGGCAGTCAATGCGACAATATTGTAGTAATCGTTAGTAGTAGAAATTTGGTAAATTGGATCACTTAGGGGGACGGCTAATCAACGTGGGATAACGACCATATAGTAGCCAGCTAGAAAAGGAAATTGAAGACGGTTCCACATGTGTGTAGTTCAAAGAAAGTAGCTTTGGACATGGAATCTACGCTTATGTTAAGGTTGAGATAAAGAGTGGAGAATTTATTGATAGTGGATTTGGCTGGACGAGTGTTTTTCGTGAAAGTTTGGGAATGGAGACTATTGATTAGCAGCTTCTCTCATGATGCAGTAACAGTACTCAATCCTCTGACGTATTTGGTTTTTATACTGGTGGAAAATTGCATCGTCGGTGAGATATCTGATGTAGAATGATTAAACCATTTTCCAGCATTCTTGGCTACAGATTTGATGTACGTGTTACATTTCAGATCAAGAGTAAATGTAAGAGCATGAAGTTTATCAAATAATAAAGCCTCCATAAGACGACAGCCACTCATTTCAATTGATGCCAGAAGGGAGTCAGAGCGTTTTTATGGAAAGATAAAAGCTTCGTTTTAGATGCATCAAAATGAACTAACAACCCATTTTCCCATTACACCACGTGCTCAAAGTCAGACGAGAGTAAATCAAAGAAATCTTTGTCATTTATGGAGTTTGATCTGTTGCCAAAGATGATAGTGTAATCCGCGTAAATGTCTACGAATGGTCTTTGCGTGTGATTCGCAAATCTTTGATGTAGATTAGTAAGAGATTCGGGGTCATTATTATCACCTGAAGGAGTTTAGAATAAATACTGTAAGTGTTCGGTTTCTGTCCATCAACTACTACACTTATAGAACTTACTAAAGAGAGCATACATTTCCAACTACACCGTAGCTCGAGAGCTTGTGAAGTAGAGATTTATGTCAAACCATATTTTAATATGTCAAGAGCAAGCGCCCTAAAAACGAAGCATGAGATTAAAGAGATTCGCTAATCTTAATGAGATATTACTGTTACCACATCTGCTATAAATATAGCAGAACGGAAACCATAATGCATATCACGTAGGAGGGTATTTTTGCTGCATGGCTGATTACTTCTCTTTTCGTACAGATTCCAGCAACTTAGTAAAGACGCACAGGAAGTTAATTGATCTGTATAGAAAGAGAGATGACCGATCATCTGAATTTTTAAATACACGGAATGCCGATGAGTTTTCCAGTGTGTTGGAAAGCAATTCTTTTAAAAAAACGCTTAAACAGCTTTTTTAAGTATTGGAGCTAGTTCTGTTTGAAGCTTTTTCAGTACTATAATTTGCATGTCAGTATGCCTGTTGCTTTACTGGAATCAATGTTTTCTTTTTTTAGACTGGAAAAATCACACACAGATATTTGTATTTCGCAAAGCGTGTTTTCAGAAACAGGAGAAAAAACTGGGGTTGTCGGTTTTGATCGCATAGGGTAGAATTAGCTGCGAAGTTTTTGGCTTTGTCCGATGCTAACGAGATCACCCCATGTCCATTGATGATGGTTTGGAAAGAGCACACGCTTCTGTTCAAAACTTGTGGGAAACAAACCCCTGCTCAACTATTTCAAACTTGACAGACTGAGCATATAACTCTCTCGCAGTCTTTATTTCTCTTCTATAGTGATTTCTGGCAGTCCTGAAAGCGGTTTTAGTCTCAGTAAATCTATTTCGTTGAAAGCAATGAAACAAAGTGGTTTCTGTGCGCAGTGGCAGTAGAACATTCTAGAGAGTACCACGGCTGATTGTTAGGTCTTTTGCTGGAACATTTGAAGTGAATGAAGCGGTTAATACCTACAGCTAAACACTCCGTCATGTCTGATAGTATAGATGATACGTTCTTTTTAACATGGATAGCAGATGTATATCAGATATAAATGTACCGAAGTTATTTACTCAGTCATGGAGTACGATGAAAAGGTACGTCTGAAAACAGAGTGCATTTTGTTTGTACCTTGTCTAAGACAACCGAGTGGTCGGAGGATTCTCGTGAAGACATAAAGGGAGATGAACATAGTCCAGTGCAAGATGCACGAAAATGGTCTATGAGACTTGCATACCAACAGTCTGTGTTTGGCACATAGGTGGTTTCGAAAACAATCTGAGTTAGGTCAAAAGCAATGGAGAAATTGGGGAAGAACTTCCCTTTATTATCTATCTTGTTTACATAGTGAACATTTATGTCTTCAACACAGAGAGAGAATGCTAATTATTTTCGCTGATATGCTCTTAAAAACAGAAGCTCCACTGTTTTGAAGGCGATAGAGGGCAAATGCACTTCTGTGAGCAAGTGCAACCAGGAATCTCATATATGGCAGGTTAGGGTCTTCTCCGGATATTTCTTTACAACATGGAAAGACATCGCTAATGTAGGCACATATTCTCTGTCAATTGCTATCTTGGGGTTGGATTTTTATGGTACGTTGAGTATCCTTTTATCACGAACTCATCTAGATAAATAGTAGGTCCAATGCCAGTTCCGCATGAAAACAAAACGTCTGGTTTGGTCTCCTATAATTGGGTTTCAATCTCTGGAAGGTTGAAATGTAGACTCCTGATGTTGGAAAAGAAAACTTAGAAGTGGGGTCTAAAGTGGAAAATAGAGTCCTTGTATTTTTTCTTTCAACTTTTCAGGCAGAAAAATAAAAGCGAAGAAATTATTTTGTATAATAATGATAAGATAAACCCATAACAATTACCCATTTCTAATAGAAAACAAATCTGGACTGCATTTTGTCAGCATTCGAACATTATCAGCTCTGGCCCGTTCAGTCCAGTTCTCCATAACTCAACTCAACTTAACTCCCGACGTCTTCACTGACGGACTTATATTCCCTCATTCCAGTGTCTAACTTCATTCATATGCAAATCAGGACGCGATCAACCCTAATCATTTGTCGCCTTTTTGTGTCATATCATCAGGTTTCGAGTTCTGAGCGTCGCACATGCCACCCGTGGCAGCCTGCCTCCGTAACTGTAGTCACACTCCTCCCTGATCTCATGCTCACAAATAGGACAAGGATGTAGTATCTGTTTTTGTCGGGAACTCCTTAGCAGAAGTGGGGCTTATTCAGAAACATTTGCTTCCACTTCTGCCTCGTGCAATGCATTTGATTTAGCCTTATCTTCATCGTATCCTAACCTCTCGAACCGCAACTGTTCTACGATACATCGTCAGACCCAACTGGCTCACGATAAACCGCCAGTCGCAACTGGCCCACGATACACCACCAGACACAACTGGCCCACGATACTCGGCTGGACACAGAGAATTTAATTTTTAAATTTCTCATTAAAAAAAAAACGACTTTTTACATACAAGTCGACTGAATCTCATTGTAAGTTTCTTTAATAGCGATGACATTTTCTTAAAAAAAAAACAACCAAATCCGACTAGAATTGTACTTTCATTAACATAACTCTTTCGTTTAAAAACGACAACATTTTTCTTTTCAACACAGGATTTTTACAGGTTTTTACATATGTACATGGTCAGTTCACCGAAACATTAAAGTCTCACAAAATCTTATTCTTCGTTCTCTCGTTGGCGGCAAGATAGAAGAAAGGGGTCTCCGGGAGCGTGTGTCTTTCTCAAGATTTAGCTTCAATCTTTCTCTTCCGTCCCGTGTATGCGCTCTTATACAAAGGTCACGAGGTGGGTCTATCGATCTGCTAAACTAATCAAGGCTAGCCACGTCAAACGGGGAATACCCGACTTCTTTGCGTGTGTGTATTTCAGCAATCCGTCCGCAGTTTCGTAAATTTAGGACCAAAATGTGAAATTGTTTTCACATGACCCCAAGGGGTCAAATCCTGTAAATATTCTCTACTCAGAGACCCATAACGTATGAGCGTCCCTCAGGCCAACAAGTCTCGTTTCTACATTAATCCGACATTTCCTGTCATGTTTTAAACAAAAATTATCTGTCTTTTTTACAAAGCACAATGAACTTGTCTCTTTTAATAGGTCACCTGTCGCTATCCGGGATTCAATTAATGTTTACCGGACAATCTCAGCATATTTACCCGGTCTTACTCAGAGTTTTAGGAGATCTTAAGCTCCCAATGAGGAACAGTATCACTCCTTGAGACGGTTACGTCATACATACAAGTCGTCCGAATCACATTTAAAGTTATGTATACAGTGACGACTTTTATCAGAAAATATAACCGAATTTCATTCAAAATTCCTCATTTAAAAACGACTTTTTAATACATACAAGTAGACCGAACTTCATGTTAAGTTCTTTTAAAAGCGACGACTTTTTTCTCCAAAACAAAAAAAAATCCGACTCGAATTGTACTTTTATCGAAATAATTCTTTCGTCTAAAACCCTAACCTTTTTTTCTTTTATGCACAACAGGATTTCATTTTTAATTCTGTATTGAAAAACGACTCATTTACCTCTCCCTTTGACAACGCTTTCAACTTTCAACGCGGTTTTTAATTTTCCAGGTTCGACGCGAATCATTTAAAATTTCCCACTTTTATTTCGGCCGCATCGGATTTATATTTAAAGCCGAAATAGCTTCTAATATAAAAAAAATCTGGACTGGATTCTTGGCAGCTTTCGAACATTCTCAGCTCTGACCCGTTCAGTCCAATTCTCCATGACTCAAGTTAACTCAATTCCAAACATCTTGCCTGTCGGCCTTATATTCCCTCATTCCAGTGTCTAGCCTTATTTATATGCAAATCAAGACGCGATAGAACCTTATCATGTGTCGCCTTTTCGTGTCCTATTGGTCAGGTTTCGAGTTCTGAGCGTCGCACATGCTTCCCTTGGCAGCCTGCCTCCGTGGCTGCAGTCACACCACTAACATGACATTGAGAAGCCCTTCCCTCAGAATCTACTCTATGGTCGATTTCACCAAATGGCAAAAAAAAAAACAGCCCCAGTATTTTGGACCCTCTGATAGGATGACCTACTTACTGGTTAATCCAAATTGCGGGTTCCTGACTATAAAGCGAATAAGGCAGCTCAGCACCCCTATGAGTGATATGGTTATAAGAATAGAAATAGAAAATTTCCGACATCTCATGCAACTGCCTTTTCCGCTGCACTGTCGACATAGAATGCAGCTTTTTCTTCTACCTTATTCAGAAAAATCACTTCTGCTACATGTGACCTGATTGATAACTTAGGAGAATGAAATTTACTGGAGTTGCCAATAACGCATGCACAATAAGTTGTCTCCTTTCAATTAATAATAATAATAAGAAGAAGAAGACGAAGAAGAAGAAGAAGAGGAATAAGACGAAGAAGAAGAAGAAGTATTTTTATTGAAAACCTATATTTTGAATGCTAAGTAATACGAATTATTCCCAAATATTATGTCATTACATATGTAAATAATAATAATTTTGAAAAGAATTTCAGACGGTAAAAATAATATTGTACCAGCCATTATACGTCCGCTGTATTGGCATCCGGATGAAACACGTTTCACGCACAGACCTAGTGACAACGTAGTCCCCAACTCCACCTACTCATTTGCTAGTATGTATGATCTTTTTTCTCCATCTTGTATGTGACAGGATAAACATGACAACTAGAAGCAATATGTACTTTATGTGTCTGGGTTTCTTGTTTTGTATGTTATAAGTACTGATAATCGATAATCGAAAGAATACGATTAAAGAAAGAACATTCCAATTTAACCAAAGTTAAAAGACCTAATTCATTCTAACATCACAAGTGAGTGTATTCTTTGTCGGACTATTAATAGGCAAAGAAATTGCTTATCTATATCTCTACATTACTTTAAAAGTAAATTGTAGAAGCTTTATCACTGCACAAGAAGCAACGCACTGCCAATAAAATCATCAATAAATTCGTTGATAAAACAGGAATTCCAGAATAAATGTTTCTGCCTAGAAGCCAAACTATTATATTTAATTTTAGCATTTTAAACTTAAAGTCATGCCATTATACTTAAATTTATATTGCAATTTCCCTGTTATTCTAATAACAGCCAAACTGCTATCCAGATTCAACGCTCTCAAAATATTGTAGATCAATAGTTATTTTCATTTGGGAATACTATTTTATCTAATGGCGTTATTCTTGTTATTAGTTGAAATTAATGTAACATATGACGTTTCAGAAATGTTATTTTTTCTCATTATAATTTAAATAACAATGAAATAATTAGTTTAAGTTGTTATAAGTCAGTTGGAGATACTTTGTATCATGCTTTCAGCTAACTGTCAAGGCAGAAAAAAATACAAAAGCAAAATTGGTTATTATTACGATTACCTTCTATTTTTATTGGGGGTGGGGGTTATATATTTTCCTATTATACAGGGTAAAATGATAAATTTGTCGATCTAAAGAAAACAAGACTGAAGCTTTATTTTCTAGCAAATATTGAGCAATTCTAATCGAATAGTATTTTGAAACAAATATTGACCAAATTCTATTCGGATAGTATTTTGAAGCAAATATGGAGCAAATTCTATTCGGATAGTATTTTTAAACAAATATTCAGCAAATTATTTTCGGATAGTATTTTGAAACAAATATTGAGTACATTCTAATCGGATAGTATTTTTAAACAAATATTGAGCAAATTCTATTCGAATAGTATTTTTAAACAAGTATTGACCAAATTCTATTCGGATAGTATTTTTAAACAAGTATTGACCAAATTCTATTCGGATAGTATTTTAAACAAATATTGAGAAAATTCTAATCGGATAGTATTTTTAAACAAAAATTTGAGCAAATTCTATTTGAATAGTATTTTTAAACAAATATTGAGCAAATTCTATTCGGATAGTATTTTGAAACAAATATTGAGCAAATTCTAATCGGATAGTATTTTAAACAAATATTGAGCACATTCTAATCAGATAGTATTTTGAAACAAATATTGACCAAATTCTATTCGAATAGTATTTTTAAACAAATATCGACCAAATTCTATTCGGATAGTATTTTGAAACAGATATTGAGCAAATTCTAATCGGATAGTATTTTAAACAAGTATTGACCAAATTCTAATCGAATAGTATTTTGAAACAAATATTGAGAAAATTCTAATCGGATAGTATTTTTAAACAAATATTGAGCAATTCTATTCGGTTAGTAGAGCTGACATCTATTCAATGTAGCTACCTTCAACCTAAATTAACGTCTCGATAAGTGTCTAGAACTGCGAGCATGTTATTTCCATCACGATACCGATATTTATTACATTTTACTAAGTGTGACCTCCCGATACGCCGAGTAATATAGCCAAAAGAAGATTAAATATTGAAAACTATGAATAAGCTTATTTAGTAGATGTTTGGTATATAGAAATTTTCGAAAAAAAATTTCCAGGCCATTTTAGTTATTCTCCGCCGTTAGTTTTTTACCTGTCATATAAATTTCAACGAAATAGGATTTATTTCAAGTTTAAATAGATTTCCTTAAGCGTAGCTGACTAAGGCATTTAAGACACTTAGAGATTTGGGACCCCTTTTATTATCCGTCACACAATATTTTATACATAGCGTTTAAATATTATTACAATATAAGATGCTTGCAATTGATAAAAAAGAATTATGCTTTCTTAATCACTTCTATAACCATGCACTTTTAGATTTTATGTAAATAATCTAACCTTACTTTCTATATGGGACACATAAATACCGTCACGTCTATTGCGTTATATATATATATATATATATACAGAAGTATTCTACATATAAAGTAAACACATTCGTCTTTATTTCGAGTGTTCTAACATTTAATACTTTTAATGGGTCTTCCTTTAAATTTAAGTCCTATTTTCCAAAGCTCATACATTGAATGTTGCATAAAACTTCTTTTCTGTCGATTCATACGCAAATAATAGTATTTTCAGTAATAATTGAAAAGAACTTTATGCGGCTGTAATGATATTATAACCGCGATCTGACGTTTAATGTATTAAATATCACTAACAACACTAGTGTATACACTTTCTTTGAAGCTTCATCTAGCGTGACCAGATAATCAAGCAAATATTTGGCACTTTTAGATACATTCAGTGTAATGTGGACTATAGCATATTGTGAACTAAGTCATTGCTGGGTGGCATGTGAAGCTTTATCCCGGTGCATCGCGATGGGTTCGCAACTAGGGCAGGCAATTACTCAATTTTATTGAAAAGTTAGCGATTTTATTTTTTTTTTTTACATAGAAATCACCACTTCTCAAGTCCAAGATGCCACTCGAGGATAAGGGTTAAGGAGTGTACTGTAGAAATTGGACAATATCGTAATCGTATGTAATGGAAATTCAGTAAATTTGATGGGACGGCTCATAAAAAACTTGTTTACCTTAAACTTGAAGACAAACATATTGTAGTAAGCTGGAAAACAGGAAAACGGAAGAATTCCATAGGCGTGTAGTTCTAAACTATAAGCTTTGTTCATGGAATCTACGTTAAGGTTTAGGAACAGATAAATAGTGGGGAAAATTAGTGATAATGTTTCTGCTAGACAGGTGTATCTTGTGAAAGTTTGGCGATGGGGACCATAGATGTGAGCTCAGCCAAGCACTTGCCATGAAAATAACGATAAAGCAGAGACAAACTCGCAACATCTCTTCTGTGAGAAAAAGTTTTCAGGGAAGAGAAAAGGCATCCCCTACGAGGCTAGGAAGTTTATTTTGAAATCTATCAACGCAGGATACGTCCTTTCTAGCAGCTTCTGCCCAAATGTGGCAACAGTACTCCATCCTTGGACGTACCTGGCTCTTATATAGATAGAGAATTGCATCGACAGTGAGATATCTACTGGATCGATAGAAGGATTCCACCATGTTTCCAGTGGACTTGGCAACGGATTTAATGTATGTGTTCCATTTAAGATCAGGAGTAAAGGTCAAGCCCAGAAGCTTTTTAAAACATGAGGCCTCCCCAAGAAGAGAGCCATTCATTTCAATTAAAGCCAGATAGGGGTCAGAGCGTTAATGATGTAAAGATAAAAGCTTAGTAATAGATGCATTAAAAGTAACAAGCCACCTCTTTCCCCAGTGTACAACTTGCTCGAGATCAGAGGAGAGAGAATCAGAGAGAACTTGATCGTGTACGGTCTTAGAAAGTAGTCTCATCAGCATAAATGTCTACAAAGGATGAAAAGATGTGATTTGGAAGATCATTAATGTAGATCAGGAAGAGAGTTGGGCCCAGGAAAGACTCCTGAGGTACTCCAGCATTAATACTATGGGCTTCAGATTTCTACCCATCAACCACTACTCTTATGAACCTATCAGAGAGAAATGATTTAATAATTGAGAAAACGTTTCCAGCTATACCGTAGCTGGAGATCTTGTGAAGTAAACCGTTATGCTATACTCTATCAAAGGCTTTTGATATGTCAAGAGCAATTGCCCTAGAAAGGTAACCTCCGTCGAGAGATTCGCTAATCCTATAAGATATAACTGTAAGCACATCTGCTATAGATCTAGCAGAACGGAAACCATATTGCGTGTCACTAAGAACATTATTTTTGCTAAGATGGTTGATTACTTCTCTATTAAACACAGATTCCAGCAACTTACTCATGACGCACAGAAGACTTATTGGCCTTTACTGAGAGGGAGATGAGCGATCAGCTGAATTCTTAAATACAGGGCATACTGATGAGATTTTCCAGGGTGATGGGAAGCAAATCTCCTTAAGACAACGTTTAAACAGTTTGGTAAGTATGGCCGCAAGTTCTGGTTGAAGTCTTTTGAATATTATAATTGGAATACCGTCAGGGTCGGTTGCTTTACTGGAATCAAAGTTTTTGAATAGCTTGGCAACATCACGTACAGATATGTGTATATCACATAGCGTGTTTTCTGATATAGGAGGAAATATTGGAGGTTGGCGACTTTGGTCGCAAAGGGTAGAATTAGCTGTAAAGTTCTTGGAAAAGAGCTGGCTTTGTCCGATGCTTACCTCAGGTCCATTTATGATAGTTGGGATAGAGCACACGCTTCTGTTCAGGATCCTGTTTGATATTTGCCAAAACTGATGGGAACCAAGCCGCTGCTCAGCTACTTTGGACTTGACGGATTGAGCATACAACTCTCTTGCGTTCTTTATTACTTTTTACAGTGAAAGCAATGGAAAAAGTGATTTCTGTGTGCAATGGCAGCAGCACCTTCTGGAGCGAGCCACGACTGGCTGTTAGGTTTTTGCTGGAATTTTTTCGAGGGTATGAAACGGTCTATACCTACAATTAACCATTCTGGAAAGTATGATACTGTAGAGTATACATCCTTTATAAACATGGAACCCAGAACTAGATCTGATATAAATGTACGGAAGCTATCCCAGTCAGCCATATAGTATCGATATACTGTACGATTGATAGCTACATCTGAGGACTTATTACATTTCATTTTTATCTTAACTGATTCAACAGAGTGGTCGGAAGCTCCAAGTGGAGACAGAACTGAAGCTGAACACAGTTCAGGGCAAGTTGTGAGGAAAAGGTTTAGGAAACTTGCATACTGGCCGTCAGTATCGGGTACACGGGTGGGTTCGTGAACAACCTGAGTGAGGTCATAAGCAATGGGGAAATCATGACAGAACCTCCCCTCATCACCCGTCTTGTTTGAGTAGGTTAACCAATCTCACATTGTGAACATTAAAGTCTCCACATATATAAATATTAGCTCAAGGATAAGCAGATAGGACGTGGTCAATTTTCTCAGATATGCTTTTAAAGATAGTAACTCAGCTGTTGTGCGGTCGATAGAGAGCAAATATAAATGCAGTAGTTTGAGCAAGTCCCGCAAGCACATATAAGGTAAGTTAGGATTTTCGCTGGAGATGTCCCTATCACATAGAAAGCCATCTTTTATATAGGCACATATTACATGCCCATGGCGATCTTGGAGGTCAGATTTGGAAGTAAAATTAAAGTATCCTTTAATTACGAACTCATCAAAGGAAATAGCCTGTCCAATGCCAGTTTCGCTTAGAAATAATATGTCTGGTTTAGTCTCCTGTAATTGGATTTCAATCTCTAGAAGGTTAGAACGTAGACCTCTAATGTCCGAGAAGGAGACATTGTAGTGTGGGGTCTACGTTAGAAGTCGGAGATACGGGTTTAATCGTGTATTTTTTATTGAAACTTTTCATGATGGAGGTTTGGGATTTGTGGAATAGGTCGACAGACTTGCTTGAAGCAGGGCAAAGAGGGAAAGTAAAAGGATAATAGAAATGAAGAAATATTTTTGTAGCACATGTAAAGCCGTAACAATTACACACTAATATGGCATCGAAAGGCTCCACCAGAAGCTACTGTATGGTCAAGAATCCATCCACCAAATGACAGTACAGCATCCCCAGTACTTTGCACCTGCTGATAAGACAGCCTCCTTAGTGTTTAATCCAAGGTTTGGGTCCTTGAATATCAGGCGGATAACGTCAACCCAGAAAAACGTTTACCTCTAGCACCCTTACTAGTGGCATGGCTACAAGGATAGATAGAAACAGAAAATTTACGACATCTCTGGCGGCTGTTCACGCAAAATACTGTCAACCTAGAATAGAGCTTTTTTCTTCTTCCTTCGTCAGAAAAATCACCCATTAAAATATGAGGAGTGAGTGACAAATAAGAGTAGCGGGAGCTGCTGATAACGCATCCATAATGCATCGTCTCTTCTCCATTATAAAAACGTATTGTACTTAATAAAAGTCAATTTGGCGTGTTTAAGCGAAGGTATGGTGAAAGATTCCCATCTCACTAACTGAAAATGAATATAATTGGCTTATCTGTTTAGGCTATCGACTTGGAACATATAGACAACATTTATGGATAAAACAAATATATTATAAAAAAAATAAAACAATATATATCCAAAATGAACTTGCCAGAGAGAATCGGCACATTTTCAACGAGAAAACTATTTACAAAATTATTAAAACAATGAAATAAAGATAAAGTTTTAAAAAACTGAAATAAATATAGTATTAGAATTTGCATCTAGAACAGAAATATTATAAATTAATAACTTAACTGCTATAAACGTCCTTCGTGACTGCAAATATACATCATGTTAAATGGCTGGTTCACTCAAAAAGAACGGTTGCAGAAGGGAGATTTTGGAATTATGTTTTCTAGGTTTCTTCTGACCTTACTTATAATGTTAAGGGACTTACTAGGGTTCGAGATGCTGATTGACAATAGGCAAATCTTTTAGACTTTTTTCTAATAACATGCCCTGAATTGTGCTCATTCTCAGTTCTGTTCTGCTAGGATCTTCTGATCACTCGATTATTACAATACAAATACAAACAAAGTATTACTAAACCACAAATACCTTTCTCTTTCGAACAGTATACTGATACTCGATATTATACTGGTTCGGTTTCAGAACGTCCTATCGAAGCTATCCTTTATTACAAACGAATGCGTTTTATATCTATCTTAACTGATTGGATGCATATAGGCCTAGACAGCTATATACTCTCCATAAATTCTAACAGAAACCAACCACTTTCCTTTGGTAGACTCCTGAATGTGCTGCCTCCATTGCACACAGAAGCCACTACTTCAATTGCTTTAAACGTAATAACAGTTTTAAAACTAAGGTCGCCTATAGAACTGCTAGCAATCACTCCAAAAGTATTATAGAAAACGCGAGATTATCGTATGCTCATTTTTTTTAATTAGAAGAACAGAAGCTGTGTTTCCATAAGTTTTGGCGAATAACAAATAAGGTCCTAAATAAATTGAAGTACTCGATCCCGACCATTATCACCGGGCGTGAAGTAATTTCCTAAACATCTGACAGAATAAAACTCTTTGCCAATAACTTTGCAGCAAACACAACTCCATGTGATCAGGGTTTCACTACCACACTAGTTTCCTCCCAAGAATGAAAATAATCTGAGTGGTATACACATATTTGTTCGTGATATTGCTACAGTCACCAATAACATGACAATATTTCACTATTCAATCTGCAATTGAAAGAAGTATTCATTCTTGGAAACATGTTTATCGATGCCTGAAAAAGAAATGTTTCACAAATCTTTGGAAAACCTCATTCGTTTTCCCAATATTGAAAAATAGTGAGGATCTGTTCTGTATCTCAGTGATCGTCTGAGTGTCATGAGTAAGCTGCTTGAATCCGTGTTAAATAGAGAAATTGTAACCACCGCAGCCAAAAGAGCCTACTCAGTCACAAACAATATAGTTTCCATTCGGAAGGATCGTTTGTCGTTTGCGTGACACTGCTGTCCGAACTTTCACTTTCTGGTCACCACTTGACGCGTCTTCTCTCCACTCCAAAACGAACTTCTGCAACTTTAGCTTTTCTCTCCCCGAATCCGACTTTTCTCTTCTACAAATACAACTTCTCTGCTCGCAATCTAACTTCAGAATGCCTTCCTTCCCCAAATCACTCCTCTTTTATCTCCAATCAGGAGCATCTCATTTGCATACTTCATGGTCACCCTGTAGGCATATAAAGAAACAGGGCAGCCATTTTTGTTTCTTTCTTCTTCATTATGAACACGAGGTAAGCCACACAAAAACGCGGTCGGTCGTTCTTGTTTCTTTTTTCTTCATTTACACAACACGCCCCCCTGATGTTCGAGATCAATAGGATACTTCGTAATCCTCCATCCAAGCAGGCCGCCTCCTCTCACGTCGAGGCCTCTGGGGGACAACTTCTCGGGGGTTTACGTTTTCAGGATCACTACAACGCGGGCCTAAGTCAGGTCGAGCAGCATCATTTGCTTCTCGGTGGCCCTCGATTTCCTCTTCTTCACTGCCCTCACTGCATACCGGCAATGTCACGCGACGCAGGTCTAAGATATGCCGGGGAACGCCATTCACCATCACATTGTTCTTCGACTGCAATCCTGTTACGACCCCTCTTTTCCAACGAGTGGTACACTGTGCATTGGGGGGTTTCACCCACACCTCTTCACCTACTTTGATAGTGGCTTCTTCACTCTCAATTCCTGCTGTTTTGTTGCACGGATGCCGCCACTTATATGTGAAAACGGCCCTATGAGGCACAGTTGTCTCATCTTGTTTGGTCTTCAGCGAGATGTTATACCAAAACACCGCCTCTATGGGTGATACGTTGCTTTTTTCCGCAGCGGCTTTAATGGTGCGATGATTCCTCTCCACTATTCCGTTGCCACTCGGCCGATACGCTGCTCTGAAAAATTGCCTTACTCCCCACTTATCACACACCCCTTTAAAGGCTTCTGATCGGAAAGCGGGGCCATTGTCCATTAAGAGTTCCTCAACCGGCCCTCTCTCCAAAAATATCTCCTCGATGACCCCTCCGATCGCCCATGCAGCTTCTGCCCTGATCTCTCTCCAGATGGCAAACCTTCCCGGTCCACAGTCGACCATCGACAGATACAATTTGTGGCGATAGTGTGTCACATCAATGGCCAATCGCTTCCAGTCCTACGCAACGTGTAGCTCTCCTGCTTCGTGTCTGGACGGTCCAGGGTCAATTGATTGGCACTCTCGACAGTTCTCCACCACCTCTCTAACCTCCTCCTCGGTGGTCTCCGGGTAAACCTCTCTGGCTAGGAATAACGTTCGTTCTCGACCAAAGTGGTGCATTTCGTGTGACTCTTTGACTTCTTCCCCTGCACAGCATACCGAGGAGACCTCCTTTCCCTCCTGCAGCCAGGCCTTCTTCACGCGTGTCATCGAATCCGCCTTGTTTTTTTTCTGACGGGACCAACACAACAGATACTCTCAACTGGAATTCCGCTATCAGGTCGGTGAGCGCTCCGAGTCTGCGCTTGATCAGCATTTCCGCAGCACCCCTGGTCTTAACTCTCTTATCGCCAGTTACTGCCGACCGAATCCACGACGCTACCGTTGCCGAATCGGTTTTGACTTCAATTATTTTCAATCCCCATTTCAGGGCCAGATTGATTCCTTTTATAGCGGCATCTAGTTCTGCTACGTTGATATGGGAGAAGTCGTTGTTTTTTCTTAGCCACGCCGCATCCTCCACAGTTACACCTCCTATCTCTAGTACGACGCCCAACGCCAGGTTACTGGCATCGCACCAAACCACACCCGCG
Source organism: Euprymna scolopes (assembly GCF_053919585.1). Lineage (NCBI taxonomy): Eukaryota > Metazoa > Mollusca > Cephalopoda > Sepiida > Sepiolidae > Euprymna > Euprymna scolopes. Next base: position 13,757,960 of record NC_136485.1, read on the forward strand.
TCTTCGCCGCTGACATACCATTTCCCTTTCACTGGGTCCTCATTCCTCACTCTCGCAATGACTTCTTGCAGCATGTTCATGACGTCCTTCGTCACACGGCCCTTCCAGCCATCAGTGCCTGTTTGTCGTTTAATGAAGCTGCATGCTATCCTGAGCCAGCCAGCGATAGGATAGTGCCCGACCAGCCTCCCTCAGACTGAGAAGAGTTCTCGCCTCTTCACCTCAGATCCGACTTCGGGTATTGCATTCCCTCGTTCGAAGACAAGGCTTTCTTTTCCATCTCGCCTTAGTTTCAACCCCAGCACCGCTCCTCCATCTAGGGCCTCCGCCGGTTTTGCAGTTAACCCATACTTCTCGACATGGCTTCTTACTTTCTCTCCTGTCACCTCCGCCTCCTCCACCAGGATGTCGTCAATGTATGAACTAGTGGCCTCCTCCACTGTACAGTCTTTGCTCAGCACTGTTTTCAGCACGGCAGTCATAATTTTGGGGGCTGAACTTAGCCCAAAGCCTAACCTCGTCAGACAATACACGCGCCCCTTGTACCGGACCAGTTTGTACTGCCAGAGTTTTTCATCTACATGGATCTGCAGATATGCCGATTTCAGATCGACAATCTTAGTGGCCCGCCCCATTCTTCTCCATTTCCTCATGACCTCCTCACATACGTCGATCCCCGTTCCAGTGTGGCAGGCTACGTGTCTGTTCAATTCCCTAAAATCCAGCACGGGCCTAATCTTGTTTTTGGTAGGCTGAACAACCGCCAGTAGTGCCAGCACTCCTTTTTCTTCCCCTGTCTACGGTTTCAGAATTCCTTCTTTTATCCACCTCTCCACTTCTTCCTCGAATCCTTTTCTTATTTCTCCTCGCATGGTGTTTTCGTAGCAGCCCACCTTATTCTGTAGTTCTGGGGGCCCGGAGATCCATTTCCATTCCACCGTCCACCTCACGCCATCAAACTTCGCCAGGAAATCGTTGTCCTCAATGCAGCAAACCTCCGGTTTTGGGGTTCTGACGGTTCTATCACCTTCCACTCCTGCCATCCCCACTGCGCCGAGACGTCCAAACGTCACTTGGCCCCCTCTTAACGTAGCGCCCCCCAGTCGGTTAATTGCACTCATACCTATAATCACGTCGACACCACCGACCAGATGATTCAACACTAGGGCTTGCAGTCCAATGGGCACCCCTTGCACCATTACTTCCGCTGTCGTCTCTCCTAAGCATTTCACATCCCTGCCATCCACGGTCCTAATAATCCTGGTTCCGCTCCATGACCTCGCGACATTCCTCGCTAACAACGTTGTAGTGCAGCCTGTGTCGACAAGGGCTATGGCTCTCTTCCAATTGACTACTACCGGTAACCGAGGCAATGTTCCATCATGCGCCATTTCCACACAAAAGGGGTAACCACTGGCGTAATAGCTCCCCTTCACTCGTTTCCCTGGTCCCGTGCAGCAACACAATAGCGGCTAATATGCCCCACTTGTCCACATCGGTAGCACGTGATCCCTGGTCTCGGCTCTTTGCAGTCCTTGATCAGATGAGGACCCTGGCACCGGAAACACTTGATAGCAGGTCTCCCCTCCTGTCGCCTCGCCGGCTGCCTCTCATTCAAGTGAGGCCTCATGCACATATTTCCACTCATAGCTGCAGCCACGATTGGGCTTTTAACATTTTTCACTAGGACTCTGGCGTGGACCAAGAGATCGTCCACTTCCATAGAATGGATCCCCGTGATTCTCTGCATGTTCGCAGAGACGTCCTCTGGGAAGCCATTCACTAGGTACAGCTTTACCGTCATCTCCAGGCTCCTCCCCACGTAACCAGCCAACCCTGCCAGTCTCCTGATCTCTGCCGCAAAGACGTCAACGGACTCGCCGGTCCACCTCAAACTTGACAGCTTTCCAAGTGCTTGAAATGGGCCCTCAGCGAAGGCCAATTTCAGCCTTTGCTCCACTAAGGCAAGGTCTTCCTTGTCTTCATCTCGCATATGCTGGTAAATCGTGAGGGCTTCCCCCTCTAAGTATAGCGGCAGCAGGGTGACCACATCTTCTATCTTTTGCAGCTTCGCCACCATTTTTAATTTCTCCAGCCACTTAATCAGGTCACCCTCCCCAGTAAAGGGTCTCAACATCTGAGTGCTCAGTCTCCACTCAGCCATGTTAATTTGCTTGATGTGCCGAAATAGCTTGTCGTTTGCGTGATACTGCTGTCCGAACTTTCACTTTCTGGTCACCACTTGACGCGTCTTCTCTCCACTCCAAAACGAACTTCTGCAACTTTAGCTTTTCTCTCCCCGAATCCGACTTTTCTCTTCTACAAATACAACTTCTCTGCTCGCAATCTAACTTCAGAATGCCTTCCTTCCCCAAATCACTCCTCTTTTATCTCCAATCAGGAGAATCTCATTTGCATACCTCATGGTCACCCTGTAGGCATATAAAGAAACAGGGCAGCCATTTTTGTTTCTTTCTTCTTCATTATGAACACGAGGTAAGCCACACAAAAACGCGGTCGGTCGTTCTTGTTTATTTTTTCTTCATTTACACCACATCGTTCACAGATGAACTGATGTTAATTACACATAAGATCGGTTAATCTATTAACGCAATACCTCTCTTAAGAGCAATAGCTCTTGACATATTGAAGGCATTTGGTATAAAGCTTTGAAATAGAAGTCTGCTTCATAAAATTTTCAGCTATGGTATTTCCAGAATATTTTTATTATTACATTTTCACCCCAAAGTAGGCACGTTGCCACTTTGATGTAGAGAGTTACTATCAGGGACCTAAGTTGGAGTGGTACTATGTAGGGAGTTTAGCAGCAAGATGTCTGTTCACATTACACTTGAACTTCTGCATGTAAGTACAATTGTGGAAGCAGGAAACAAGAAGAGAATTCCAAAGTCCTGCAGTTCTGTGGAAGAAGCTATTAGAGTAAAAGGCTTTCGTACATCTAGGGAGCTCAACAGTATATGGGTGGAACTTCGCTGCTTGTCGGTTTTGGCTGGGGTATTTTCGTTGAGGGGATACAAGGGCTTGTCATTCGTCAGGGACTCCACCATTAAAATACTTGTAAAACAGGCAGAGGGATGCAATATTTCATCGGTTGGACAGGGGGTGAAATTTAGATGATAGTTTGGGACCTATTACGTTAGCGACTCTCTTTTGGACCCTGTCCAGGAACGGAAGACTAGTAGCAGATGCACCAGCCCAAATGTGACAGCAGTACTCCATATATGGGAGAATGGTAGCGTTGTAGAGGTACAGGATACGTTCAAGCATAAGTAACTTTCTAGCACAATAGAGAGCAACCACCCTCTTTGTAGCAGGCTTAGCAATAATCTCGATGTATCTATTCCAACTCATGTTTACTGTGAACGTTAAGCCAAGGAGCTTGAACGGAGATCTCTCAAGTAAAGTTTCTCTACCCATAGCTATTTGTGGTGGGTAAGGTTTTATGTAATTATTAAAAGAAACGAGTTTTGTTTTGGCAGCGTTGAACATTACCATCCATATTTTACCCCATTCCACTACAGACTGATGGTTTTCCTCTAGAGTTTCGGCTATTAACTTAGATATGTGCTCATTAGTTTTCTCCATGTGCCTGCTACAGAGCGTTGTGTCGTCGATACCCATCTCAGAGACAATTTTATCTGGTAAGTCATTTATGAATACCAGAAATAACAAAGATCCAAGAATCTATCTCTGAGGCACACCCGCATTTGTATCAAATTTTTGGACGTACGCCCATCGAGGACATTCTGGATTCTTCTAATTATATTAAACCTTCGTCCAGTAATACCATAGGGTTTTATTTTCATCAGAAGACCATCGTGCCATACCCTGTCAAAAGCCTTAGATATATCAAGTGCTACTGCCCTTCCATCCCCTGCCTTATCCCTCTTAATGTACTCTCAATCATCAAATATTTTCTCTCCGATGAATTTATATATGTAGTCGTCGATAGGCAAAACTCTGAAACGCAATGTATCAATGCTGGTGTGCTTTAGTTATCTATGCTGGTCCCAGAACCCTCTCTTTATCATTTCTCAAATCACATTTTAAGTTCATTCTTCGACATATACGCAGATGGCTCTGCAGTTTATGGCAACACTTCAAAGGACAACAACGGCTAAAATTTTACTCTTATTCCTAAGACGTTGACTATGTAGTATAATGAGAAAGAAAGTAACGCATTTAAAACCAATCTTTTATCAGTTTACCATAAACGCTCTGCACCCCACTAGCCATAATTAATATAAATAGCTTTTATTTAAAACAGGCTCCCTGCTTGGACGAACTTTTGGTTCCGACCTTTACTTCTGACTTGGAATAGAAAACTTGCATCAAATCTATTCCAAGGTCGCTAAAAATCATAATGTCATTTTACCGCTTCAGAAGGTATCTAACTCCCGATGCAATCCTCCAGCTGTACAAGAGCAGGGTACGTCCTAAATCAGGGTAATGATGCAATATCTGATTAGAAGTTACTCAGAACACCTATCCTATCTTGACAAAATTCAAAACTTGCTTCGAAACATAAAATGTTGATGCCTTTTTCTCCCTTGCAATCTTTTTCCACAAAAGAGACTTTTAGAGCATATCACTCCATTGCAGTTATCTTCATAGCTGCTGCTCGTCATAGCTTAAATTAATGGAGTTCAGACGAGCTGTTCTCCTGTTGAAATCATTTTCCCTGGCCTGCTCTATATAGTTGCCAATAGTTCTTGTTGTTTTAACAACCAGGTAGACATATTTCGACTCAATCAAAACGATATTGACGGACAAAAGCACCATCAGAGTAAAGACACTTTTGTCAACGCCAATCAAGTGTATTCATGCCAGTAAGGTAAATAAAAAGACATTGCGTTCTGGTTGTGATAAAGTTGCTGAAGGTGTTTTTGATATCGCTTAGGTTTTTTAATCATTTCTCACGCACAATGTTTTCGAGATGCTTGAAATATTGGTAGTCGGTAGATGAGATGTTTAGAGAAGGTGGCGGATTAGGCAGAGTTTCATAGCCCAATTACTTTCTGATGGGTCGGTTTGACAACGTGGAGGAGAATTGGTGCTTTTTTTCTGTTGCCTAATGCTGAGTGTTGTTGTCGAAGTTCTTTATGCATTTGTATAGCGTACTTCGCCGTAATGGTTTCGCCTGCATTCAAAAAACTGTTATGGACGAGATCAGTCGCAGACCATCAAACAGTCAGCATGACTTTCTTTTGATGCAACTCTGGCTTCGGGAAGTATTGTGAAGCTTCGGTGGCGTCTAACCACTGAGTTGTGCATAATCAGTTCTTGTAAATACCCACATTTTATCGCAAGTCAAAACCCAGTCGAGAAACGTGTCGTTCTAATTGCATAAAAGAAGAGAAGATGACAATATACAGCGACGTTTCTTTCGGTCGTCGTACAATTTGTGAGTTTTTTTGTGTTTTTTTTTTACAATCCTTCTCATGTATTTGGAAATCGTCTTATATAGTACGTCTAATTCAGAAGCAAGTTTCCGAACAGTTGTGTGTTGATTGGCTTCAACTAGGGCTCTTAAGAGTTTGTCTACTTTGTATTGAACATTCCGAAAAGCATACATAATAGTGTTTAAACGATTAGGTAGAGTGCGATACGCTCTTTAAAATTATATGTAGTATAAAGGTTTTATATCAAAAAAACATTTGATAATACATCATTTGAAATCAAAATTAAAAATCCGGCAATAACTTTCTTCTCAATTTAATAGCTATAGTTGTCTTCAAGTCTAAGCTAAACAGTTTTTGTTGAGCCGCCGCTTAAATAGCGATTTCCATCTCATTTTCACCACTATCTCTTAGTACGATCCTTTTCCGGTGACCACTGTATACTCATTAACCATTACCATCGAGTAGCCTTTGAGTTTTAATAAGTGGTAAAAATAAGCTAGAAATCCGGCTTATAAAATCTGTTCATTTTAAAGTAATGCGAGATAATATTCAAAACTTGAACTCAATGGTCCTTTAAAATATATACAAAAAGAAAGTACTCTTTCCATGTGGTATAGAAACTACTTTAAAAAAGAAAATATTTCTTTATTAAAATTTTCTAAATAGAAGTCTATTTTATATTTTCATATCTAAATCCAGAAATGTAACTTGTGTTTCCCTATGCTTACATTTTTATTTCAACTTTTTAGATATATCAAATGCTTTTTTTTCAAATTCCTCGTCAGAATTTACACATATAAAGGTCGTTAATAAATTTCCCACAACCATAATTTAATGTATTTAGATATTCCATTTTTTTCATTACATACATACACACATATCTATCTATCTATTTATCTATATATATGGATACACATATACATATATATCTTGGAAGTTATTTAACCTTTAAACTATACAAAAAATTTAATTTTTATTTTTTATTATCCGTTAGAAAACAATTAAGTACGTAAGTCATTCAATAACCTGCAATAACTGCATCAATTTGCTCTCTCGAATTCACTATAGTACCAATGTAATTTAAGGGGTCATCTGTTGTTTACCATGAAACACTGTTTCGGGATTTAAAAACAAAACAGTATATTAAATAATGACTCCCCAGCAGTGTTGATCAAACACCACCCTCCTTAATTTAAAGAAAAAGACATGTTACAAATATTAGATCTAGTTTCCTATTCTTCATTAATTTAGCTAACCTATTCATGCTATAGAAATTAATTTCTTACCTGTGAGATTCATTTGTTTCCAAATTCAAAATGGATATATTTTTTAATTTACCAGTCTTATATATATATACATATATATATATATATATATATATATATATATATATATATATATATATATATTGATATCTGAAACATAATAGATTGTTAATTGATATTACATAATGCTGGTTTTCGCAAGGGAAAACACATACTTTTATGAATTATTTTTGTAGAATGTCAATTTTCTTCTTTTATGACTGTCTCTCTACTTCAATTTCTCTTCTCTATCTCTCTTACTTTATTCTCCCTCTTGTAGTAAGCATCCGTCATTCAGGGTTGACCATGTGTGCTGCATTTTAATCTATCTGTATTGTCTGTCTGCTCAGCTGCAGTGACATCGCTTTGACTTAAGATATCAATTCGGAGGGCATCTCTATGACACAAGTCGCATACATGTGTGAAGTCTGGACGGTTAACATTTGAACTTGGCTTTGTATGAGCATACTATTCTGCATCAACGTTCACCTGCTTACGGTTTTGGTTCAGATTTCTTTTACGTCTTTTGTGGTCATTTGCAACGCTCTCACAATACAAAATGTCGATATCGATCGCTTTCATTTCACGTCTTTTGACATTTCTTTCTATTGAAGTTGTGGCCTGTCAGTGAACTTTTTCTCAAAAAGAAAATTCTGTAATATTTATCCCCGAAATGATAGCTAGAGGGTGTTTTGTGAAGGAAAATCCAATAACCCTTACTGTACAACTGCCTGCGGGTTTTTTTTTTCAATATAGCAGCCATGATTGTCAACGAATAAATAAATCTTTCTAAGATAATATCATATTCTAAACATCTAATTATGTAAAAGAAAGGACAAACAACAAACTATACTATGAATTAACGGATCAATAAGATAGACGGATCGTCATAAATAAGTTATAACGCCACAAATTTATCACATCGACAATCGGTGTAAAAATCTAATGATAAAACTGATTGAATAGTAATCATTCAATATGATGATTTGAGCATAAAAACAAAATTAACGTAATAGAAAATCGCACGTGCTATAAGGTGTACCAATATGTAAAACCTAGTATATCAATTTCAGTGAAAATTCATTTAATCAAATATGACCGGATGATAAGTGCAATACTTTGGAAACTGTGCAAAAAATCTAACAATAAACACTTTCTTAAAGAAAAGTATCTGAATACTGATCATTTATAACAAGATTTGAGACAGTGTTACTTATCACGTGATATTGCCTCACTTATCACGTGATCTGTGATTGTTTTCGTGTTGCATTGTCATAAACAAACACGTGTTTTGCAAGAACCGTGTCCTTGTGCATCGGTGGATTATTCAGAAATAGAATCAATAAATAAATTGTATATGCGTGGTTTGTTCTTTATTCTTCGTTGTCGTTTTTCCACATAACGATTCCTTGGATTTTTAATAACTGTTTCACATGAGCGAATAACTTATGAATAGATACACAAGGAGAACTGTTGACGATTTAAAAGGTTTTATTATAGAGAGAGGTTGTGTAATCCACCTGGCTTTAAAGGTAACATTCATTAAGTTTAAGCTAATTTATTGTTTCATACACATTTAGTATTAATTTAATTTTATAACGATATTATATGTCCCGGCGAAGACGAGAGACCTTGCTGATGGATTCTCATTAATTATTATTGGACCATGCTTATCTATAATTCCCAGCACTGGGTTAGAGACCAGCTGGTGAAATACAGTATGGGTCAAAAAATAGCTATGGGGTTTTTGACGAGTTAATGAAATATATGTATTAGGAATGAACCTGGGGTTCTCTGTTACATTGAAAAATGTTGATTTTATGGGGAGAAGAAGGTAGAAATTGCTTCGGTGAAAAAGAAAGAATGTAAATTTATGTAGAACTCTTTCGATTACGGAGACAGGAAAAAGAAAGAAACACGGAGGGTTATCCATCTATATATACTGCCGCAATAAGAGAGGGGGCAAATTATCACTTAATAAGAAAATAAGTATTCCACACTAAAACAGTTCCTATTGTCACTGCTAGAAGAATTTACATAAGTGTAGAATGGAAATATTCAATGCTTGAAAATGTTGATATATATATCAACATTTGAAAACATTCATAAACTACATTTATCATCCAAATGACGATAATACTTACGATTTTTTTAAGGCTAAAAATTAAAAGATACATCTGCCTTACCTAAAAAAAATGCTAGTTTTATTTTTAATGTCACCGAATATATTTTCTGATGAGGGGCGTTTTTCAACAAACTATATGATAAAATTATTGTTCAAGACTTATTGTCTATCTCAATAAAATCATCGTTTCAGAAACGATCGTACAATTTATTGATTCTGTGTGTTCTTACATATGAAACTGATTTTTAATTTTAATTATAAATTATCAATCATCTTACAAAATAGAATAATATTTTTTTCATTGCAACTGACTTGTCAATCATATTTTATTTTGTTTTTCTTTGTATTATCCTGCTTTAAAACAGATTTGATTTTCTGCGTACATAAACAAACCAAACCTTTCTAGCAACGAGGATTTGAGAGATAAGAAACAACTAATAGCTACCAACGAAGATGACCAACATTGAAGATGCCTCGAGGAGCAAAAGACTTTTTTCAGTACATCTGAGTTATGTAAAAATTGCGTTGCCACAAGGTTATAGAGTCGGTGTGTTTTTGCGCCCCCTAGCTAAACCTGGCGTTATACGCACGGTTATAGTGAATGCCTGAATGCATCTAAAGGACCTAATACTATGTCATGTCACATTTGCGATTTCGTCGTTCAAGATCGAATTTTACTGGTAATCTACGTCCGTGGGAGCGGTAGCAGATTAGATTTACAAATTTTTCAATCATAAATAAATATTAAGTTAGCTGCAGCAATTATTGATTTTCGTTCGATTTACATGTGTGTGATAGGTATAAACTAACCATTATTTGTGTGTATGTTTAAATGAAAACTCCCAAATATGATTTCTCCGTAGCATTCGTTAAAAGTAACATAGATGTAGTATGCTTTATCCAGCATGTAAATATATATATATATATTTGAGAACTATATATATATATATATATATATATATATATATATATTTATATATATTTATATATATATACAGGGTGTCCACAAAGTCTGACTACATTATGTAGCCAGACTTTGTGGCCACCGTGTAGATTATGTAGCCAGACTTGTTCCTTGCTAATAGAGTCAGATGTTTTTTGGTTTTGTGGCCAGGTTCGAATCTCCGAACCAGCTGTAATCATACATTGACTGCATTGATAGATTCCTGAAAGTATGAAACATTAATATCCATAGGTATTAAAAATATCAAAGTAATAATCATATATATATACAGGGTGCCCATAAAGTCTTGCTACATAATATAGTCAGACTTTGTGGACACCCTGTATATAGACACACTGTGGACCACAATGTAAGATAATGTTTTGCGCAGTAGGTCCTAGCGACATGTACTTTATTTTAAAAGTAACACACGTGAAAAAGTAAAAAGGGCTTACAAACATTAGTCTAATCGCTTAATGACATCTTATTAACGACTGAGAAAATATGTTTCATGATAATGCAATTTTATGTTTAATATAACATGTAATAATGTCACTTAGTAAATTAAACCATACCAACCAATTCTCATGAAAGCAAATTAATGTTCAATATCTTTTATTTTAGCAACACATTTTTGTTATTCCCCAAATACATCCTCTCAAATATAGTGGTGAGTGATGGGTAAAATATATAATACCGTGATCAATGAAATCACCTAAGTGAAATTATAATACTTACAATAATGCACTTACATGTGAACTATATAGTTTATCTTCCACTATGAGATAATATGCAACTTGCATTCAGATACTTGTATTCAAGTACTTGTTGTTTACAAAATGGTTGATATAACGTTACACTGACAAAGGCATTGAAAGATATAAAAAAATCTACATGTATACTTTTTAGAGTAAACTAAAGAGACAACTACTTATCTAAAACAATTTACAATAATGTCAATATCTTTATGTGTTCTTTTTTTCTATAAAATATCTTTTACTTTTTATTCTTGTAACCTTCAGCTAACAATTTTAAGATAACTCATGTCTTGTTATTTTGAAATAATATGCATTGTTTTATTCAGTGTTACGTTATTGCCTACGAAAATAAATTGTATATGTAAACGAAAAAGTATGTGACATAGCTGTTTTTGTATTGAGTGTTGTCTTTACTAGGTTTCGGTCGATATAATTTCCGATCGTCAGCAGATGTATTGTGCTGAACTCTGGAATTTCTATCCAACTCGAGAATATTTGCGTCGAACATGTGAATAATTCTGTCGAAATCAGTACCTGCAATACATTTCGAAAGAAACCATTAATTTAATTCAAGTGTCACATGGAAGTTAACAGATCCCAATAATTAAAGGTACTATGTTTATATGATTGAAAATGATATTTTTAAACGGAAAAGCTTAGAATCGAATCGACTATTCAAAGGTTAAAAGTGAATACATGTTGTTATTTATATGCGGTTTTAGATATGTACAGCTATCGTCTATTGCGTTTAGAAATAACGATGCAATTAGTGAGGTTAGATATCGGACAAGTAAATCAAGCAATGTCTTTATTTGGTCGGAAACGTGTTGGATTCATGTAAAATTAATGTGAGAAAACATTTACGTGGCTGGTGTACGTCTTTGGCGTCACAAAAGAAAGATATTTCCAATATATTCAGAGAGTCAGTAAGTCAGGGAATAGTTCGGGTAGAGTCGACTTCGGAGTCAGAGACGAGATTGAATTTGTTGAAGCCGTTTTAGAATAGACCAGAACGGGAAACAAGAAAATGTAGAAAATGGATTTCAGATCATCAATAATTCAGCTGGGATCATAAAGATCATTTTATTTATAAGTCTTCGTTTGTCATCTTTCAACCTGAAAGGTAATGTGACTCTGTCTATCGTATTTGTCCGTACACTTTGTGTAACATCCTTCAAAAGTTTTTACATCTCTCTTCATTTTCTTATATGTTCTATAAATTATATGAAACACCTTCCTGCGGTAAGAAATTCGCATTTCCCATGTGTTAAATGAACTGTCTATCTTTATATCAAGCTCATATCATTAATATGAACTGTGTGTAATCATTATAATTGTCTCATCGTGTGTTATAAGTTTCCGTCAACACTAGCTACGATTTAGTGCTCATAAACAAGACACCCTTGAAGGTTAGGAAAAAAAAGCGTAAACAATCTGGTTTACCACGGAAAAAATAAAACCATATTTTTAAGCTAAGTTGCAACGTGAGGAAATACAGTCCTAAAGATACGCTAAAAATGCTAGACGAGTAAAGACAAAATGCTAGGCGAGTTACCACAGACACACCAACACAAACACATACACCAACACAGACACACACACACAATGCCAAGGAAACAACTAAACAGTTAACAGAAATAAAAGTTTAAGTGAAATGAACTGATTTGAAAAGAAAGTAATAGCAAAGAAAATAGACGAATAAAAACATACACTCACACACGGAAAAATGTATTTAACAAAACAAAACACGTAAAGTAAACACGAAATCACCAAGAGTGCATTTAACCTAAATCCATTGATAAAATGTGACATTCCTATGCTATGACAGCCGTGTTTTAAATTGTCATTGTTTGTAAAATGGTAACAGAAGTCGGGATTGTTTTAAGGTCATCTGTCAATCGAATTCTGACAATATTAAACTGGCGCATGTATACTTTTAATAACGTGTTGTTATAATAACTTGTTAATAATAATAACGTGTTGTTATAATTCAGAATAAATTCACTTTTATTGTCCAACAAGAAAATGAAAAGAGAAAGGTATTTCTGTGATTAATATTTAATTTTTTCCGGTCGTTTTTTTTTCTCTGTGGGGGTGGGGAGCTTTGAAAAAGAATGGACACTATTGAATGTTGTATTTATATGGGTGTCCTGTGATGAAGTAAATGTTTTAGGTTCCAATGTTTTTAACAGAACTTTTTTGGCTGTTTTTGTTTCTTAAGAAAAATGAACTGAACAGAAAATGTTATATTGAACTTTTGCTGTCTAGAAGGTCATATTTTGAAATGCGGTATGTAGTGTCTGTGAATGCATGTAAAATAGTTCATTCAACGATATATATTTTGAAGAAAATTGTCTGAACAAAGACAGACGTTGGAAGACGCGAGAGATCTTCAGGTACATAGCTTACGAGGAAATCAGTACAAGGGCAATTCACTCAGATTAATTAGAAGAAAAAGAAAAAATATGTCGTAAATACGTAACAAGAATATAGATGTAACAAGATACATTATAATTTTTTTAGATACGTATGAATGTGAGAATAAGCCTGTTTTGGGATCTTGGACGCTCTGATGGAGAAGTAAAGAAAAATCGGATAACGCAATAGTCAGGGATTCAGTGGCACAGGAAAATGGGGTTTATTTAGTTAACGGTGATGTTTTCTTATATCTCTGTCGAGTTCTAAGAGTCCACCAAGGAAATCCGAGTGAGTCAGTATGATAAAAGTATATTTTGTATAATTAGAAGCCAACCATAAAATTTTAAGTAAATGAGCTTTGATGTGTCCCAAAAGAAGTAATATAGTAAGAAAACGAGAAGAAGATTTAATTAGTAGAAAAAAAACACAGGAGAGAAAGGGTCAAGACTCGTCGGATGAGGAGTCATCGAGTTGGTAAATAGGTAAAATGGGGCCTCTGTCGTTTCGGCATAGAGATGGCTGAATTACTTACTTAGTCAAGTGGATTGTAAGGATTTAAAGAGTTGTTCAAGTTTATATATGAAGACTAATAAAAATAAACTGGTATTTAAACATACGAACATTTTTGGAAAAATGAGAAGGAAAGGATTTTCATAAATGGAACGGAAGAGATCCCAGTATTTAGATAAACAAATTAAATAAGTTTTGAAAAAAAAATTATTTAAGGAAAATGCTAGAAGGAACCTAGTATTCAAAAGTTAAAAGTGAATACATATCGTTATTTAGATACGATTTTAAGAACGTAGAACAATCGCCTATTGTGTTGGGAAATAAATAATGATACAACTAAAGGTCAGCGTTAAAATAATAGAAATCAAGTCAGGAATTTTCTTTGTGTTGCAAAAGCGTGTGGAGACATGTGTAATATTAACAATCTACGTTAAGACTCTCACATAGCTGTAGCACGTTTTGACGTCACAAAGAAGGGTAATTTATAATTATTTGAGTCAGATCAGAGAGAGCAGTAGAGACAGATCAGTCAAGCTCGAATCGTGAAGTAGAAGAGTTCTCTAAGCCTATTTCGGAAGTGAGAGAAAAGGGCGAAAGACAATGTAGAAATCAATAAAGCAATTGAATTCCTGATCATCAATCATCCAGCTCGAAGACTAATATCATCATAATAAGTGTTCGTTTCTCATCTTTCAACCTGATTTCAATGCAAGTTTGTCTATTGTATATGTAAAAGAATTTTATATGAAATATCTTCCTTCCCTAATGTAACAGAATCCTCTCCTTCAATAATGAAATATTATCTCCTATGTGTAATAAATATGAACTGTAAGTAATCTATATATCTAAAAGCGAAAATGTGTGTATGTTTCTTTTTTTTCTTCCTTTGAAGATTGTAATGCCGGGTATGGGGCAGCCAAACCAGCTGCCAACATTGCCCCGCTTTTTTATTGAAACCAACCGAGAGCTCTTTTTAGTATCCTCGCTGTTCCCTTAAGTGCAATTGTCTGAATCTCTTTTGCACTTGGTTCACCAGGAATATTAGTTAGGTAGGACTTCAGGTTCTTCTTCATAAGTCCTGTGGCACCTATGATAACTGGTATGATCGATATCCCCTTTAGGTTCCAGTTACTTTTCATATCATACATGAGACCTTGATATTTGGTCTGTTTCTCTCTTTCAGCTCTGTTAAGACCGCCATCATTAGGAACACTCACTTCAATCAAGGTTGCAACTCTCTCTGACTTATTCCATATAACTATGTCAGGTTTCACAGCAGCATTTTCAAGGTAGGTGGCTGTAGGGATTACATGGTCGTAATGTATGGTATATAAATCATTTCCAACTGTCTGATAAAAACTTTTGACAGGCACAACAAAAATTCACAAACTCAAACAAAGTCTCATATGAAAGCCCCACGTTCCAGACGACAAATATCGAAAAATTGGCTCAAAGTGACCATCAGAAGTGCGTCAACTGATCGATTTTCTGCAGGGGCCCACAAAAAAGTGACACTTTAATGTTAAACATTACATATTTTTAAATCGATTTATAACTGCCCAAAAAATACGGCCGCCAAGTCTTCTACATAAAGTATACACGCGGCCGTTTATTTTGGGTCAACTTGTATTTAAAACCCGCTGAGTCATGTCACGCGATCTTGACGTCAGAAACCTCTAATGGCGGTCTTAATTTACAATTTAAAAATGTTGTTATCGGTAAAAAAAATAATAATAAGTTATTACCACATTCAAAATAGTTAGACTCGATAGTTAAACGAAAAATAGTAAGCCAAACATGTGAAGTAAAAAAAAAAATACGTTCACAAAAAATATTAACGAACGAAGTTTTTAAAAATGAAAACAGCCAGACGCCATTTTCCAGTCTTTAGAGAAATACAGACGAAGTGTGTGTGTGTGAGAGAGAGAGAGAGAGAGAGAGAGAGAGAGAGAGATCTAGACAGATTCGACAGGGGGGAGGGTCAACAACGCATGCGTCAGATAACGTCATGACGTCGTGACCTGATTTACTTTAAATAGTTTATAAACCGTACAAACTTTATATACGCCGCTTTAGCGTAGGTAGTTAAGGGTTGGTTCATTATCTAAACGTTTTGGGTTCGAATCGTGGTGTGAGATGTCTTTTTTTTTCGATTTTTTACATTTAAATATTGAACCCTGTATTATTTAAGCCATTTTTCACGTAACGCTCGTTCGTTTTTCTGTTTTAATTTGTGTTTTACCCTCCCCTGCCGCTTAATTAAAACGTTGTTTTTTTTCTTACTTCGCTTATAACAATGCTTACATCGTCATCGTCGTCGTCGTAACGCTCGACGACTATCAAACATCTTTCACTTCTGGCTGGCCGATTTTATTTTCAAACTTCACCTCAAGGGTTCGGCTTCTATCCTAACCCCCCCCCCGGTTTCTTTTTTATTTAACACCACACACCCCTACAAACACCCGGGCAACGCCGGGTACCCCTCGCTAGTCTTATATAAATGTATCATCGTAGTCTCTGTTATATGAATGTCTTGTTCCCGCTACACAACACAAGTTGTAGCGTGCGCTCGTTCCGCAGTGATGGCTGGTAAAAATTCCTGAATAATTCTCAATTGTATTTTGAGTGTCACACGCACTGAAGATTGAACCTTGAACCCCTAAAAGGGATGTAATTATAAATTAGAAATATTCTCGAGTTCCAAAAGATATGCTTCAAGAAAATTGGAGGATACATCAATCGAAACTGTTAAAATAACATTGACGATAATGACAGTCATCCAAATAGTACGAAAAATCAATCAGAAACTCAAGAATTAAAAAATATAACGCAATGTGCCCTTCGGTTCATTATATTTTTGTAGTTGCATTGCCAAGTGTGACACGTTTCATCTTCGGTTGCTGAATAAACAGTGGACCTGGCTATATATTTCATTTACTAGGTAACAAATTACAATGGTTCACGTTTAACAAAACTTTTTCAAAACTAATACATGCGAGGTGCCTCTCAAAAACTTAATGGCTTCTACTTGCACAACTAAAATTGCATAAGAATGTCCTCAGGGAATTCTACAAGCCTCATATGACTTCATTTCCATTAAAGAACCTGCCATTCAATCATTTAACAAGAAAATCCGCTTTTCTGATTGTATGTGGTCGTTTTGTTTTCGCGAAACAGGTCATTAAAACTCCCCTGGGTTTCATTTTACGATTCCCGCTATAAGTATTATGCTTTGTGGTTTTTCTCATTGTTGGTGACACTATAAACACTACGTAAGTTGATGGACACAGGGGAAATGTCAGAGTTACAGCGGTAATTATTGAAAGCAAAACTAATATAAATTTCACTGTGCGAGAAAAAATCAAATTCTTTCCCAACAAATGTTACCTTTTGTATTTCTAGTAAGGTTAAGTGTTAGTCAAAATCAAACACACACACACACACACACACACACACATACAAGGAGACACAAGCAAACACACACATACAGGCGCACACATTCTTTATATCTCTCCTTTTGGCTTTCTAAACTTGATATATGCAGCAATGAAAGAAGTGAAAATGCGCACGCTCTATCATTAATAATGAGGACCACTGTCAAATAGAAAATATTAATTCTAACAATATAATATTATTTCCCTAACTGATACTTATTTCATGAACAGTGCTGAATTTATTGGTAATCGAAAAAGCAACTGAACTCTCCTTCCTTTTCTAAGGGGATATTTGTAAACACGGTACTGAATACTAAATCGGTTGAGGTTAACTTTGCTGATATTATGTAGATTAAGGTGGACGCCATTTTAATGTTTAATGGAACATAGTCCGTGTGAGCGCGTTGAAAGTATCAGCAGTAGCAGCAGCAAAAAAAACGCGAATATGCAATTATAAAGTGTGCACGAGAAGAGGAAAGAAAAAAAAGAAGGAAAAATGCAACCCGTGCTCGGGCAGAAACGAAGTCGACGTCGAGGAAAATGCATATGTAAATGCGAAGGCGAGAAGTGGCTAGCTGAAACGCGCATCAGACAAAAATCGACATGTGCTGGCGAGAGACTTTTTAGGGGTTTTTTTTGTTTTACATAGGCATCGCCACTTATCAAGGCCCAAAGACCACTCGATGATAAGGGTTAAGAGTGTACAGTAGTCAATTGAACAATATAGTAATTGTTAGTAATGGAAATTCGGTAAATTTGTTAAATTAAGTGGAACGGCTCCTCAAGAACTTATATACGTTGGACTTGAATACAATCAAATTGTAGTCAGCTGGAAAGCAGGAAAACGGAAGACAGTTCCACAGCCGTGCAGTTTGTGTCAAAACAACGTAAACGGTAAAGAAAAAACTTTTGTTGAAAAAGAAAAAATGCCTACGCAGATTTTTTTTATTACTTTATTTCTTGCCTTCGTGTGTTTGTAACGACAAATCTACATTAATAGAATGACAACTGCCCCGGACTTCGTCAGGTATACGAATCCGTCCTGTTTAGTTCTGAAATTACACCCAATACTTAGATTAGATGCGTTGGCAACACTTTTGCTACGTTGCGTAAAAATGTGAATCGATGGAATACTCTCATGCATGTAATTCTCTTTCTAATGCTTCAGAATTGAGAAAGGGGGGAAGAAAATGTGTCTTCTTTTCTTAGATGTCTTTGTTGAACGTTCAAGACGTGATTTCTTACTACCGTTAACAGGAAGCCGTCATTTAATGGCCTGCATTTGGACTGATCGTCTATTGTGCTAAAATCCCTGCATTTAGACTGATCGTCTATTGTGCCAAAATCCTAAAAGATTAGCTTAATTTACATTTTGGTACATAGAGCTCTCATGATTCGTTCACCTAATAGACTGGATTCTAAACAAGATAAGATCAGAAAACATATATGAATAATTCTGATCCAAAATACCTTGACTGCATTAAGAGAAAAGTTGAAGAATTGAAATTCCATGAAACATCCGGGTTTTTAAATGCCCTGTTTATTTTATATTAACGTAGATAGAAAATAATACTGTAACGGTGGATTCTTACAGTGCCAGAAGAATTCTTACTTCTCTTTCTTTGTGATTGGTGTATATTACGAGACCTACGTTTCCTTCTGTTCTGCCTCGATTATAATACTGATCTTTTATCATCTTCTATATATGAATACGATAGCTTGCGTTATTTTGTGTGCCACACTTAAGCTTTTTTTCTTTTGGAGTGAATGTACTTTAATTGTTATGACCTTTCTATTTCTTGTAATAACTAATTTAGTAAGAATTTTCATAAGTTTTGGTTTCGGCTTCGATTGTAGCTGATGACACTCGATTCACCTTCTTCTTTATAAAAAGAATTACCAAGAATTTTTCATGAGTTTTTGCTTCAATTTCGATTATAGCTGAAGGAACTGAGGTTACACACCCACACACATATTTATATTTATATATATATATATATATATATATATATATATATATTTCTTCAAACGTTTTTGTGTTGGTTTCGATTCAAGTTGGTGCACCCAAGTCATATGGATATATTTTTGTTATCTTTCAAATCACAACTTTAAAATATAAAAAAAATCAATAGAATATTGACTTTATTATAATATATACGAAATTTCCATAAATGAAATATCATATTTAAGCGTATTTTATGACCGAGCAATGCCGGGCGTCCCTGCTAATTTTTATTTAAATGTCAGTACACGGATGCTTATGTGGTAATCACTTTCTTGCACATGCAGACTCGTATAAACCAGCAAATTCAACGTAAAATTGGACACCGAAAGACTGAATCGTTTAGGCCTTTTTCTTTTACAACTTTATACCGTGCCATTGGTCAGAATGCGGATACCAAATATTTTTTTTATTTCAGAATCTGTGTCTATTGCTATACGCAAACCCTCATTATGGCAGCGGAAGTACATAACAGTATTAGATAAACATAGACTCTACCAATGCTTTTGTGCAATTTGTTTTTTTTTTGTTTTTTTTTTAACTCTCACATTGCAAGAACATAGACACGAGGGTCCAAAAGTAGGATTGAGAAGTCATGTCATCCGAGAATGGAACTCTGACCAGTAAAAACGTGCCTAGGATGCCCAGCCGACCTTCTGTGGTAGAGGTGTCTCGGGCGATTTGCAATAAACTAATACCTTTCTCAAAGAGAGAAGCAAGACCTGGAAGGGTGAACCTCCTAGAACTACGTAGAACTAAACTCCCACTTCAAAATCAACAGAAGCCGGAACATTACAGGAATGTTCTAATCTGTGTTGATTTTGGATGTCGACGCTAACAGTACCTAGCCGGTGTGCCAATTAATTTTATTTAACACACTGTTTTATCTTAATCGATTCTGGCACTTAAATATTCACTAGTGCTGTTTATTTTGTCAATATTATTTTGAATTATAATATCGATTTTTTCCTAGTGAGATGATAGTTAAAAGAGTGCTTGAGAGTCTTCTACTAATTGTTTCTTGTAACACACACACACACACACACACACATATATATATATATGTATATATGTGTATATATGTGTGCGTGTGTGGTATTGTGTGTGTGCGAATAAGAGAGAGATAAAAAATAAAGTGCAATGCATAGCTTAGGAATATAAAAAGGTAGTTAAATCACAGCATTAGAGATATAGTGAAATATGTAAAGAGAGTTCATATTCGTAAATACAGTATGCAATAAATAAGCACGCGATAACAATTTGAAACAAGATACGTTTTAGGTTTACACTAGAATAATATCAAAAGAGAGTTCCAATTTTTATATATAGGATGGCAAAGGAAAATTATCCAGACCATTTCGGTAGGTCCGATAAATAGGAAATTGGTCTTTTCTGTTATAATTTACTTTTCCGTATAGAATTAAAGTTTCATTTTCAGTTGTGAATCTTATTGTTTGATTTTATTTTACTTTCTAAAATTATTTAGTAGTAGTAGTAATAGTATTAATTTCACAAACAATTTTACCTGGCAGAAACAAGATGTATGCTCTCCCATTCACTCTCTCTCCCTCCCTCTCTCTCTCTCTCTCTATCTCTCTCTCTCTAGGCTAGTGTTTCTATAATATATTAGAGGTGACATTGTTTCTTTAATAGAATTTTTGTTTCATGAATGACTCTAAATAATTGATTAAATAAAATGGCCTTCCTATTGTGTAGATGATACTTTATACTGCAAATAGACAATCCTTATCTCCTCTGGAAAATTGTGGTAATATTTGCATCATTAAATGTTATTGCATATTTAATTGAAAGTAAAAGTATTCTAATCTTGAGAAACACGACGTGATGCCGATGACCTCTTTTGTTTAAGCCTGGTTTTCTCTGATGTGTTATCGTTTTTTGATGCCTTTTTTAATGTATATTGCTGCATTAAGACATTTATGTCTTTAGAGTTCAATAGTTGGAAAGCGTTATATTTTATTTTGAATTGAATGTGCATTTATAATCTAGTCTCGGTTTTAAGTTCCGCTATGATGAAATGAAACGATAGGTTGCTTAAATGTATTTTATAAAAAGTATAGTACGTTGCTACCCAATCTATATAATCTGTTGTATGTTACTTCCTGTGTTTTTCTGTGCGTTATGCTTTGAAAAAGACAAACGGGAATCTTTGCAAGACACACTGTTTTAAAAATGCCCTCATTGGTGAAATGTTTCTTTTCAAAATACAAATCTAGCAACCCTGGACAGTAGTATTAGCGTGAACTCCCTTTGATGTAGCCTCGCTTCCATATATTATTCTAAAATATGTAATAATTGCTCTAATGGTGTGAGAAAGAAACTTCACAGAAAAAAGAAGTCAGCGACACATTGCGTAAAAGTGGAAACATTCAGAAGAGAGAGGGGCAATAATATTGAATCCTGTTTGTCAAAAGGTGCTGGACGAAGAGTAAAAATGTTCTCTTACAATGCGATTTTCTTATCAATATTGAACTATCTAGCACACTATTACTAACTGAGTATCTATTAATACTTGATTTATCTCAGTTGAGTCAGTTCTATATTTAAATTACAATGGTCACCATTTTGATAAAAATGTTAATAAACCCATATTTGCAGTGTTAATTTTTTGCGCTATCCAGAAAAAAATGTCAGCTTTATTAAAATATATTTACTGATAAAATATATTTCTCATCCCATTGAATTTCTGGTAGTTTTCAATAATACGCGATTGTGTTATTCTGTATGTACCCACGTAGTAGCCTTAATCTTAAGGAATTGATAAAAGAGAATTGCTCTACCCATAATTCTTTTTTTATGAGAACTTCGTGGAACATAAACTTAGAAATCCATGAAGCTACGAAAACAATTATCTGGATAAAACAAAATACACATATTTGGAACATTAATGTGTATTCGAACACAATAGCTGTAACAATTATTTTTACACATAATTCTGTTCTCTTTATTTCTTGGTTATATTATATTCTATTTGCCACTTTTTACCTTATAAAATAGTTTATTCCCGACCAACATCGGTTACAGTAATAAACTTAAAGCTTGAGAAAAACCCGAACAAGTTCTATGATTTTTATTTATTAGTCTTTCCGACCGCTTAACAATATTGAATACTACTGTTTTTATATATAAGTACACAGTATGCTCCTATTTTGTTATTCACTAGAATCGATTAGAAGCGAACACAAATCGCGTCATAATGATTACTTAACTTATACATCTATTATCTGAAACTTTCATTACTCTGTTGCAGGTATTGACAGTGTGAAACTCTAAGAAAGTAATCTCTGTGCGGGATGTGTATCAGAAGCAGAGATGTATCATTGAATTCCTGGCAAATATGCATTAAGAATGGCGATGAAAATCGAAAAATATAAATTCTAGGGCAAAATTGTCGCTCGTTTAATGCAAACAACTCCCACTTTCTTAGCTCTTCAACATCTAGTTTTAAAATAGTTTTACGTTTGGAACCACGTATAACAAAGCGCGTCTATGTACATTAATCGTTCATCGTTCGCAAAAGTGCATTGAGAATGATATTCACTGTGTAGTATTATAAGTTATGAAGCACAAAATGTCGGTTGTCATAACGAGACCATCCCCGTCGTTGAAACTCTTCAACTTTTTGTGCTACAAAAATAAAAGGCATTATGTTTGAAACAGCCGTCGTTGATCTAAATATTTTATTTCTTAACGCGAGTAAAGATTGTGTCCGGGTAACATGAAAGCTATGTTCTAAGTAGTAAGTATCACTCTCGACAGCATTAATATGTTATGGGATTGAGACAAGTCGGTAAAATGTCAACGAAGAGATATATAACTCTGAAGGTTTAAGTGTAAACTTCTACAACATTGGCACGTTTAACAATGCATGTTACCAAGGACTAATACTTTTATTTGATCCTAAACATGTCAAATTGAGAATGTGAGGTTGGTATTCGTTGATGCTCTCAGAGACCGTATAATTTATAGAGAAATGTCACCAATGCTTTCCCCCAATTTTTTCGCATATCCTTTTGTCTTTAGCAAGTTCTTAAATGTCGTCAGTCACTCGCAGTTATCCTGTTCTACATTAGCGGCAGGAACTGTTTCTTATCGATTTGCCGACATCAAAGACAGTTGATGTGCTTGAAGAGCTGAGTGATTTCTTTGAAGAGACTGATCGGATTTGGATCGATCTGGTTTGCGGTGTGCGTGTGTGCTGAAAGCGTTTAGATTATTGTTACATTACAAAATCAGTGTTTTTTTTTGTATATGCTTGAAAGTTTCTATTTAACAAAACACCAGCCTTTTTGTAAAGGTAGAAATTGACACTGAGAGCTTAGTCTACAGTTGACTGAAACATCTTACAATGCAAATGTATTTACTAAATAATATTCTAAAAAAAATGTTTAAAATGAAAAGGCATATTTAAAAGTATCGGTTGTATTTTAAAAGCAGAATCCTGAAAAGATCAATCTTATTTGATAGAATTTATTTTTTAAGAAACGTATCAATTCATTTTGTTACAACGCGTGTGAACTATACCTTTTTTATCGAATCCATAAATGTGCGTACTTCTTATTTAAAATCTACAAAAAAGCTACGAGAATATAATTGTATTTTCTTTTCTATAGTACAAAATGAGCAAAGAGTTCCTGACGTACTATTTTAATCACATAACTATATTTGCTATGACATTACATCTAATTCCTATTAATTAGAGGGATGAGATAAAATAGTATTAATACTAGTTTAAAAAGCGTTTTGATTTTATAAAATGCGTATCCCTATGAAAACCATGTTCTCTTTAAATTTAATTTTAGTTGTGACTTTTTAATTACGGGGTTGTTATCTTTAGATGAATTTCATTTAATAGAATTCCGAATTCGAAATATTAAAAGAAACTATTATAGTTACAGAAACATTTTCTCATAATATTATTATCTTTCGTTAAATTTCAATCCATTTTAAGAATGAGAGTTGTTTTAATTTTATTACAAGTTCGACTTTTCATCCAAAAGTTTAAAGATATCCAAAATCTTTTCAGGTTTTTGCACGTTGAGAAAGTAATACATGTGTTTAATTTTTAAAAACATGTGTAAATAGGTGAATAGTTTACAAAACCGAAATGCATTATGATTGATGAACTTTTCAAAAACAACAAAATTCATTACAGTGGATTTCGTTATATTTCAAATTTGATTTTAAACGTTTAATTTCGTTTATATTCGTTTTATTTTACGATATTTTTTTACTTAGGAATAACCACTTATCGAAGCCCCAAGGCGATTAGAGGATAAGGATTTTGGTAGAATTTGATACTCTATGGGCTCAATAAGAACTTCGATTTAGAGGCTACCATGTTGTATCCAACCAGGAAGCAGGCAAACGGAAAAGTGTTTCACAGGTAGGATAGTTCTGGGAAAAAGCTTTTGTACACGGAATCTGTGTTGAGATTTCGGAACAGATAAAAATGTGGGCGGTTGTGTATAGAGGTTGTAGCTAGTCGAGTATTTTTGTGAAAGTTTGACCAAGAAATACCACGGATTAGCGTTCAGTTGAGCATATGACAGGAAAATACCGATAGAGCAAGAAGGAGACAGGTCATCATCTACTATATTTTGCAGCCTGTTTTGAACTTTATCAAGGCAAGATGGCCGTCGAGCAGGTCCTGCCCAGATGTGGCAACAGTATTCGATTTTAGGACGTACCTTTCTCATATCCAGCTAGAGCATGCATCGGAAATTAGCGGTAGAGTGATCCAACCATTTTTCTAGCGATCTTGGCAACAGCTTTGATGTATATGTTCCATTTCAGATCAGTAGTTAAGGTCAATCGAAAATACTTGTTAAGACATAGACTTTTCCAAAGACGAAAGTCATCCATGTGAATGGGGCGTAGTGGGAGTCAGCGATTATGATGAAAGGAGAGAAACTTGATGTTTTATATATTACAGTAAACCAGCCACCTTTTCCCCATTGTACCACGTTTTCAAGATAGAAAATAAATCAGAAAAAGCTTGGTAATTACTGGCTTCTGAAATGTTGCCATAGATTGTGGTGTTGTTTTCATAAATGTCTACGAATAATGTAAGAATGGGTTTTAGAGATCATTGATGAAGATCAGAAACAAAGTTAGATCTAGGATGGAATCTTGAGGGACGCCAGTTTTAATCCTATAAGTTTCTGAGTTTTGCCTATCAACGACGACCCTAATAAACTTGTACGCGAAAAAAAGATTTAATAATTGAGAGAACATTGCAAGTTGTTCTATAGCTGGTGATCTTGTGAAGAAGATCTATATGCCATACTCTATCAAACGTGATTTCTATTATTTTGTTTACAAAAGGGACACCGCTTATTAAGGTTATGAGGTCACTCGGGGATAAAATCTAATGAGGGTACGACTATTCAAGAAATTGTGTTTCGTCAGTTTCGTCCCTCGATACTAGCGCACAAATACATGTATTTGGTGACTTTAATGTCCACCACAGTAACTGGTTAGGATTCTCTAATCACACAGACGTAGCTGGTAGCGCAACACATAGCTTCTCTATAACCTATTCCCTATCTCAGTTTGTTACATTTCCGACACGTTCCCAGACCAGCAAGATCAACATGCCTCACTTCTAGATCTCTTTCTGACAACGGTTCCCAATGACTGTACAACAAATGCCCACAGCCCACTCGGGAATGCTGATCACGCTGTGATAATGGTAGAAATCAGCCTAAATTCTCGCCCTTAAACTGAAGACCCACTACTCAAAACAACGAGGTATTACAAAAAGGCTGATTGGGAAGCCATCAGGGAGCTCATCAGAGATGCCCCATGGCAAAATATCTTTACACTTCCAGAGGAACAGTGTGCAAATGAGACCACTGAATGGTTCCAAACTGCTATTGAAGCACATGTTCCTGCACGGAAATTCTATAGCAAGCCCCACTCTCCCCAATGGTTTACTTCTGCTTGTGCAGCTGCCATTTGTCAAAGGCAACATGCGTTCCGCAGATTCAGCCGACATAAGTCCAGCTCAAATAAACAAAAGTTTATAGAAGCTAGAAATAATTGTAAGAGAGTGATAGAGACAGCTAAGACAGATTACTCTGAAACCACCAGAAAACGCATCGAAGCACAGAAATTAGGAACCGGGATTTTTGGAAAATCTACAACAGCGTAGTAAATAATGGACAGTCAACTATTCCCCCACTATCAAACAATCATGAGGTGTCTTGCACGGAAACTGACAAGGCTTATCTGCTTACCAGTCGGTTTGCCTCAAACTCCACACTGAACTCGGTACACCACTCACTCCCTGATTTTCCTCTGCGAACAGACGCCACACTAGACGATTTGAAAATCACCCCTTCTCAGGTACATTCTATTATAAAAAACCTAGACACCTCAAAAGCATGTGGACCAGATCTAATCCCGGCTGTGCTATTAAAAAATTCTCTGCCGAGGTTGCTCCAGTTCTCTCTAAACTTTACAATAAATGCCTTAATGAATCTTGTTTTCCCGACTGCTGGAAAACCGCCTCTGTGGTACCAGTTTTCAAGAATTCTGGTGAAAGAACTGACCCACTAAATTATCGCCCCATTAGCCTCCTCCCGCTTTTCGCCAAAATATTTGAGTCCTTAGTTAATCAAGCCCTAGTCCAGCATCTAACAACTGCTAAACTCCTGACTGACAAACAATATGGATTCAGGCAAGCCCGTTCAACAGCAGATATCTTAACTGTAGTTTTTGAACGTATATACCGTTCATTGGACAAAACAGGGGAGGGTAGAGCGGTGGCCCTTGATATATCAAAGGCTTTTGACAGGGTATGGCACGATGGTCTTCTAAGGAAAATTAGATCATATGGAATCACTGGAAGAATTCATAATGTAATTAAATCCTTCTTAAGTAATAGAAAAATCAAAGTTGTCCTCGACGGTCGTACATCCAAACAATATGACATAAATGCGGGAGTACCTCAGGGGTCTATCCTTGGACCTCTATTATTCCCGATATTCATAAATGACCTTGATAAAAAAAATTTCGGAAATGAGTATATTTGCCGATGACACCACTCTCTATAACATATATGAGGGGAAAACAAATGAATACATATCCAAGGAAATGGCAGAAACACAAGAGGATGACTTCCAATCTGTAGTGGAATGGGGACGAAAATGGTTTGTCACATTCAATGCTGCTAAGACTAAGCTTGTTTCCTTCAATAACTACAAGAAACCTTCTCTACCACCAGTAGCAATGGCTAAGAATACATTATTGCCTGAAAGTACTTTTTTTTTAACTCCTCGGCCTAACGTTTACAGGGAATATGAACTGGAATAGATACATTGAGAGCATTGTCAAGGCTGCTGCAAGGAAGGTTGGCTCCCTCTACCGTGCTAGAAAACTACTTACGCCTGACAGTATCCTATACCTCTATAAGGCCACCATTCGCCCATGTATGGAGTACTGTTGTCACATCTGGGCTGGTGCATCTGCTGCTTGTCTCTCGCTCCTGGACAGGGTTGAAAAGAGAGTCGCCAACCTGATAGGTCCTGAACTGTCATCTAGGCTTCCGCCTCTGTTCCATCGACAAGATGTTGCATCCCTCTGCCTGTTCTACAAATACTTTAATGGTGAATGCTCTGACGAACTGAAAACACTTGTACCTCCCCGACGTAACTACCCCCGACAAACCCGACAAGCTACTAAGTCTCATCCCTTTACAGTAGAGATCCCTAAGTGCAAGAAAACCTTTTACTCCAATAGTTTCTTCCCCAGAACTGCAGGTCTTTGGAACTCCCTTCCGGGATTCTGCTTTCCCAACTGCAATGATATGCAGAAGTTCAAGGGTAATGTTAACAAATATCTTTCGACTCATCTCCCTTCATAATGACCCCGCTAATTAAGTCCCTAATAGTAGACCACTGCTTCAAAGTGGCACTGTGCCTTGTTTGGGGTGAAAATTGAATTTAAAAAAATTTTTAGTCCACTGAAAAGTAGGGAAATGGTAGCGAGTTCCACAGGCGCGCAGTTATAAGAAAGAAGCGTTGTTCATGGAGTCTACGTTTTGGTTTAGGCATAAGTAAAGAGTGGGGGAAATTACTGCTAGTGCTTTCAGCTAGACCAGTGTTTGTCATGAAGGTTTAGCGAGATTTGAGCTCAGACAAGCAGTTGCCATGAGAATAAAAATAAAGCAAGGACAGATTCGCAACAACTTTTCTGTGAGAAAGATGTTGCAGGGAAGAGAGAAAGGCATCACCCATTAGGCTACGAAGTCTATTTTTAACTCCTTATAAGCAGGATAAAGTGCTTCTCGCAGTTCTGCCCAGACGTGGCAACAGTACGCCACCCTTGAAATCCTTGAAGGTACAAGCTCTTATACAGGTAGAGAATCGCATCAGCAATGAGATATCAACCGGATGGTAGAATTATCTTATCATTCTTCCAGCGACGTTGGCAAAGGATGTAATGTACCTATTTCAGTTCAGATCAGGAGTAAAGGTTAGATCCAGACGTTTGTCAAAACATGAAGCTTCCAAGATGAGACCCATTCATATCAATTGCTGCCAGACGCGTGGATTATGTAAAAATAGAAACACGCTTTTAAATGAATTAAAATTTACCAGCTACTTCTTTCTGTGCAACGCTGCTTAGCTACTTTGGAGTGACGAAGTGACCATACAACTCTCTCACGTTCTTTATTAGTCTTTTACAGTGGTTACTGGCATTCCTGAAATCGCCTTTAATCTCAATACATCTATACCAATGGTAAAAGTGATTTCTGTGCGCAATGACAGCAGCACATTCTGGAGAGCACCACCGCTTACTGTTGGGTTTTATCTGGAATTTTTTGAAGGGAATGAAGCTGTCTATACCTACAATTAATCATTCCGTCAGGGCTGATACTAAAGGGAGCACGGTCTTCTTAAACATAAAGCGCAAAGGTAGATCTAATACAAATGTACGGAAACTATCCCAGTCAGTCATGAAGTATCGATATACTGTACGATGGAAAGGTACGTCTGAGGACTTCTTACATTTTGTTTGTATCATTTTCTAATGTTGCTGATACAAGCGAGTGGTGAGAAGATCCCAGTGGAGAGAGAAGGGAAGATAAACATAATTCAGTGCAATTTGTGAGAAAAAAAAAGATCTGACCGTCAATGTCGGGCACAGGGATGAGTTTGTGGCTGTATATCTTGCAGTAAGAAAGCCATGTTGCACTTTACTGAGCAGGTTATCTTTGCTGAGGTTGCTGACCACTTCTCTCTTTATCACAGATTCCAGCAACTTACTCATGACGCACAAGAGACTGATTGGTCTGAACTAAGAAGGGAGATTACCTCTCTCCTGAATTTTTAAATACTGGACAGATTGATGAAGTATTCTAGGTTGTATGAAAGCATTTCTCCTTAAGGCAAAGTTTAAATAGATTAAAGCTTTCTTGGCCTTATGACTGTAATGCTGCCAATGCCAGTTGCTTTACTATAATCAAGGTTTTGGCAACATATCGTACAGATATGAGTATGTCCTATAGTGCGTTTTCAGTCACAGGAGGAAATACAAGGGGGTTAGGTGGCCCTGATTGCAAATGGTAGAATTAGTTGCAAAGATTCTTGCTTTGTTAGAAATTACTCTCAGTGATAGTAACTCTGCTGATATGGGCCGATAGAAGACAAATATGTACGCTGTGCTGTGAGCAAGTTTCAAACTTAAATAAATATAAGGTAAATTAGGATCTCTGGAGAGTTCCTCACCACATGAAATCCATCTTTAATGTATGTATATATTCTATGCTTATGATAATTTGGAGGGTCATATTTTTATTACACGGAAACTCATCTAGGGAAACAATCGGTCACATTTCAGTTTCGCAGAGAAAAAATAGGTCATGTTTAGTTTCCCATGTAATTGATTTCAACCTCTGGAAAACTGATGTTAGAAAAGGAGACGTGGTAGTGTGGATCTACGTTGGGTGTTTGAGTTCTGTGTTTAGTCTTGTTTTGTTTCTTGGAAGTTTTCATTTTTAAGGATTAATATATGTGGAAACGATCGACAGAGTTATAAAAGCAGAGCAGAGTTAAGAAAAGAGACAGAAAATGTCTATCAGACCGATAACATTTCAACATTTTATCAAACCTGGATATCATCATGTTTAATTACGTAGCACATCAAAGCCAACGGATTTATTTTGATTTTAAATAAAAGGCATATCAGACTGAAAAAAACTGACATCAGCAATTCTATTATTGCCAGGTCAATTATAAAAAAGAAAAGTACATTTTTAATTATAATTTTTAGGCAACTATCTTCCAGGACGGTCAACTCATCCCGTATTATTTAAGTTAAAAGAATGTTGTGTAAGAATATCGTTAAACTTACAGTAAACTATTCAGAACTTATATACGCAACGACAAATGATATTATTCGTACAAATTGTTAGGAAAATTATTCTTACTATTATTTGTTTCTTATATACATAACATATAGTTCGGTAACATCTATAAATACAGGTGATTCATTAAGACTTGTTTATACTAGAATTGTTTTCAACGTTTTCCAACGGTCTTTTTTGTATGACTTCGTTTTCATGTTAGGTATCAGTTTTTTCTATGACCTGTATTTATAAATAATTTACAGTTAACGGGAGGATTATGAAAACTTATTTAAGTGGATATTTGAGCCAGTCGATTTTGTCGTTCATTCTAATCACATCTCGATTCAGTCTCTAAAATTTCGATATCTGTCATTTAGAAGTTACATAACCGATAGTGTAAATTTATCTAACTAATAGGATTTGCAATGAAGAATTTCAATGTCCATTATTAAATGAATTACGGCTAACATCATTTAATCTCCACGTCGGGATATAGTTACTCGAAATAATGACTGATTACACCCATGGCTTATTTGTCCCTATGTGCAATTTATCTAAAATTAAATTGTTGTGTGAAGTAATGGATTGTTCTACCCAAAAGTGAAGAAATATGAAATACGCTAATAGCAAAGTAGTTATATATTCAAGGTGAAAGTGAATTGAAGCGAGGGTTGAAGCAATTATTCAAACCAACATTTCAAAGGACGTTGAAATTATTTAAAGTAACACTTTTGTCTGTCGGGAACAAAGTAAGTAGGACTATAACGATAGGAAGTAGTGCCATTTGTCTTCATACTGCGTTCATCCCATTATTACTTAGTTTGTACAAAACAGAAATCAATATAAGTTACGAACCCAAAGCAGCCAACGCAGAAAACGTGAAATACTTGATTTAGTGAAAGCCACACACCATACAAATGTCTGTTCGGGGAAAAGCAGTCCATAAAAAATGAACAAAATAAACGAAAGCTTGAACGATGAACACATTAGAAACGTCGCCTTTCTTGGAACGCATAAAATCGTGACTGGGAGCAAAACGCATTCTCTAATTGGTAATAGAAGAAAAAACATACCAATAATAAAAATGTACAATGAATAGAAAACCGTAATTAATTGTTTATTGCATTTTTGTTTACAAGAGAGTCACCACTTATCAAGGTCCGGAAACCACTCGAGGATAATAGTTAATCAGTGTACAGTAGTTATGGGGAATACAGCATTGTAATCGTTAGTAATGGGAACTGTGTATGATTTGATTGTTTAAGAACACGACTCAGCAAGAACTTATTTACATTGGTCTTGACGGCGACGATATTGAAATCAGTCGGAAAGCAGGCAAACGGAACAGAGTTCTACAGGCGGTTAGATATAAAAAAGAAGCTTTTTTCATGAAACCCACGTTTAGGTTAAGACACAGATTGATAGTGGTGGAAATTGTGGATAGTGGTTGTAGTTAAACGAGTGTTGTTTGCGAAAGTTTTGCTAAGGGACAACATGTAAATAACGACAGAGCAGCGACAGGCTTGCAAAGCCTCTACTATGACAAAAGTTTGCAAGGAAAAGAAAAGGATATACCTACCAGGTTTTAAAACCGATTTTGATCTCTGTCGAATAAGATAGAGCTGCTGCCCAGATTTTGCAACAGTACCCCATCCTATGATGTACTTAGCTTTTATACAGATAGAGGATTGCATTAGCAGTGATATATCCACAGGGGCTGTAGAATGATCATACCATTTTCCCAGCGACTTTGGAAACGTATTTGATGTATGTATGTATGATGATGTATTATGATGTATTCAGGTCGAGGGTGAATTTCACACCCAAAGGTATGTCAAGGTTTTGTGCTTCGCTAAGAGGGGGTGAGCATTCATTTCAATTGAAGTCAAATGCTAATAGTTATAAATAGATTAAAACCGACAGTACTTTCAATATTTTATTTGCTTACTGAACGGCAAATCCTCAGTTTAATTTCAATAGAATAAAGTAATTCTTGAGAGTAAAGAATCTGAGTTGTTTAACAATATTTAAAAAAAAATGATCTCCAGTTTACTTTATGCATATCATTGACATTCTTCATCATTAATTACAAATCTTATATTTTCGGATTTTCAGTATTTGTTATTAGTATCATCTAATCTGAGGCGACAGATTTTCACAAGATCAGTATCGTTTTGAAGTTTGACCTTTCAGACGGCAAATATCGAAAAATTGGTTAAAAACAGTAATATCTTCACCTTCAACTGAGCACTTTTCTACAGGGGGTCGCTTTTCTCGCCTATATTTTTGCAAGGCATCCTCTCCTTTCGATTTTCTAGCCTTAATTTAAACATAAGTCACTTCCGGTTAAGGGGTGGTCGTAACAGCAAAGATGTCAGGTTTTTCCACCGTTCTTTTCCTCCTTCGCGGTAAGGGTTCGTGCCTGCCTTCCTACTACCACATTTTCTTTTGATCAACATACACATCCAAACACTCGAGCAACGCCGGGATGAAATGCTAGGTAATGATCTTGCTAAAATCGAACATCCATTCAAATACATTAATATAAATAAATTTATAAATTAATTTAAATGCATAAAGTTTATTTATATTGTTAGAGAACAGTCCCCTGTTCTTGTAAGTAAGTAAAGAGGAGATAGGATAGTCCGAGAATTTGAACCTGGGAAGCTAGGTTTGGAATTAAAAATTCCAATCATAAGTTTAAAATAAATAATACAGATATGTTATTGAAAAGGAATGCGTTGTTAGTAATATTATTGAAAAAGAAATTTGATGATTAAATTCTGTTTATGAAAATGAAATGAAATTAAAATAAGGAATTTGAAACGAAAATGATAAATATATTTGTAAAATAGGTTAGTCGGAAAATTAGGTTAGAGAATTCGTCTTTGCAAGCATGTGAAGACGATGCACGTGTTTTGGACATGTTTTAGACGGCGTGAGGCATGTTAGGCCACGGGATCGATATGCACGTTGTTTGGTCATGCAATGACGTCATGAGTAAGAGATGAGTTCTCAATATAGTTAGAGCTTTAGAAGAGTCAGGGTCAGTCAGTGTGGAATTAGAGCGCCGAGTCAGTGAGGGTTGAATAGAGCTGACAGGAGTCAGAAGGAAGCCACCTTTGGAAGCGAAGGTAGAAGTGTAAATCATGTAGAAACTTTGAATTCCTTGATGCAAACGATTGACCGGTCAAGAAATAAAGGACGTCATAATCATGTTGTAGTAACTGTCTTGTGTTATGTCATTCAACAAACAAAGGTATTGTGAATTTGCATATTAAGAACGTTGTGTATAAACTTATCTGAGAATGTGTCTCTATCATCTTAAGAATGTGCCCCCCTGTCAGTATCAAGAAATAATGAATGTTCCTTCGTTATGATAAAAGATTGAGAATCATCATCTCAAAAATATATGTTTAAAGAGAGATAATGTTCATAGAAACACTCCCAGAACTGTGAAAATGTATAAATGTCAATCTCTCTTCTATCTATATCTATCCCCCTTTCATCCAAAGTGTAATAAAAGTCTCTATTAAAATGTCGCTGTCTCTGTATTAAAAATGTACCCTCTTTATATATACCCTGTCTATGTCTCCAATATGAACAAGTAACAACAAATATATTATGCGTCATCCCTTCTAATATAACCCCTATGCCACAATATAACTGGGTTGCCAAATATGGTAGAGAATTCTATGAGCATCAATTTGTATCAAAAATGCAATCGCCAATTACTTCTTGCCCTTTAGGTGAGTGGCCGACAGAAAAATACAACTGCGAATTTTTAAGGACCTTTATGCTGTGTGGGCGATTGAAAAAATGCATTTGCGAATTTCTCTATGCTGTGTGGGCGTGGAGACTCCGAGTTCTAAAAAAATTAAGTAAAGTAATATATTAACCGATTATACACGTCAATCGCGAACGCTGACCCCAGAGAAAATAGTGTAACAAATCAAAACAAAAGACTCACTATAATATCTGAATGTAGTTGATATAAATGTTCTAATATAAATCTCAATAGCGAATAGACGCTTTGTATTTTTACGTTTTTAATTCGGTCTTAAATAAACACTACAGTTTTAGGCATTACAAAAAAAAACTATTCGATTATTTGTAACACGATCGGTTTTTAAAGATATATTAAATATTTTTATTAATAGCTGTTTGTGATTTTAGTTTATGATTTTATATGAAAAAGGCAAAAAACAGCTGAACTGCGTAATCTATTAAAATGACTGAATACGTAACGTAAATCAAATTTCGCGTCTGTAGATTGAAAATTATTGCGTACGGAAATGTAAACAGACATACAGGGAAATGTAAACAGACACACACACACACACACACACATGTTCAATTCTTTAGATATATAGATAGATTAGCGCTTGAATACGTCTTTAGTTTAGTAACCTTTTTTATTATGTAGTTAAATACATTTACTTTTTCGTCAATTTTATTTATTTGCGTTTATGTTTAGACTTGGGTAGCGCCTTATGGATTTAAATTAATTTTTATTTATAAAATCAATCATTGCTACCTGCCACGCAACATATTGATTAATAGTTTGTTTTTGTGTTTATTTTCTTTTTACTTAAATATTGCTTCTCTAAAATGTTATTGTTTTAAAATGATATTTAGATTTAATTTTTTTAATTAATTTTTAGTTTAACGTTTGCTATTATAATTAAGTCATATAATTAATTTTTTGTTGAATAACTTGTTTTTATTACAATTTATTTCTTCTATTGGCATTTTTATGTATTATTTACTAGCATTTCAGCCCGGCGTTGCCCGGGTGTTGGACGTGTATGCTGTGCAAAAAAAAGTGGTAGTAGAAAGTCAGGCTCGAACCCGTACCGCAAAGGAAAAAAAGAACGGGCAAAAAAAACCTAACGTCTTTGCTGTTACAACCACCGCCAAACTGGAATTGACGTAAGTTTAAACTAAGGCTAGACAATCGAAAGGAGTGTATAACTTTAGAAAATATTGGCAAAAAAGCGACCCTACCCCGTAGAAAAGTGCTCAATTGAGGGTGAAGATATAATTGATTTTAGCCAATTTTTCGATATTTGTCGTCTGAAAGGTGGAACATCAAAACGATACCGATCTTGTGAAAATCCGTCGCCTCTGTCGAAAGTTTAAGGCAGACATTCAAACATACATACATACATTTATATATTGATAGCTCAAATTCTCGACCCAAACCGATTAAAAAGCTTGTCCTATCTCTAAATATCCTTTATGTAAAATTTCAAATGTTTAAACCAGAAATTTTCTGAGACTGCAGATGTCAACTTTTTTTAACTTTGACCCCAATTATGACCCCTTAACATTTATTGCTTTGGGCTCAAATCAAGTTATTAAGTTTGATCCATGTCCAAGGAACGTATATCTAAAATTTCTATTGTTTATGCCATAAATTGGCGGAGGAGTTTGGTAGAGTTCTTAATGGTCATATCGTTGAACTTTGACCCCTTAACAACCGAATTTCTTGCCGAAAACGGATTACATAGATTTTCCCAAATCTCAGTACACTGTATATCAAATTTTGAGTCTGTAGACTTAAAATGGACAGTTATTGCGTAGGGAAATGAACACAGACACACATACACACACAAATTGACAGACACGTTCAAATTTATAGATATACTAGAATTTCAGCCAGGCTTTGCTCGGGCACTATGTACTGTTCATAAGATTATGTGCATATCCATGTCCAATATATATATATATATATATATATATATATATATATATATATATATATTAAAAATATTATATATATATGTATATATTAAAAAGTGTGAATAGGTAAAGTAATGCCTTTCTGTATAATAGTCTTCCTTAACTACCATAGAGAAAAGACAGACGTACATTTTCCCTTTTATAGATATATAGATAGATAGATAGATTGGATGCAATACATTGCAATGATTTAAAGAGTATTTTAAAAAAGACTCATGCGTCACCACCAAGAATCGAAACAAAAACGTTCAGCTCACGATTTATTTTGCCCCTGCCGTAAATGACTGGGCTATGAAAACATGCTTATTGCAAGGCTAAAAATAAAAACATGAACCAATCGGTACAACGTTATGCATTCGTAATGCCGGTGTTTGACATTTACCTGTCAAATTTAATTTGGTTTTAATTTTCACACTTTTTCACCGATTTTTCCGGGTTAAAACCCAAATATAAAGTTTTGCATGGATTCAAATACCTTATATATGAAGTTCCATGTCTGTTGATCAAAAACTCTAAAAGGAGTTTGGCAGGCAAAGTTTGTTAAAAATATATACATATACATAAATGTATATGGAAGCAATGTTGTGTTTACTATTAACTTTTTTATTATTATGCAAGTATAAATCATGTAGAATATCTACATTAATATAATTACACGTAGTAGTTAACTAAAGATGATTATCCCATTAGAAAATCGAAGCAACTAATAGGGAATTAATTAAAATGAATGTTTAAAAGAATATGCACATTAGCTAGATCTTTTGCTAGTGAATGCAATTTTACAACCCATATATAAGAATATTGTATTTTCTTTTTAAATAAGTAGAAAAGAGGGTTTAATATGAATATCAATACACACAAACGAAAAGCGAATTTATGGGAGTAAAGATAGATTTTATCACTACAATTGATCAATTCTATTAATTCAATTTTCCAGATTGTTTTTCTCATATTGAGTGTCAGTTACACAACGGTTCTATCGATGTAACCTCCTAGCTTATCACGTTTATTTTTCAAGCGATATCCAGAGCATAATCCGTTATTTACTTCACGAGGATAGCATGATTAACTTCACCCAAAGAGGGCCTGAGTAATTCGCAATTGTATTCTTGTTCGCCCACGCAGCATAGATATCCGATGTAATTCGCAATTATATTCTTCTGTCGCCTACACAGCTGAGAGGTCTCAAGTAATTAGCAATCGTATTTTCGGTCGCAAACACAGCAGAGAGGCTCGAAATAATTTGCCATTTTATTGTTCGGTCGCCCACACAGCATAGAGATCCGAAGTTATTCGTAATTCTATTTTTCGGTCGCTCACACACCATAGAGGTCCTAAAAAATTTGCAATTGGATTTTTGATCGCCCACGCATCGTAGAGGTCTTAAAAAATCGGAATTGTATTTTTCGGTCGCCCACACAACAAAAAGGCACGAAGTAATTCGCAATTGTATTTCCTGGTCGCCCACAGAGTATAAAGTTCCGCAATTATTTCCGTAGATCACACAGTACAGAGTCTCGAACTAATTCGCAATTGTATTTTTTGCACGCCCACCCAGCATAGAGATCCAAAGTAATAAGTAATTGGATTTTTCGGTCGCCCACACAGTATAGATGCCCGAAGTAATTCGCAACAGAGATTTATGTAGCCCTCACAGCATAGAGGTCCTTGTATTTATTGGTCTTTCACCAAGCATAGAAGGTTCTAAGTAATTTTCAATTGTATTTTTCGGTCGACCAAATTGCATAACTGGGAAGTTCGTAAGTGTATTTTGCAGTCACTCACACAGCATAAAGTCCTAAGTCATTCGCAATTATATTTTTCTGTCGCCTACACAGCTTAGAAGTCTCAAGTAATTCCCAACTGTATTTTTCGGTCGCCCACACAGCATAGAAATCCGAAGTAATTCGCAATTTTATTTTTCTGTCGCCCGCACATCTTAGAGGTCCTATGTAATTCCCATTATATTTTTCGGTCGCCGACACAGCAAAGAGGCAGGCAGTGATCCGCAATTGTATTTTTGATCGCCACCATAGCATAGAGATCCGAAGTAATTCGCAATTGTATTTTCTGTCGCCCTCTTATCATATGGGTCCTAAAAATTTTGCACGTGTGTTTTTCGATCGCCCACATAGCATAAAGACCTTAAGTAATTCGCAATTGTATTTTTCGGTCGCCCACACTGCGTGGAGATCCGAAGTAATTAGCAGTCGTATTTTTCAGTCGCCCTCTCAGCATAGAGAATCTGGAAATTTCGCAATTGTGTTTTTCGGTCGCCCACACAACATTCCTACAAACGTTCCTAAAACCGTTCCTAAAAATATTCGCAAATCTATTTTTCGGTTGTCCACACAGTATAAACATCCTAAAAAAACGCAATAGTATTTTTCAGTCGCTAACACAGTATGATTATCATCAGAACGTGTTCCATGCTCAGACCAATGTGACTCTTCCTCTGCAGAGTTTCCTGTCTTCCATCAGCTGCCTCAGATCTTCAGGTTCACTGTTGGCGTCCTGTACTATCTGCTGGATGTACGCTGATGTAGGTCGTCTTTGCTTGCATGTCCTGTCGTGAAGTCCATAGCAATACACAATTTACAAATTCATGCTTGCTTCTCAAACAGTGATGGCAAATCGCAGGCGTCTCTCCCTGATGGTATTAGATATGGCAGGGAAGTTGCCATAAAGTTGCTACCTCCTGGGATTATTTTGCCAAAATATATTTACTACTGTTCGTAGCATAAAGGTGTGTGTGCTGTCTAGTTTTCTTTCCAATCTTTTGGTAACTGTTCAGGCTTTGGCACCTTATACAAAGACAGACTCTACCAATGCCCTGAAGAACCGCCTTCTCAGTTTGTTAGTTAGCCTTGAAGTCCATACTGAACGTAGGCCATCCAGTGTGGCTCATGCTTTTGATATATGTTAGTGGAAACTATGTTGCTGCCCAGATACGTAAACTCAGCGACTTCTTTCATGTTGTTCCAACCAGAGAATTGATCTCTCCTTCCGCATACAAAGTCATGAACTTTCTCTTATCCGCATTCATGTGGAGACCAATGTCGAGTTCCTTTACAACAATCAGCTTAATTGGTTGGTCTGTCACTTCCGGTGTTTTGTTTTTTTACAAGATTGTCACCACTTATCAAGGCCCGGAAGCCACTCGGGGATAAGGGTTATTGCGTGTACAGTACGTTAGTGTGGAGATTTGATGAAGTGTCTTACTTAAGGGGGCGTATCATCAGGAATTTGTTTATGTTGAACTTGAAGACATCCAGGGTATAGTCAGGTGGGAAACAGGCAAACGGAACAGAGTTCCACAAGCACTTTTAAGAAAGAAGCTTTGTTCATGGAATCTACGTTTTGATTTAGGCACAGATAAAGAGTGGGAAACATTTTTGACAGTGGTTTCAGCTGGACGGATGCTTTTCGTGAAAGATTGGTGAGGGGGGACCAGGGTGTTGTTTGTTTCCAAGTAGCTTTTCAAAATAGAGGTCCTTCAAATTGGCAATTCTATTTTTCAGTCGCGTACACAGCATAGAGATGCGAAAACATTTTAAATTCTATTTTTCGGTCGCCCAAACTGAGGATTTAAACTTCAACTTTAGAAGAATATCACTTTATAACTTATTTTTTCCAAATATTTTAACCACTATGCTAAACGTCTTTGCGGACGCGTAACGTGATGATTTATGTATTGCTTCTCGAATCTTAGTAAGATTGACATATTTTCATCCATAGGATATGGCTACTCCGCATGTAAAAGTTGACTAATTTATACAAAAAGTTTGAATGTAATACGAAAGGCCTATGCACAGCGATGTCAAGCGGAAATCGTTTAAGAGAACGAGTCAGGAGATTTCGAAGAAAAATTATCGATTTGATTGATCGATTGATCGATTGAGTGTTTTCGTGAGTTATTCAAAGTAGCTTATAGTTTTATGTAAATTTATTTTTCCTCCGATGAAAGAGATTCTTCATCCGCATCACTTGCCACACATTTTATCAAATACACAAAGTTCTCAGCTTCCATGGTGACATTTGAATATCCGTTATATATATCATCTCTATGTGTACATTTGTTACTGTTCAGTCACTTCATATAATAGCAAAAAGCCACCCGGGAAAAAGTGTTGAGGATATGAATGAATCGTTAGATAAATAATACAGAGAAGTATGAAAGGATTGAACGATAAAAGAGATTAAGGTGAGGTGTTGAAATGAGGGATGCAATGAACGTTACTTTGATTGCTTATTAGAACGTTTTATGCCATGTATTTTTTAATATTTTTCTTGAAAACAGCGTATATTAGTCAGCGTATAAGCATGTTCGTAGTAAAGTTTAACATTATTTAGATATAAATTGTTGTAAATGTCTTATGAGCAACTCTAACGATAATAGCTTAGTCGAATTTCTTTCTATGAAAATAACAATAAAGTAAAAAGAGATCAATAAAACATTTGTGATAAATAGGTTTTAAAGAACATAGAAGACCATTTCCCATGTGATTACGAAATCAAGTGTTTATTCTGTCAAGACAATAAATAATTCTTGGAAAAGTTGTTACTTAATCTAACTCTTGTGAGATGCGATGTGTCTGGCTGTAAAAATAATTACATATTCTCTCACGTTCTAGACAATATATTTAATAGTCGATCTTGAGAAGTGTAGAACTTTTAAAAGTACACGATTGAGCTGGAAAACCCACCCAAATATGCCAAGTTCTACTTCAACTTCTGATCCATTGATTTTTATATAGTTACACAATTACATTAGGAATCGGGCACTTTCCTGAACAGTACAATCATCTAACAATTTTATTTGCAATTTTATTTTTATAGCTATTTAAGTATAGAGTTGCATAACATGTTATGGTACCACTCCCGCCTTCGTAGCTCTGCAACTTTTGGAGATAAAAACAAGAGGCATCACTTTTTATAACTAAGCTCGTAGAACGATTAATTTTGAATTCCTTCAAAAAGGAATTTGGAAAATAAACCTAAATACACTGAATGTAGAATAGATTATTTTAGTTCAAACAAAAGTGTCTGCCTTTTTTGCAGGTGCATCGATGACTGTCTCAAAATGCTACATTTTAAAGAAATTACAAGAACCCGCTGACCTGGTTAATAAAATACTTGATAAAAAGCAGTTGTAACTTACACATTTTTAGGATTGACAGTGCAATGTTCAATGCAGGTTACTCTAAAATACCATTGCAAATATATGGGATTTTCACTCACTCATGGCTGACGGAACAAGAGGATGATGAAATATGTAGATAATGCAAAGGTGTTTATACGAAATTCCATGCATATTCTTCAGTTTTATAAAACTACTCTCGAGTTCCAAAAGATACACCTTAAGAATATTGGAAGTTACATCGACTGAAAAATGTGAAAATAACACTCACGATGAGAACAGTAGTCCGAAAAATCCTTATCACACAAATACTTTTAAACTGTTAATTTCCATAATTTTATTTGATCGGTAATCGTATCATGTGAATTGTTCAAACTGTAATTTCAGATTTAATAGGTTAGTTAATAGAGCAGTTTGTGGCAACAACTGGATGATCAGTTTCGAATCTAACAATGCCAAGCTATACTAATTAGACTTAACTATGATCAAAGCATGCTTGTGAATGAATAAACATTTAGTAATTTTGTCAGATTTTCTAGCAATAATTTTAGCTTTTTTATTGCTGTGCAAAGTTATTTACAATACATTACTGTAATTTGATATTTATTTTTATAACTACGGATTCTGTCGAGGAAAATGTTAATATCACACATTTTAAAATGATCACATAAACCTAAAAATCAGTAAATAAAAATAATAAGAAAATAAAAATGAAACAAAAGAATAAATTAATACGATAGTAATCAAATAACGGTAATGGATCAGTTTAAATAAATAAAAACATATATAATTACTATAATAATACGTAGGATAAACAAAAAAGAAAAAAACAGAAAACAAAACAGAATAGATATATACACTGAAACGAATAAGGAACTTGACACAGCAATAGATATATTGAAATTGCATGAGGATTACAGGGTTAGAGACCGACAAAAATACATGGGTAAAAGTAAGACACTAAAAACAAAATAGCCTCACGGACAAGACGATGAGAACTAAATATCTTAAAGTTCAAAGACAAAACATAGGAAACTGTATGGGTAGACTATGTGAACAAGAAGACAAAACAGAAAATTCTATAAGGGAATGTATGGAACTAGCCATCAACTTACAAAAACAAATTCGATTGAACGCGTTACGCAGTAAACTACATCCAAGAATTGCCAACGACACAAACTAGAGACAGTTTTGTGAAAGGAAAATAATAAAACGCTCTACACGTTAAAGGCATAAATAGATAAGATTATACAAACAAGGTAACCGGTCGTCAGTTTTGTTTAAGAGGATGAAATATACCAAATTATAGATTTAAAACTCACAGCAAATCATAATGTTAAGATCAAAGACGGCCGGAAAACGAACTTTGCAGATAACTGAACGAAATACGAAATATAAGGTCAGTAGGTACCTCCAACGAGCGCCACAGTTTTACCCCCCTATATGTAACACGATGTAATTGTAATTTGATTTAATATTATCATCCTAACTTTCTTACAATTTCATAGGAAAAGCTTCAAATAAACTGCTAATATTTCTTTTTAAATTTACAGCATAGAAAAATAATAAAAATGCGGGACAAAATCGTGTTTACATTATCGATGCTTTAAAACAACGTTCCTATGTAGTGACGTTTTTTAAGCCGTTCACACACCATGTTTTAAAAATCTAGTAAAAATCGAAT
The DNA here is from genome assembly GCF_053919585.1 of Euprymna scolopes. NCBI lineage: Eukaryota > Metazoa > Mollusca > Cephalopoda > Sepiida > Sepiolidae > Euprymna > Euprymna scolopes. The sequence continues at coordinate 13,800,823 of NC_136485.1, forward strand.
AATCATCATATTTTCCTGAAATTTTCGATATTCAATCATTATTAAATAAACTTACATATTAAAAGTAGGTTTCGTTAAATATATTAGCGGAAATATATTTTTAAGTGTTCTACCCCCCCCCATATTTCATGGTCCGAAAACTAAGTTTAATAAATGTGGGTTGATAAAAGTTTCAACATTTTTTAAAGCTGAAAAGATTAAAATAGTAATTTATATATATATATATATAGAGAGAGAGAGAGAGAGAGAGAGAGAGAGAGAGAGAGTGAGGGTTTAGAGAGAGAGAGAGAGAGAGAGAATCCTGGTATTTATTCCACTTACATCAAAGTTATAAATAAAATTAAACATATATTCAATATTATGTTTAAAAAAACACTTTCTGGATAAATTTTTTCTTGGTAATATAATTATTCGAATTACATAAAAAAAAAAACAATTCTAAAAAATAATTATATTTAAAAAGCTTTAAATGATATTAAATTCAAATATTACGCGATATGAAGTTTACATGAATTTTTTAATGACAGGTTTCCAATAATAAAAAAATATATTGATATAAAAGAATATAAGACTATTGAGATAATAAAAATTGTAAATCCAAAATCAACCTTTAAAAAAATTCGTTTTGATTTTAGTATTTAAATTGATAAATTATGTTTGGCGCTTTTTTTGGAAAATGTACAGAGGCTTGTAAAGAACATTATTCTTTTAAAAAAATGTGTCCACGTTAAAATTAATTTTATTTTATGAACTCTAGTCTGTGTAGTTCGTTAATAAAAGTGGTTTTGTTTTACAAAAGATAAGTTTTATATTATTCTTTATCCATAGCAAAAAAATAAACTTACTCCATTTATAATTATAACGCGAAAGCTTATTCATGGAAATTTACACAAACACATGAAATGATGATGTCACTATTAAAATGTGTACTACTGATGTTTTACATATCGCCGTGGAGGTACCTAAAGGTCAGTATAATGCCATAAAAAAGACTAAGCCAACTTTTAATCAAACGGAAAGCTGAGACGATACAATAGACGCACATAATAAGAAGAGATTGGAATGCTTAAAACTAATCCGCATAAAATCTAAATATAAGCATTGAAGAAAAAAACTACGTGAACCCAAAGACATTAATATTGAAAGAAAATCTCTCATTTTTTTTTTTTAATATGAGCGTTCCAACGTTGGCCTTTACTATTCAAAACATTGGCCAATTGAGAAAAATAATGAAAATATTGAGACGAGAGCAAAGAATTCAGACAACCACTGGAAGAGTGTAGAAAATACTTGGCGGTGGGGAGGCTTATATTCACTCCAAATCCATATGTATATATATATATATATATATATATATATATATATATATATATATAACTATTTATAAATGCTTATTTTGATATATAGTTATCTATATATATATAAATATATAGACACACACATACGCACACACGCACACACACACACATATATATATACATAAATATATATATACACACATATATATATATATATATATATATATATATATATATATATATATATATATATATATTGCATCGGTTTGCTTAATCTCTGTTAGTTAATAGGCTTTCTTGTGTGTGGCGTGTTTTCTCAGTTGCTAAAATACTAGCTTAAGATGCAAACGGCTCGGGTTTCAAATCCCGAGCTCGGCTATGTTAAACTGATGAACGCAAAATGAGGGCGAAACTCGAGTCTTATATTCAGGTTTGTTTTCTACCATGGCTCTTGCGAGCTGCGGCGTTGTCTGGCCTTTGACATAATTATATATTCTTTTGCATTCTGAATAATATGTATGTATGTATATATACATATATATATATATATATATATATATATATCACTGTACGTTTAATTAAATAGGACAGTTTTCTTTATATTTTATGTGTCTGTTGATTTTCCTGATCCGCTGGGTATTTTTCCCATTTCAGATGGTAAATTCAACCAATAAATAAACCAATAAATAAAAACCAAAATGAAATTAATTATGTTTAGAAAGGCAAGAGAAAAAGGCATTTTTATAAAAACAAGAAGAAGATTGCATTTGACAACGTTCAAGGATCGAAAGCGCTGGAGGAAAATAGCTGACAAAAATCAATTAGCCACCAAATACATCACTTTCCAAATTTGAATCGAGAAAAATGGTCGACAAGTCTAGAAAGTGAACAGAAAAAAAATAGAAAATGGAAACTCTGTCGTATTTAATAAAACGTGCCTTGATAACCACTCGCTACCAAAATATACAAACATTTTTTATATTCAATTTTCACCTTAAACAAGGCACAGAGCAACTTTGAATAATTGGGGATTTTCAGGGACATAAGTTATTATGAAGAGAGATGAGTGGCAAGATGTCTGTTCACATTACACTTGAACTTCTGCATGTCAGTACAGTTTGGAAAGCAGAATTCCCGAAGGAGTTCCAAAGTTTAGCGGTTCTGGAGGAAAAAACTATTGGAGTAAAAGGCTTTCTTAAACCTATGGATCTCTATTGTGAATGGGGTAGGACTTAACTGCTTGTCGGGTTTGTCGGGGGGTTTCGGGTCAAGGAAATGCTTAGAGTTCGTCAGATCATTCAACATTAAAGTACTTGTAGAAATGGCAGAGGGATGCAACATTTCGTCGATGGGACAGAAGCAGAGGCTAAGATAATAATTCAGGACGTATGAGGTTGGGGACTCCCTTTTGAACCCTGTCAAGAAGTGAGAGACAAGTAGCAGATGCCCCAGCCTAAATGTGACAACAATACTCCATACATGGGCGAATGGTTGCCATATATATGTATAGAATACTTTCAGACGTAAGTAGTTTTCTAGCACGGTAGACGGAACCCACCTTCTTCACAGCAGCCTTGGCAATGCTCTCAATGTATTTGTTCCAGTTCATGTTCCTTTCAAACGTTAGGCCGAGGAGTTTAAAAGATGTGCTTTCAGATAAAGAGTCTTTGGTCATTGCTATTGGTAGTAGAGAAGGTTTCTTGTAGTTATTGAAGAAAACAAGTTTAGTCTTGGCAGCATTGAATGTGACCCTCCATTTTGTCCGTATTCCACTATAGATTGGAGGTCATCCTCGGGTGTTTCTGCCATTTCCTTAGATATGTGTTCATTTGTTTTCCCCTCGTGCCTGCTATAGAGTGTAGTGTCATCAGCAAATATACCCATCTCATAAACAATTTTATCAGGGAGGTATTTTATGAATATCAAGAATAATGAAGGTCCAAGGATAGACCTCTGAGGTACTCCCGCATTTATATCATATTGTTTAGATGTACGACCGTCGAGGACAACCTCATTTTTTCTCTTACTTAAGACGGATTTAATTGCTTTATGTATTCTTCCAGTGATACCATATGATCTAATTTTCCATAAAGGCCATCGTGCCATACCCTGTCAAAAGCCTTAGATATATATGTAGAGGGCTACCGCTCCACCCTCCCCTCTTTTTTCCAGTGAACGGTATATACGTACGTTCAGAGATTACAGTTAGGATGTCTGCTTTGAAACGTGCTTGCCTAAATCCATATTGATTATCGGTCAGGAGTTTAGAAGCTGTAAGGTGATGGACTAGAGCTGGATTAATTAAGGACTAAAATATTTTGGTTAAAAGCGGGAGTATGCTAATAGGGCGATAATTTAATGAGTCAGTTCTTTAGCCAGAATTCTTGAAAACTGGTACCACAGAAGCGGTACAGAAGCGGTTTTTCAGCAGTCAGGAAAGCAAGATTCGTTGAAGCATTTGTTGTAGAGTTTGGAGAGAGCTGGAGCAAGTTCAGCAGAGTATTTTTTAATAGCATAGCCAAAATGAGATCGGGTCCACATGCTTTTGCGGTGTCTAGGTTTTTTATGTCACCTTGTACCTGAGAAAGGGTTATTTTTAGGTCCAATGTGGAGTTGGAGGCAACCCGACTTGCAAGCAGGTTAGCCTTTTTGGTTGCCGTGCAAACAACCTTCTGATTGTTTGATAGTGGGGGGGGATCGTCGACTGCCCATTTACTACACCCTTGTAGATTTTCCAAAAATCACGGGTTCCTAATTTCTGTGCTTCGATGCGTTTCAGTGTATTTTGTCATAGCTGTCGCTATTTCTCTCTTACAATTCTTTCTAGCTTCTATATAATTCTGTCTGTTTGAAGTGGATTATGCCGGTTGAATCTGCGGTACGCATGCTGCCTTTGAGCAATGGCAGCTGCACAAGTAGAAATAAAGAAGTAAACCATTGGGGAGAGTGGGGCATGCTATAGAATTTCTGTGTGGGAACATTGTTGCCTAGTGTAATCATTCGAAACACATAAGTATTCGGTTTAAAAAAAGGACAAGAGCAAATGAGTGTGAACTGAATATGTGAACAGAAACTATCATTCAGGGAACACGAGTTAAACAGAAAAAATTATAAGTAACATAGTAATAATATAAACCTATAATAAAAAATTACATTTTATAACAAATGAATGAATAAAATGTAATAGAATTGTATAATCAAATAAATACACGAAAATATAAAAAGTTAAATCAGCACACGCTCATATGAAAATACATTTGTGCTTGTTTTGAGCAACATATATATATGTATATATATTAATATTTTTATTTTTGTTTTATACTTATACTTTATAGTCACATTGATTAATGTATACTACAATCAATTCTATTTCAAATCTAAATGTTTTCATGGAGTTCTGTCCCAGCAAAATGTTTGAACAGCATTTAATGCCCCTATTAATAAAATCGTCTATAATATTCCTATTTTTCCTTAAACTGGTCTCTGAGAAAAATATTTTTTAGGCTTCGAAGGTTTTGAGATTAAAATTGTATATTGTCCAGTTCTAAAAAGTTCATTTTATCAATTACTCAGTAAACGCCTGAATTTGAAAATGCAAGCGCAACAGACTGACAACAGACTGACAGACAGAGGGACAGACTTTTTATATAGATAAATTTAAAGTGGAAAAAGGCTTGCTATTTTACTCATACATGTGACAATAAAAATGCCTGTTTAAAAGTATGCGTGACAGACAGACAAGAAAGATCTTTGTGAAACATGCGTGGGCCATTTAGAATAACATGCGTTTATTTAATATGTGCCCTGACCGAGTAACATCACATTTCATACTTGCCAAATATGGCAGACGGGCTCCAATGGAGAGCTAGACACATCTAAGCCAGCCCGAACGAACGATAGACATAAATTTGAATAGAGCTTGTCAAACCCATCTAAATTAAGATGCATCTATTTATCGGTCAACTGAGAAAGAATGCTGAAAGGCATTTGATACATACATACGAGAATGTTATAGATTACAGAGCAGTAAAATAAAATTTACGCTTTTCTAGAGTAGAAAAACATGTTGTTGATATGTTGCTCAATAAACCGGAATATACGTATAAAGCCAACCCATCTTCTTCATTTTCAAATCATACTTGTTTTAACTGTGGGTTCTTTACTCATTGATATCAGTGCAGTGGTAAAAAAGTAAGTCATCCGCGGTAGATAGAAAATACTATAAAAGGCAAACGGTATAAATCTAATAAGTGTCGCATTTCGTATAAAATCATGCTTTTAATAATTTCATATTTATTGCAATGTATACAAGCAACTAATTAATGGAAATTGCTTTACAAAAGTTTTCTGACGGAAATTTTTATAAATAAATATTTTCCGAGATCATTCTCATGATATTCACAGGACCACTTAGTTGTAAGGGGTTACTATTTGGGACCAGATTTGCTTAGATACTATTTATTGGGTTTTGTAACGAGATGTCTGTGCACATAACACTTGCATTTTTGCATGTCAGTAAAGTCAGGTAAGCAGGAGCCTGGGAGTGAATTCTAATATGCAGCAGTTCAAAGGAAAAAGCTATTCGAGTAAAAGGCTTTACAGCATCTCGGATCCTTAGAGTACAGGCTGAGATGTTGCTGCTTGTCGGGTTTGTCGAGGGTTATGTCGTCGATGGGGTACTAGTGCTCGGAGTTTGTCAGATCACTTGCCATTAAAATACTTGTAAAACAGGCACAATAGTTACCACGTTTCGGCGATGGGACCAAAGGTTAGAGTTTAATTTCTAGTTCCAGACCTATTAGGTTATCGACTCGTTTGGAACCCTGTCCACGAGCGAGAGACTAGTCGCCGATACACAAGCCAAGAAGTGGTAACAATTATACCTGCGTGGCCTCATAGATATAGAGGATATTCTAAGGTTTTAGTAGCGTTCTAGCACGGTAGAGCCCACCTTCCGCGCAATGGGCTTTGCAATTGCCTCGATGTATATGTTGCAATTTATGTGGTCTGTGAATGTTTACACTAGGAGATTGAGAGAAGTACTTTCAGGAAGTGTATCATTAGCCATGACAATCAGTTGTTCAGAAGGTTTCTAGTAGTTATTAAAGAAAATAAACTTAGTCTCGTCAACATTAAACTAGTTAAGGCCCCGCTAGACCTTTAGCAAATATCTTAATAATGTGGTTATTTATTTTTCGACTCTGTCATAGAGGGTGGTGCCAAAAAAAATAGAAAATTTGATCTGTTATGAATAATCGGGTTAATAATAAATTCCTGTGGCACACCCGCATTTATATCAAGTTGTTTTGATGTACGACCATCGAGGACAATCTGGAATCTTCTCTTATCTTAATTGTAAGGAAGCGTCCAGTTATACTATACGATTTGATTTTTAAGAGAAGACTATCGTGACAAACCGTGTCAAATGCCTTAGACATCAGGTATTTTTTATCTTATGCTAAACAAGGCAAATCGTGACTGCGAATTAAGAAGCAAACAGGAAAACTATAAGTAAGCAGTTCAGAGGTGAGAAGTATGCATTACATTTAAATGTTTAAATGTTTGCGAAATCAAGAAAGCAAAGAACAGAGAGTGAATTTTAAAGTCTGGAAGACTAGCGGAGAGGTATTAAAGTAGACAAAATACCGGCATAATTGAATGGTGGGGGATTGTGTTTTTTGTATGTTAGTCGAATGACTAAGCCTCTCATGGGCACTCGTGGTATTCCAGTCGGATCCTATTCAATTACAATTGTTGTAAAAGAATCACAGGAATTCGGAATTGCAATGTTGGAACAGAGGTTGGGCTTGGTTGACTATGTGGAAAATAATACGTTTGAGACTACTTCTTAGGACTCGACAAATACCGAGATGCTTGTGGTTTATGTATCAGCTCTGATGTGTCAACACTACGCTATTCGAATAGCAGATTTCAAGTAAGATATGATACTGGCAGTTTCGAATATTTTTGTGTGTGCTTGAGCTAATATATTGTCTTTGCATCAACCTTTTCACTCTCTCAAATATATCTGTTTCAATTCATATTCCTATGAATGTTAGACACAGGCTTCTGAATAATTAACTCATGGCTGTCGTATTAGCCATAGTAATCGGTGGTTGCGAAGGTTTATTATAATTGTTAAAGGAAGAAAGCTTTGTGTTAGTAGCATTAAATGTCACTATATATGTCCCCATTCTACTAAAGACGTGTATCAGAAGTCTTTGTTTAACGCAAAACAACAAATTTTTTTCGCTTAAACGTCAAGCAGAGGTTCTCTAGTCAGAAGTTGAGTCGAATAGAGTTCGTTATTCACAACACGAAACACACGTCGATGTTCTCTTTTCTCATGTCTTAAACGCTTCTCTCACCCCTCCCAGCGACTCGTCTTTTATAATGTTTTGGGCACACCTAGTTTGCATATACCACACGAGATTGGTAGAGATCTACGTGTGACCGGAGGCTTTAAAAGACAACAGCCGCCATCTTGGGCCTCTTTTTTTCTTTCTTTTTTCTGTCTTCCAGCTCACTGCCGAGAGATTCTCACCCGTTTCTGAGGTAGATCCTCGCTATGTCTATTACAAGACGGAAAGTCATTTACCAACGTTTCAAAGATTGTATTGGTATGCATGCATTCGTTTTCGCGGTCTCGTCTCGGTTACTATTTTATCAGAGAAGTCGCTTATGAATATTGAGATTACTTTAAGTCTGAAAATCGACCACTAGGGCACCCTCTCAATTATATCATGTTGTTTGGATGTACGATCATCTAGAACAACTTTTATTTATACGTTGTCATCAGAAAATCTTAAATTAGTTATTTCCCCATCAACAGCATACGATTAAATGTACATAAGAAGACTTCTTACCGAATATTGTCACAAGCGTCGGTTATATCAGCTTTGTCTAATATACAATATATGCGTGCAGAGATGATCGTAAGAATATCAACACTAGAACGGATTTACCTAAATGTATATTGTCAGTCAGACAGAGTTTAGTATTTCCTATGTAGTTAATTAGCGCTAGATTTATTAACGATTCCAGAGTTTCCCGAATAGAATGGGTATACTGAGGTGCGATAATTGGGTGTCTCAGTTCTTCCACAAAAAATTGTTAATACTGGTACTACAGATTAAATTGTCTAGATATAAGGGAACTAAGCTTCGATAAGTTATTTTTCGAAAGTTTGAGGAGAACAAGGGTTGGATCAGCAGAGTATTATTTTTTATGGGTCTGTTGATCAAGCCGTCTTGCTGAAAACCCTTTCCTTGCAAACTTAGGAAAAATTAACTTTGTCGACTTTTTTGTAATATCTAATGATAACGCTGTTTCATGGACACTTATTCGCCGATCTTTCTCAATAAGGTTTTGGCTATCCTTGATGTTTTCATCATTTTCTGAGTTTTTCTGTATTATCAAGTGCGCGTCGGCTTTTTTGTCATGTCTCATTTATTTTCACTCGTTGGATCAATTTGTCGATTGTATTTTATGCTAGAGCACGAGTCACATAAACATTTGTTCAAAATCGCAATGATTTGTGTTGCTTTTCGTCCCATTTTAATAAAATATTTGATATTGAAACATGTTTAAATGTTCGATGAGGTAGTTGCTCCTTCAGACAGTCGGAACAATACAGAAGCTTCTATGAATCCGGTAATTAAAAGTAATGGAAACTACGATTATACTTTTACTGACATAGTTTAATATGTTTTAACTTGATATTGTTTGTGTTATAAAACTTCATAATTCGTTAATAACTTTGGTCTTTCTATAACTAGTTAACCTAAGAAGAACGAATCTAACTTCTTAGAAAATTCTCTAACCCTCAATTCCGAATCCTACAGTCCATATCATAAACCAAACCTCAATCTTTTATATGTTCATAAGTTCTCTAATCATGTAATCATTAAATATATAATGCCGTTCATCTCTAATAAATAACGCACACATAAGACTTAATATAATGAGATAACAACTCTTATGACTTCCTTTACTATCTTCTTCTTTTCCTCAAACCAAATAATCATTTTTTATCAATTAGGCAACATGCGTCCTCTGTTCTTCATTTTTTTGGAACCTTCATTGAGTTATGCATGTTTGATTGTAGCCTTAGAGTAGTTCCCAGAACGCTATGACATGTTGTAAGTAGGATATGATTTGTATTTTTTTTTTTTGCTTTCGCTGTTGTTTTTTTTTTTCTAATATTGGCTTATATTTTTTATCCTTATTAATTGTTTACCTTTATGCATGTTTATGTTTGTGTAGGTGTATGTGTATATATATGTGACCCAACCTACTTTGATGTTCGAAAATGACATCAGTAACGAATGAATTGATGCTGAATTAGCGATTTATATTATGTAAACAATCAGGGGTAGTGACCGGCGGCCTTGCTGGTCGTAATTGTGGCTGGAGATGGAAAATACAAAAAATAAAAAAAGAATCAGAAACATTATTAATAATGTGGTTTTGTAACGAGTACAGTTATACGGTATCGAATAGTATACTTTTGTTTGAGATACGCCCTTCATGTCACTGTTTAGTATTGCACATGTGTGGAAAATTCATGTCGAAAATTACTTATTCAATATGCACAAGTAATTTGCAGAACAGACTTGGAGGTAATGAAGATGGATTAGCTGAATACGAAATCCAGACCTCTACGACCCCACTCTATTACCTCCCTATAAAAGAGAGTGCAAAACGTTTTTCACCAGTAAGAGCAGAAAACCTAGGACTAAGTTGCAGGCCGAATATGTAGGTTGCAGTTGCACCCCCTCGTTCAATGCCCGGTAGATAAAAGGGATTGAGAGGGGTTAATGGGTTGTCGAATAAAGATTATGTTTGAGTCTCTGTCTAAGCCAGCTGCTTATTGAATAAAAAAAGACATCGCATATATTTTCTCCTTTACATTACTGTAAAATAACATTTAATTTAATAAATAATTAATCTTTATAAAAAGAAACCTAAAGTTTTATGTCAATTATAAAATTTTAAGTCATTTATTTTTACTGCACAAAATTTATGACTAATTCACAAACAAATTTGTCAATTAAAGTTACTTTCTTTCAAGAGACAACAGGCAGGAAAATGAGACGGCCAACACACCGTCCACGAATTACGGTCCGCGACACTTGAGTTGTGCACTTTGTTTTCTTTTAATTCTTTTCTTTTATATTTTTTTCTCTTGCGAGCTACTGTTGAGGCAGAGAAAAACAGAAATCGTGCGTCTATCCTGTCATCGCAGAACTGACCTTGATTACGCTATCGAGATTCCACGTGTTGTCCAAATTCGGAACCAGTCAGAACTACACTTATGTACCGGTGAACATGACGTCTTTACCGTGTTATATTGATCCCGTCTGGCGAGGGCATAAACTTCGACTGATGGAACCGGTGTCTTCGCTGTGTAATATATATATATATATATATATATATATATATATATATATATATATATGTGTGTGTGTGTGTGTGTATATATATATATATGTATATATATATGTATGTATGTGTGTGTTTATATTTAAGTACATACATGTATATGTATTTGTGTGTTTGTATTTGTATGTATATATATATATATATAAAGAGAGAGAGATAGAGAGAGATAGATAGATGGATAGATAGATAGTTAGATAGATAGAAGGATAAATAGAAAGAGAGAGAGAGCACTTACGAGGAGAGATCTGGAATTTTTGCAAGGAAACGATGGATTTGTGAAACATGTTGTCGTGTTCTCTTTTCGAAGGCAGGGTATGTAAGCTATCTGAAATCTCAAAACCGCCATTTAATGTTCCATAGCGATCTCATAGCACAGTATGTGTAATATGCCGTAAGATACACATATGTTTGTACACAAAGACAATATTCCTCATTCTGATCGAATTAACCCCGTTAAGACATTGACCTTGATGTGTCATATCTGTAATTGTCCATGTAAGTCAGCCGCAGGCCTTATCCTGAGGACACATGAGATGATACTTAATACAGAACATGAATCTTGAGATGGCAATCATCGCTGAAGATACAGCAATCGTATATATATATATATATATATATATATATATATATATATGTGTGTGTGTGGGTGTGTGTGTGTTTGTGTGTGTATTATGTATGCGTATATATATGTGTATATTTATGTGTATATGTATGCGTATATTTATTTTATGTATATAGAAATCCGTGTATGTAAACTGTGTCAATCGCTTAATTGCAGATTAGGTAAAGATCAATATTTCACTAAATATACGTCACAAAAAATGGAAAATTTACCATCAAAAAGCTTCTTTATGGTTAGTTATTTCCTAAAATTTTATTCAAATTCATCCTATATCCACGAAGTTATAGCATTTTATTTATTACTAAGGAAATTATACTGTCCATCGCTTTATTGCAAATTTCTTAAAATGCCAAAAAAATCAGGTGATTAAAGGTTATCGAAAAGCAAGGGATAGTTGCTGGAATCACAGAAGGACTGTCCATCAAAGATTTACCAACGGAGCTGGACTGGTATCCAAGAACCTTTACCTCATTCTTGAACAACCCGAACACCAAACCCAGAAGAATAAGGGCACCAGGAGAAAACTTTCAGATCGTTATATTCGGAGAATTCGTGGGGACGTCAACTGAGACACGAACAGCACCAGTGCTTCCGTTTTTGCAAAAGCTGGAATCGCTCTAAGATCCAGGCAGGCCGGATACAATGTATTGAATGAGATTGCAAGGAACATCAAACCTCTTCCAAAACATAGCAAACAACATAGGGAAAAAATGAATGGCTTGGGCACAGAAGTACATGAAAATGGATTTCCAACAGGTCTATTTAGGGATGAGGCCCATACTACTCTTGACGTTCCGGATAGATTGAGGAAAGTTTGAAACCCGAACGGAACTCCGACCCGTTACAAAGTTCATCGTCAACAACGGGGTGGACGCATCAAGTTTTTGGAGGGAAACATTGGGGATAAATAGGTGGCACCATGCCGAGTACTAGAGGGTGTAAAGCGTACTATCAATGTGTAATAATATCATTTGTCCCCATAGCTAGGTGACCAACCATTTTCACGTCACTTTCAGGTGATTTTTACACATGACAATGTACCATCCCATTCTGCTTGGAGCGACTGCATCCTTCCTGGAATCTATAGAATTGTTGGGGAACCTCTCATGACCTGACCACCGTGTTCTCCAGATTTTAACCTTATTGAATATCTCTGGTCAATATAAAAAGATGGGTTGGTTTTTCTAGAGAACAAAAGGTTGTTTTAAGTTATTAAAAAAAATTATGCATGTCGATAAATTATCAATTTATATGAGGCTTATACCTAAGATATGCTTTTGTTCATTATACTTTGACAGGAGAATATAGTAAGAGTAAAGCTCGCAACATAACACATTGTATTTTTGCCCTAAAACAACATTTAGAGAGACCTGCAATAAAGCGACGAACAGTGGAAATTCATCGATAAAGAATAAAAATATCATAACTTCATAATCTTACAAATAATTTTAAACAAAATTCTATTGTCATAAAAGCTCTCCGACGCAATCACCAGAATGTAATCATAAAGAGCGCTTGTGGACGGTAATAAATTCAAAAATTGGCAATCATGTTTAAAAAAACAAGCCGATCCCAAACCAGTCGAAAATTAAGAATTTTCGAAAAGAAAAAAATGTATCAATGGAGATTTCCTTAATAAATTATTACTTTTTTTACTCTTGTTTTTATTCTAAAATGGCTGGTGATATAATATTTTTTCTATTATCTTATAGTTTTATAGACAGTAGAGATTGAACATTCTAGAAAATATGAAATGCGTCATAGTGAATTTCTAGCCATTCTCATTAATATAATTTCTCTGTTAACTTGATCAGAATGTTGATTTCCCAGACGGTATAATACATTATTTGAAAATCTATAGCAGTTAATAGATGTTGGATGAAAAAAATTGAATTGACTACATTTTTTTAATGAAATTTCTAATATTTGTTTTTAATATCTTCTTAATATTTGTTTCCTTAAAATTATATTTACTATTGTATTATTAATTAAATATATGTAACCATATGTGTAACCATTTTAAACACCATATATATATATATATATATATATATATATATATATATATATATATATAAACATATATAGGGGTTTATGTCTGTTTGCCCATATTTATATATATATATATATATATATATATATGTGTATATATATGCATGTGTGTATGTGTATGTCTACTTTATATATATATTAATTTCAATACATAAATTATAATAATCAATTCATATAATACTCTATATACACGAGTTTCTAGATTCATGGTTTACCTATGTGTATGTATATACTTTTAGATTAATGGGGGTTTTTTCGGATCGTAAACTTAATCGGATTTCCCTAATTTTAAGGTTATTTAATGGGAGAATATTATTGCATTTAAGTGTATTTACTTTTTGAAATATGTCCGCCGTAATTAAGTGATCAACAACCGCTTGTTATATTAAAATTAAAATCTTTTCATCGTTAGTCATAACTAATCAAGTAGTCGACAATTTTGTCGACACGCTACTCTACTATTTTTTACAAACTGTTAATATCGTGTTTTTCTTACGAGAAACCTTAGATTTTTTTGTAAGCTATGTGTAGAATTATTTGGACATGCTTATGTTTAGGAAAATGCAACCATATTCTTTTTCGACTGAAATGAGCAATGTGATGACAATTGTGTTTTGGCGTGGTGTAACCAATGCATTTGTTACCGGTCGTGAAATATGTTTAAATGGCAACAAAATGGCGGACCTTCAAATGCCATGTCCGTATCATGAAGCAAGATTTATGAACCAATGTTCTGGAAACGCATCTCACCGATCGATGTGTTTAGTAGCGAGAGTGTTATTCTAAAAGATAACGTAAGGAAAATACATTTTACAAATTTTGTTATTTAATTAGTCAGCAACCCTCTCATGGACACTCGTGTTATGCGTTAATCGAATGCTATTCCATTACAATTGTTGTAAAAAATCACAGGAATGCAGAATTGCAACGTTAAGACAGAGGTTGGGCTTGGTTTAATATGAGGAAAATATTACGTTTGAGACTACTTCTTTGACCTCGTCAAATATGCAGATGCCTGTGGTTAATGAATTAGCTCATTACGCCATTCAGATAGTCGTTTTTCAGTATGATATGATACTGACAGGTTGGAATATTTTTGTGCGCGCTAGAGCAAACATGTTTTATTTGCGCCAACCTTTTTTAATGTTACAAATATATTTATTTCAATCCGTGTTTCTATGAATGTTAAGCAACTATGTGCCCAACATCAAAAGAGAGAGAATCAAAGAGACCTTGGTTATTACCGGCTTTGGAAGTGTTGCTGTAGATGGCAGTGTTGCTGCGTAGATCTCTACGAATGATCTAAGAATGTTATTTTAGGAGATCATTGATGAAGAGTCTAAGAATGAAGGGTCTAAGATGGAATCCTGAAGGACGCTAGCGTTGGTACTATGAGCTTCTGATTTCTGCTAGTCCTAGTCCTATAAACCATCCAGGGAGAGTCTGCTAGTTCTAGTCCTATAAACCATCCAGGGAGAAGTGATTAAATAACCGAAGGGATATTTCCAGAATTTACGTAGGTGCAAAATCTTATGAAGCAGACCTTTATGCCATACCCTTTCGAAAGCCATTAATGTGTCAAGATCAACTGCTCTAGTAATGAAAGCCCTTATCGAGAGATTCTATAATCCTTATATCTGAATCTATTCAGTGTAGTACTTTCTTCAGATAGATTGTAAAAATGCAAATGAATTATATCTCGATGTGAGCTAAATAAAGCTAAATAAATGGACTATATCGTGTCATATCGCATTCCAAAATAAGATTCCAGCACAGGAGACAAGGTCCTTATTATATTGGATCAACTGAGAAAATTCAGTTCAATTCTCCTGTAAATTCATCGAAACACAACACCGAAATCGCTTAAAACATCGTAACAGGAAACGGTCCTAAACGGTGTGAATATTCAAAACTACGTGGTATTTCAAACTGAGATTGATTGATAAATCATGTAAAATTTCAAAAAAACATTAAGTTGGTAAAAAGTTGGGTTTTTTTTCGATAAATTACTGCAAACGTTCGATTTTTGGTAGATTCGCGCAAAGGGCAAAGTTCATATAGAGATAAAATGTTGTTATGAAAATTATATTCACGAATTTTACTTATTTTATTTCAACTGAGACTATTCTGTAACGCATGTTTATTGCTGTTATTACGTATATATTCATCATAAAATTGTAAACGAATTGTGATTTTCGTTAATAATTATAACTGTGTCTGTTTCATGGTTAACAATTGAGATTAATAAATAATACTTAGTACTATTATCATTATATTAGTATTACATAATTCGTGTGAGCTAACAGATAAATGTTCAGTTATAATCAGTTCGGAGGAGCAGTTGTCTGGGGAGATAAAGTTCAATCCTCGCTACGGAAAATATAACATTATAATTACGGATTACTTCGACTTCTACTCGATCAGGGTTGACCAAACGAGAACAAGTTACTCCCGCGGAGTAAATATATTGTCCTGTTCAGAATTAACTTACACATTACAGATTCGTGAGTTCAACACGGTGAACCCGACGAAGGTCGGAGGTTACATCGTCCAAAGCGAAATAAGAATAACCAGACTAGAACAGTAGTTCGAATAATACAAATAATACACATTAGGTTTGCTTTTCAATCCAACCCGTTTAGTTGAATAAAACATTTTCAATTATAAGAAGTTGGAAAATAATACAAAGTGCTCGCTAGAAAAGCGGGAAAATTTTTACAAAAAATTATTTTACAAAGTTTTTCAAAGAGAAATGTTATATTATACTCATAGATACTCCAAATGTCGTCCGTGCATTTCGCTGCGGCGTCTTAACCTAGAAATCCAAGCTCCTGTGGCGTTTTGAAAATTAACTTGTGGGATAGCATTCCAAGCTATTTCCAAGCACGTATTCACCTCATCAATAGATTTTATGTAACGTTGACAGTTTTGCGTTTCAAAGTCGCAACAACATTATCAAACTGATGCTTTGTACTCGTTGAAATAAAACATTTTTTCCGTCCCCAAGTCGGATTTTCACTTTTGAAACGAATTATCACCTGCCTTTGAAAATCTGAAAGCTGTTTCCTGCTGCTCCCGTCCATGATGTTGGTATCAAAATCTAAATCGAAGAAATTAATAAGCAAGATGTAATGAAATCAATATGAAGATTGTACACCCATTCGACAATAAAGGAAACAATAAAACAATAGAAACCACGCATTTTATTCATGATCTTAGCTTACCTTCAAATTTCCCGCTTTTCAAGCGACCACTCTGTATATAAGCCACAGTCTCCTAGTTGAAGAAAGGTCAGCTAATGGTCTACTTGTGTTGCATGTCTGATACCCTGCATAACCTCTTGTTCACCTCCCCCTCACTTAACTGAAACTCTTTAAAAACATGATGACAGTACAATAAAAAAAATAAGCTTAAACCAGGCATAAGGACAAACAAATCCAACTCGTCTCCTCCCTTGAGGCTTGCATTCACTAACATCCGTGGGCTTAGAACTAATTTAGCTGATGTTGAAGCATTTCTCCTAACAAATACCCCGGATATCTTAGCACTAAGCGAGACTAACCTGCACTCCTCCATCCCCTCTAACTACTTTAACATGCCTGGATATCTCCCACTCTGCCGAAAGGACTCTGACAGACATATGCACAGACTTGGAGTCTACATTCGTAACACCCTACCCTTGACTAGAGAAAAAAACCTAGAAACGGACGATCAAGCCTTTATGTGCTTTAGACTAAACATACAACACAACATTAGCTACTTTTATTTTCTCTACCGCTCTCCCTCGACCCAGGACTGCACCATAATAAACAAAGTCTCTGACAGCATAGACACAGCACTCTCCCTCGACACTAGTGTACAAGTACATGTATTTGGTGACTTTAATGTTCACCACAAAAACTGGCTTGGATTCTCTACTCACACAGATGCAGCGGGAAGCACAATACA
This sequence comes from Euprymna scolopes, assembly GCF_053919585.1. Taxonomy (NCBI): domain Eukaryota; kingdom Metazoa; phylum Mollusca; class Cephalopoda; order Sepiida; family Sepiolidae; genus Euprymna; species Euprymna scolopes. The sequence goes on from NC_136485.1 coordinate 13,818,187, forward strand.
TAGTTTTGCTATATCTCATTCCCTATCACAAATGGTTACGTTTCCAACCCGTTTCCCTGACAAGCAAGAATAACAAGCATCACTTCTACATCTGTTTCTGATTACAGTTCCCGAGGATTGTACAACACATGCTGACAGCCCATTCGGGAACGCTGACCATGTAGTGAAAAGGGTAGAAATCGCCCTAAACTCTAGACCCAAAACTGAAGAGCCAGTGCTCAAAACAACGAGATATTATAAAAAGGCTGACTGGGAAGCCATCAGAGATCTTATCAGAGATGCCCCATGGGGAAATATTTTTTCTCTTCCTGCTGAACAGTGCGCAAATGAGACCACTGAATGGTTCAAAACAGCAATGGAAGCACATGTGCCCATGCGGAAATTTTATAGCAAGCCCCACTCTCCCCAATAGTTTACTTCGACTTGCGCAACTGCCATTGCTCAAGGGCAGAATACATACCACAGATTTAACCGACATATGTCCAGTTCAAACAAACAGAAGTATATAGAAGCTAGAAGTAACGTTAAGAAAGAAATAGCGACAGCTAAGAGAGAATTTACTGAAACCACTAAAAAACGCATCGAAGCAGAAAAATTAGGAAATCGTGACTTCTGGAAAATCTACAACAGTGTAGAAAATAATGGGCAATCAACACTTCCCCCGCTAACCAACAATCACGAGGTTGTTTGCTCAGCAACCGACGAGGCTAATATGCTTGCCAGCCGGTTTCCCTCGAACTCCACACTGGACCCTACCAACCACCCCCTGCCTGACTTTCCTTTGCGAACAGACGCCACGCTAGACGATCTAAAAATCACCCCTGCTCAGGTACACGCTATCATAAAAAACCTTGACACTTCAAAAGCATGTTGACCCGACCTCATCCCAGCTGTGCTATTAAAAACGTGCTCAGCCGAAGTAGCTCCAGTTCTCTCCAAACTCTACAACAAATGCCTTAATGAATCTTGCTTTTCGGGCTGTTGGAAAACTTCTTCTGTGGTACCAATATTCAAGAATTCTGGTGAAAGAACTGACCCATCAAATTATCGCCCCATTAGCCTCCTCCCACTTTTTGCCAAAATATTTGAGACCATATTTAACCATGCTCTAGTCCGGCAACTTACAGATGTTAAGCTTCTGACTGACAAACAATATGGATTTAAACAAGCCCGTTCCACAGCTGACATCCTCACATTAATCTCTGAACGTATATACCATTCACTGGACAAAGCAGGGGAGGGTAGAGCGGTAGCTCTTGATATATCTAAGGCTTTTGACAGGGTATGGCACAAGGGTCTCCTCAGGAAAATCAGATCATATGGTATCACTGGTAGAATACTTAACATAATTAAATCCTTCTTATTTAAGAGAAAAATCCAGGTTGTGCTCGACGTTCGTACATCTAAGCAATATGATATAAATGCGGGAGTGCCTCAGGGGTCTATCCTTGGACGTCTATTGTTCCTAATATTTATTAATGATCTCCCCGACAAAACTGCCTCTGAGATGGGTATATATGCTGATGACACCACACTCTATAACAGGCATGACAGGAAAACAAATGAACACATATCTAAAGAAATGGCAAAAACACTAGAGGATGACCTCCAATCTGAACTGGAATGGGGACATAAATGGATGGTCACATTCAATGCTGCCAAGACTAAACTGGTTTTCTTCAATAATTACAAGAAACCTTCTCTGCCACCAAGAGCAATGGCCAGTGACTCCCTGTCTGAGAGTACATCTTTCAAACTGCTTGGCCTAACGTTCACAGGAAATATGAGTTGGAGCAATTATATTGAAAACATTTCCAGGGCTGCTGCGAAAAAAGTAGGCTCTCTCTACCGTGCGTGAAAACTACTGACACCTGAAAGTATCCTGTACCTCTATAAGGCCACTATTCGCCCATGTATGGAGTATTGTTGGCACTTTTTGGCTGGTGCATCTGCTACTAGTCTCTCGCTCCTAGACAAAGTTAAAAAAAAGAGTCGCCAATCTTATAGGCCCTGAACTGGCATCTAAACTTCAGCCTCTGTCTCATCGACGAAACGTTGCATCCTTCTGCCTGTTCTACAAGTATTTTATGGTGAATGCTCTGGCGAACTGCAGACACTTTTGCCCCCTCGATGTAGACACCCTCGACAAACCCGACAGGCAGCTAAATCCCACCCCACACAGATCCCTAGATGTAAAAGATCTTTCTACTCCAGTAGTTTCTTCCCCAGAACCGCTACACTCTGGAATTCCATTCTAGGTTCCTGCTTCCCTAACTGTACTGACATGCAGAAGTTCAAGTGCAACGTGAACCGACATCTTGCTGCCCAAATCCCAACATAGTGCCCCAGTAGTTGCTGCCCCTGATAGTAGCCCCCTACACCAAAGTGGCAATTTGCCTTATTTGGGGTGAAAATGTAATAAAAAAAAAGAAAAAAGAAAAGCTAAATCTCAGCACCTCAGCTTTTAACGTGCACCTCTATTACAAATTCTCTTTTTCCAACCCACGTTGCATGTGTCTTAGATTTTAGATATTAAAATACATATACAGAAGAATAAACCTAACTCATTGTTTATATATGAAATTGGCATTGAGCTTCGTCTTAATTATTTTCAATCATTTTATAATATACTTCATCTTTCAACTGATTATTTCAATAATCCCGTCTCGTAACTCTTAACATTGAGTTTTTCTTTGTTATGCGGTTAACTATTCGTAGTAAAGTACATTACAGTGATACATTATCAGCGTATTTCTTGTTTAATGAACTGTAGTCAGCTTTTAAGGAGGATGTATCATAACATTTCACATAACACTAAATTTTTTACCGGAAACTCCTCGGTTGAACATATTTTATTGTGTGAGATAGTGGAAATAATCAACATTTATCTCTTATGGGTAAGTGTATTACGAAAACGCACATAAAAAGGATCAATTGCTTGCATTGAATTGTTTTTGTTCGCATCGTTGGAGAAATTGCATTCTGCTTGAAAAGTGGAAATTGAAACGTGTCAGTTATTCGATGTGCACTGTCAGAAAGATCTGAACCTGTAGGATAGCAGGTTTATGTATTGGTATGCTATTTTCTTTAAAAATATGCACTTTTTAAAATCGCCTTTTTTCCATAAGATTCGGTGAGTTAAATGCAATCAAGCATCTGAATATTGGATTTCTTTCGTTCCAACCACAATAATATTTGACACAAAGACGCGGCATTAGAGAAAAAAAAAACAGTGTGAAACGATAGATTTTATCGCCCTGAAGAAGAAAAAAATACTGCATTATTATATAACTTTTATTTTAAAAATTAATTTAGGAAACTAGATTATATAGTAGAGGTGACATCTATTCATTGTGGACGTATTCAACCTCAATAACTGTGAAAATGCCTTTTCCACAAGCGCCGACAGGAGCTCGGCGAATCTTGGCATATGCGGTGATCAGGCTAGCTTTGGTGTTGTTCGAGGTCATGTTGGTGATGTTCTCGACGTATGACCAAAGGAAGTAGTCCAGTGAGTTGAGGTCGGGGAAGAATCCAATCATTGGACTCGTGGGCCGGCGGCTAATCCAGCTGCCATGCCCAGGATTTGTCAGCAACAATCTTAATTACACCAAGGAACCATCAAACTCTACTGCGTATCCAGGTACACTTTGGTGTTGACTTTTAAGCCAACTTCGAAAATGTGAGGTGTCATGATGTGACCCTCACTTGAAACCAGACCAAAATCCATAACCGTGAACAGAAACTTCGTTTACCTGTGCCTCAAGCTTTGACCCATCTGGATTTGCCTTTGGGATGTACATGTAATGGCCCTGTTGTCATAACTTGGATTATTGAGAGCGTGTTTTGCCCTTTGGCGCATCTCCGACATCACTTGTTTAACATTGTGTCACTTTCAGACATGATAAAAGGCTCCTTTCGGTCTCGGGATTTGTCTACAACTGACCACCTTATAGATGAAACGGAAATGAAATCATGTCCTCTTTTATTGAGCGACACTTTTATCGTTCCAACCTGTTACATGGTTCAGCGAAAAAAAAAATGAAGATGCTTGCTCGCACTCCCTCCTATGGGCACCTCAGGAGATAGCTTATAAGTTAACTCCTTTATTACAGGAGGTAATGTCTACGAGTGTGAACTCTCTAGGAGTATACAAACCCTTACCCCAATTCAGTCAAAGAAGGCCTAGTACCGCCACCGCAATCGTTTGCTGTCAATTTTATTTCTGAAGCAAGTCTTAACTGATATATATGCAACGGAGTATGTTTCTTGTTCATTGAATATCTATCTCGTTTGAATTTTAACTTGACGGTTAATCACAATACATTCATTTTGGATATGCGCATATCAAGATACAAATATTATTTAAGTCAAATCATTTAAGAAAGTAGGAAGTGGAATCTGGGTTTTGTAATGTTCTATACCTTTATTTTTTCTTTATTCTTTACTTTCCATGAAATATGCTGCAGAGGAAAGCGGAGATTGTACGTTTTCTCGATCAGAATCTATATATCCAACATTTACCGTATTTTGCCTCCCTATATTCAACGGCTTTACGCCTTGTCTGAAGCGAGTTCCATAAAATAATTTAAATTAAAATGAAAATTTTCATGTTTCAGTCAGTAATAAATTAATTCTAAGGACTATTTGAGGAAATGGTGCAAAATATTGCATTTTAAAAATACTGGATGAATTAAGAAATTTTTACAAAAATATTTAAATATCTGTTTAATTTATGCATCTTTTTTAAATAATATATTATTAGCAAAGGTGTAACTTTTTATCAGTCTTGCCATATAATTTACACATTTCTCATCATAAACATGTACATAAATTAAATATCAAAATAATATGTTTTTTGATTTTTCAAATGATTCATCATCAGTTAATCTCCCTGTGGCATTACATACACATACTTCAATATATAAACCGCATCGTATTCTCAAATGGTCACCCAGCTGGCGTTAGCCAGGGTTAATGTTGCTTAACTTCAGAAATCCTACGAGTATCGATGTGCCAACCTGCGATTATGTAGTTAGGCTTCCATTGGAATTAATAATAATAGAAAGGTTAGATGAAGTTTCTCAGTGCTAGTGAATGGAATACATTTAGAAAAAAAACCCTGATAAAAAGAAAAAACAACTATAGTTTGTTGGTCATGTAGAACAAATTTTTAATGATGATATCAAAAATTAAACATTAAAATTTTTCATAAGCAAGAACTGGGGTATTAGGTATCAGAAAACTCTCACGAGAATGCTATATAGCGGAATATACATATTAGATGTTTTATTCCATTACAAATAGGCAAGTTATAACCAATTGTTTTATTAGAATCGGTGTTTTATTTATTGTGTTCCTAAACAACTTCCTTAAAACAACAAAAATGATAAAAAGCAAACGCCAACCCCAAAACCTAAAACGCATTCTTACCTCATCCAAACTCAATCAAGACACAACAAAAGGATTCACAAAATGCAACAAACAACGATGTGGAGTCTGCAACATAATATTAGAGGGAAACACATACACATTCACTAACCCCATACAAACATTTAAAATTAAAAAAACTAGATTGCGCCTCAAAAAACGTGATCTATGTAATAAGATTTGCAGCATGCGATAAATCCTACATAGGCGCCACAAAAAACCTTAGTAATAGAGTAGCCCTACACCGATCCAACATCAAAATCGCGGAAAATAGACACCTGCATGTATTACAATATATACACACATGCAGTGGAGGCAGACTCGAGATAATGCCCATCTTCCAAACTGACAACTACTTCTACTTACTAACACAAGAAAAAAACTCCATAGCAAAGTTCAACCCTGGCTTAAACATCTCTCAATAATTAAACACATAAATAGGCAAAACACAAAATGCACTTGCATGCATGCATACTTGGGTAAATGTGCACCCTCACATACGAAACAAAAGAAGCACAATAAAGCACGCGCACACTTTCACGGGTGCGCACATCCATATCCAGTATAGTACCATTTCCCTAAACTAAACAAACAATTAGAAATTATACGTATGTATGTGTATGTGTATCTACACACATATGTGTGTATATGTATGTGTGTATGTGTATGTGTATGCATACGTGTATGTGTGTGATTGTATATACGTGTGTGTGTGTGTGTATATATATCATCTGTTATCTATCCTCCATCTTGTTTGTGTGTGTACGTGCACTTATGTTTGGGTGACTGAATACATGTATGAATATGGGCTTGGATTAGAAAAGAAAGAAAATTCAACCAGTATATATGTAAGGTAAAGGTGTATGAATATGTATGTGTGTGTGTGTGATTGTATGTGCGTGTGTCCATATATATATATATATATGGGTGGGTGAATCTATACGCATGTGTATATGTGTGTATATATATATATATATATATATATATATGTATGCATATATGTATAGGTGGGTAAATGTATTCGTGTGTGTACGTGTGTATATTGATGTATGCGTATGTGTGAGCTCCTGCATATATATCTCTCTCTCTCTATATATATATATATATGCATGTGCGTGTATGTATGTGTGTTTGTCTGCATAGTATTCGGATGTATGTGAGTGTGTATGTGCATACACGTATGTATATATATGTGCGTGTGCATGTATATGTGTGTGCGTGTGTACGTGTGTGTGTATATATATGTTCTCCTACCTATTCTCCATCTTACTTGTGTGTGTGCGCGTGTACTTATGTTTGAATGATTAAGTACATGTATGCATGCGTGTTTTGATTGGGGAAAAAATAAATAAATAAAAATAAAAAATAACCAATTTGTGTGTGATATATTAGTGGGTGGATGTGTGTGAGTACGTGTGTGAGTGTGTAGGGGTATGTATATATGTATTCTCCTACATATATTTCTATGTATGTGCGTGTGTATATGTGTATATGCCTGCGTACGTATGCGCGTGCATGTGTATATGTACATGTATGCATATGTATGTGTGTGTGATTGTGTGTGAATGTGTGCTATACATGGGGAAATAAAGTCATAAAAAACCATAAAAACCTTCACCAAATGGACCAAAAGCCCCCTCATTGAAATTAACTCTGACCGGACACTACCAACACTTACTATTGGAGACAGAATGTCTGAGACCACATCACTGAAAAACACATTTAGTATCAGCAGATGTAAAAATAACATTTCAAACTCCCATTAAAAAAAGAAAAAACCTTTTCACGAAAATATCTGAAGAAAGCGAACCAAAGCTTGAAACGCGTTATAAAAATATTTTAAAATAAAAATATGATAAAAGGCTAAAAAAAACCCACAATTGTTGATGGCTACACTCTTTAAAAAAAAAAAAATATATATATATACATATATATATATTACAAAGTTTGACTCATGTCCAGGTAACCTACATGTAAAATTTCAAGTGTTTACACCCAAAATTGGCTGAGGCGTTTGATAGAGTCTGCAAAGTTTAACTCTATCAAATTTTCGCTCAAAAACTGATTAGAAAGCTTGCTGCATGCCTGAATACCCTTTATATAAAATTTCAAATGTTTAGATCAAACATTGGCTGAATAGTTTACTAGAGACCGCAAAGGTCAACTTTTTTTTAATTCTTACGCCTTGACAACTCAATTTTTCACCAAAATCCCATTAAAAACTTTGCCCTATGGTTGCATGCACTTTATATAAAATTTCAAATGTTTAGACCAAAAATTGGTTAAGTAATTTGGTAGAGACTACCGAGGTAATTTTTTTTAAACTTAGACCTTAGGGTTGACCTTTTAATAATTATTGTTTTATGCTCAAATTAAAATACAAATTTTGATCCATGTCTAAATAACCTATATCTAAAATTTAAAGTGTTTAGATAAAAAAATTGGCAGCGTTTTCAAAGCCCAAATCTTTGAGCTTTGACCTTTTAGGCAGCCAAATTTCTGGCCGTAAAAACAGGTGAAAAAGATTTGCCCAAATTCCAATACCCCTCATGTCAAATCTAGAGTTTTGACAGAGTAGTTTGGTAAGGAAATGTACATACACACACACACACAGAGATAATTTCACGTTTATATATATATATATATATATATATATATATATATATAGGGTGAGAGAGAGAGAGAGAGAGAGAGAGAGAGAGAGAGATATGTCCGACACGGCACAATCACGTTGACAGGCCAGTTCTCGCCAGATCACCGAAGTTAAGCAACGTTGAGCCTGGCCTGTACCAGATTGGTGACCATTTGGGAAGGCTAGGCGCTGTATGTACCTTCTGAGAAGGTTGGGCTTGGGGCCAGCACCCTCACCCTGTAAAAAGAACGCATCGCTAAAAACGCATCTACAAAATTGTAGATGACCAATGCCCCTCCAAGGGCTCAAGGGCTATGGTGGTGGTAGTGGTGGGTGGACGGTATATATATATATATATATATATATATATATATATATATATAGATAGATAGATAGATAGATAGATTATTTCTGTAACTCTCCTGTAAAATATCTGCTTTATACCATTTAATCGTTGTCGCATTAATGAATCGATTTCACGCGGTTTCACAACGCAGAATCATCTCTAATTAGACTTGAACAAGATAAAAGCAGAACATGTGCATGTTGTTAGTGTCTTTAACGATATAAAGGCTGACGATTAACCGATTGTTTGCCTTTATTATAAGATTCGTGAACGCTTTATAAAAATGGCAATATTAGTGTTGCTTTACTAATTAGTCACATCTGAACTGGTTAAATTATCAAATATCATTATCTGTGAATAAGGCAGTATTACAAAATCAATCCTGCGGCGATCTCTTTTAATTGCTCTCATTACATTCGTATTCATATTCGTGCACAACTCGACAAATACGTGACTGTAGCAATAATGAAGGCTGTTTGCTTTCACTCTATGATTCTGAACGTTTAAGCATTAGATGTGATGAAGAATCGAAATACGGGTGGGTAGATAATAGTAATGGTTCGTTTATTTGCAACTTTCTTTTGTCATGCGAGTTGAGAAATAACATGTCGAAATAGTGGGATGATTTGTCAAATATAAGTTTGATATTAGATTTTCATTAATTTGTCAGGCTTGTTTTTAAATCATTTATTTTGTCTCCCAGCCCTTGCGCAATCTTCTCTATTAACCACACCAAAAAATGCAAAATAATACTTGCAAAGCGAAGAATAATATTTCGTCTACTGGACATAAAAATGACGTATTCAAATAATTCAATTTACTGCCAATAACCATTGTTCATAGTACCCTAGCAACACTTTTTTAAAAACTTTTTGACTGTTGGCTAGAATTCTACAATTAATTTAGAGTATGTTTTTACTGCTGAATTGGTACGTCGAAGTCATCGGAGTTTATCAAATGTTTCGCAAATGTGCATGCGTAAATCGTTCATATGACAAATTCAATACGTTAAGGATAAGTAGGTTTGAAAACACTTTTTAAATCGTGTCAAGCTAGTTTAATCGTTATCTAAGTTTCATACTGTCTTTAGGCTTTGGCTTCCAGCTTAGCTCGAGTATTGTTTTTTTGTTTGTTTGTTTTTTACTTACAAAAAGGCAACTGTTTTGAAAAAACATATTGCTCACATGCACATGTCTCATTTTCTGTATGAATTCAAACATAATATTTATGCGTATTTTAGGATCGGGCAACGCCGGGCAGCCTGCTGTGGGTGATAATTATTAAGTCAGATTAAATAACGTTGAAATTCACAAATATATGCAGAGTTAGAAAAGAGGAAAACACACTGTGTACAAAAAGCAGTGTAATACGAGATTGTGCATGGCATATTAAAATAATAAACAAATAATATAAAATATTTTTAAACTAAAATCTATTGACCATAAAGGTAAAAATGGTGACGTAAAATGGCAGACATAAAATTAGTATGCGTATATATATAAAGAACAAGCGTGAAAATTATGGAAAAAATTCCGCAATAAGTTTATCAAAATATACAATACAATAAATGTAATACATAGTGAAATCATTAAAAAGTTCATCAAATGCAAACAAAAATATTGTTTCTTTTCAAAGCAGTCGATGATCCTCCAAAGAGGATGATCACCTTTAAGACATTACGTGTGAATACTATAAAAAAAAACAGATAAAGAGCATTCAATTAATTTAAAATTTAGAATCAAGGATCGGTTCCGAAAAGGTAAACATAAGATTATCATTAATTTCTTGATCAGTGTATATCCAAATAGCGCTTCAATAGCAGATAACATATATTTTGGGGGTTGTTAGGGCAGATATATATTGTGTGTGTATTTTTAGGATAATTAAACATAATAATTATCCCTTACTTCTACTTCTAACCCTACATCGAGATGGCAACAGCTCGTTCCCAAGAAAGCCACCCGCCCTTTAATCAACAACTGACGCTAAGTTTGAGGAAACCTAAAATTTGCTTAAGCCTTTCTAATAAACTTATGTCCAAGTTGCAAAACAAAAAGAACAAAAAACAAAAAGCATACCTAATATAAGATTAAGAATTACAACAAAAACTAACTAATTGTTGTGCGGATTAAACCATGTACTACAGATGAAATCTTCCGAACTGTGTAAACACGATAGAAACATTTTATCATGTGTGAAAGTGACACAGTGTTCAACAAGCGAGGTCAGAGATGCCCTGCTGTACAACTCATCCTCTCTACCGATCCAAATTATGACAATATGACCATTGCCAGCACTCCTAAAATGCATCGCTGGCTTACCACTAATAACAGGGATGTGCCCAGGGTGATGAAAACAAAAATCCGGCCACGGTTATTGTCTTTGGTTTGGTTTCAAATCAGTGCCAAATCATGCTACCTCACGTCGTCGAAGTAGGCAGGAAAGTAAACACCAAAGTGGACCAGAATGTGCAGAAGGGTGCGATGATATCTTGGTGCAATCAGGTGTCCGCTGGCAGCACTGGGCACCGACCCACAAGTGTAAAAAGATCCAAGATTGGCTTCAGAAGGAGTGCTACAATGTAGTTTTCTCTCACTGGCACCTCTTTCCCCCGACTGGCATGACTACTTTGTCTGGTTATACTTCGAGAACATCACCAACATAACGGCTCACAACACGCAAGGCTAATCGCCGCTATCCGCCGAGTAATTGCCGAGCTCCTGCAGGTACTTGTGGAAAAGGCATTCTCTCAGTTCCGAATCCGTATCAAGGCGATGATTGAGGCTGTAAGCGGTTACATTGAATAGATGTCAGTTCAACCAAGTAATCAAGTTACCCCAATTGATTTTTTGGATAAAAGTTTTAAAATAAAGCTGAAGGATTGTTTTAATTAGGGATACAAATTCATCCTTCCACTATGAAAGAGGTAACATGTTTTGTCAAGTGTTCTTATGAGTTTTATAAGCCCACCAAGTATTTCTCAACCGTTATCTAGCTATTCTCTTTTTTGTAGCCCCAGTTTTTTTTTACTCAAATAAGCGACAAAAATTGTGGACATGGAAAATAAGTTCTTACACAATATTGGTGTCGTATTATTTAATTAAATAATTGATGAAATGTGTATAAGACAATATTGCCGCAATCATGTAAAATCATTACACAACAAGCGTTTATACTGTGATATAGAAATGATTTTAAATGAAGCTTATATTGTAAAACCGTTATGCTTATTGCATAAGCAACGCTCAATATACAAAAATAAAAGATAATGCACTTAGATTAGAAAAATGAATGATACTAATATTTATTTGGAACAATAGAGTAAAAAATATATAAGTAAAAATCCAAAGTACTTATTAAAATGTAAGTAGCGGATGTTTGTTTAAATAGACATTCGGACGAGTTATTTGCGGGCGCCGCTTCCGTGGTCGAGATGTAGAGCTGCCGACTGTCAACACGACAGTTCTATGTTCGATCCTTGGCTTGGGAGAGGTGGTAGTCTAGCGGCACTGATGAGTTGTGATATAACGAAACAGGACTGTATGCCGATGACGACATATATATATATATATATATATATATATATTACTAAATCGTATAGATAAAGAATTGCCGATAGTAAATAAAAGAATAGTGAAAATTACTAAGCAACAAGGAGCTATCCAAAGGTCAGTTTTTATTGTGTTACGTGGAGTAAAACGTGGCAATATATGTTATAAATGAAGAGTTTATCAGTTATTATTTATAAAAATAGAGTGGCTCGAAATATTCTTTCTAAATGCATCGCTTACATTAGATACTTAAAATATAAATCTATTAATGTCTAAAACTAATAGTTTTCATTTGAAAAGAAGAACGCGTGCGCAAACCGGGGATCACGTTCTATTCGGAAATTGATGTTGTTCTTTCAACGGAAAAATGTGAGTCGAGTTATCTCCCTTGCGACGAAGTGTACAGCATGTTGGGTTCCGACTGCCTCCAGGTTGCGGCGTGTGTAAATGTGTGTAAAATCTAAGGCCAAGATTGCTTTAAAATAAGAGTCTACACTTTTTAACAAAGAAGACAATCATAAATACGCTTCATGAAAATGAACGCACAAATTTCGCTATGTAGTATACTTACTGTCATATTATGCTTATACTATAATTTATAAGTATATATATATATATGTATGCATAGAATTTTTTTCTATGCACACACACGCACACACATATATATATATATGTGTGTGTGTGGGGGGGTGTGTGTATATCTATATAATTCCAAACGGAAAAATACTAATACAAACTATCTTAAATTAAATACATTATTTTAATAAGAGATAACACATAAAGCAAATCGTTTAAATTTGTATTTCGATAAAATTAGTTAAAGCCAAATATATTTCTAAGGCTTACTCCCATCGCTCTTAATGAGGCCATGTTGAATGTAAATGCGGGTTGGAAAATAAATTGAAGGGTAATTGTTATTTGATAAGAAACATCCAATAGAGTAAAATATCATTTGAATAAAATACTTAATAGCAGATTTTCTAAGTTCGCCATAGAATTTTGCTGTGTGAAATATTTAAGCCAGATAAATATTTAAAGTAATAACATATTACAGTTAAATATTTATGTAAGAAAATAAATTTTCAAATGTTAACGCAATAAACAAATACAATAATAATTTTATCAAAAAAAGGGTTGCCTACTTGATAACGTCAGACAATCAAACAAAGAAAAGGTTTTGAGATATATACGTATTCAATCAGGAAGAAGATTGTTAGATAGTCACAGAGTTAGATAGCGGACGGTAGCGTTGTCTCGAAAGTGATTGGGTCTCATAAAGTCCGTGGAAGCGGTTCAGTAGAACTGACTGAAGAAAATATACAATACATTAAGCTTTTGGGGTTTGTATTACTGTACACATAGATTCGAAAAAGTTGTCAAAAAACAAATATATAACAAATAAATGTTATCAAAGGCAAGATAAGTTACTTTTCTGCCAAACTGGATATATTGTTCGTGTTTTTATTCAATGTAACATATTTATTCAGCTCGAAAAACATACAGTGTTTACCGATGTATTCGAAAATTAAAGATGGCGTCTCACACCCTCTTTAACACCGTAAGTTTGGAAAAAGGTGTTATAAATAAAAAAACTATACAAAATACTATTAAAAACCCGCCGAATATATGTCAACCTATGTCACAGTAATATGTATTGAGCGAGTTTTTAACAGTATTTTATCCGGTTTTTTATTTATAACATATTTTCCCAAACTTACCGTGTTAAAGAGAGAATGAGACTCCATCTTGAATGTTCCAATACATCGGTAAACACTGTATGGTTTTCGAGATGAATAAACATGTTACATTGAATAAAAACACGAAAAATATATCCAGTTAGGTAGAAAAGTAACTTATCTTGCCTTTGATAACATTTATTTGTTATATATTTGTATTTTGACAACTTTTTCGAATCTATGTGTACAGTAATACAAACCCAGCTTTTGTAACTCCGAGACGGGGAACATCAAAAAGTAAAGTTTTAAAGTAAAAATATAACACGAGTGTCGACTGTCGTTCGTTTAGATGGAAGAAATCTTCGTTGCATCTTTTTTCAGGCTTGTCAGTAAAGAACAATCGACTACGAAAATATGTTTCTTTCTTAGTTTGATGTCTCCCCACAGGAGAATCTCATCCATTCTTGTAAAGAACTGTGTTTCTAACGTACAATGACTGTTTCCTGTTGAGTGTTATGTGAATGGCTTATAAACCGACGGACACACGCACCCATAAAGATAATATAGACTAGACAAATCGCTAGACGAACGCATTATATATATATATATATATATATATATATATATATATATATATATATATATATATATATAACGCAATATTAAAAAGAGATGACGCACTAAAGACGGTGCGGACAGTATAAATACGGATGTTTATACAAACATACATTAACAGGTTAATATATATGCATATATATGAAATCCAAAATAAAAAGAGCTCGTATCTTCGGAACTTTGCGGATTAAGGACATTTTTATTTACTTGTTTCTAGGATGGTACCGCGTCTCAAATAGCAGATAAACAAAGTAAATACATTCGACTCGGCTTTTCTGTCTTTTTTAACAAAACGTGTTACCGTTATTCTCCCATCTCGACACTACTTAAAATGTTTCTCGCTACCACATGTTAATCTAACCTGCGCGCGTTTATCGTTCTTTCGACTGCAAGTTGACAACAGCCTGCCCATTCTTGCCTTCACTTTACACGCCTGGCGTCGATGTTTTGATTTTCCGACCACATGGTTTCCCTTTTTTTTTCACAGCACATATACCACTTGGCATAAGCATTCAAACGTTGCTCCTGCTGCTAATGCAATCGCTTGCCATCCATCCTTCTGCTGCTGCTGAGAGACATCTGATTGAACACGACGAAGTGATTCTTTTTTCCGATCTTAATGGATAATTTTTCAGTTTTCCGAGCCGTCCTTTTTAATTCAGTAGGTAATTATACAGAATGACGCTCAAAGGTTATTGTTTCGGCCATATTCTTCTAGAGCGCTTTCTGTCAGTGCATCCGATTATCATCAGCGGCGATTGTTGTTGTTTTCTTTTTCTTTTTTCTTAGAGGCTTGGGGTAATCATATTTTTTTTAATTGGTTATAAAGGTGGGTGCAGGAGAGTTGGGGCGAATTATTTTATTTTATTTTTTAATTTTAATTTTCTCATTGTATATTTTAGTTATTTAGTTTTTAGTTAGTTATTAAATACTGTTAGTATTAAATGAGATCTCGTTTAAAAATGGCTGTCGTTTTTTTTTACTTTTTATAAGTACGGCTTCTAGTAATTTTAGGCGTCGTATGTAGTTGCTAAGGAATCTGATTTTAGTTTTGTTAGTTAAGATATGTCTAATGCCGTCCGACTGTACGTTTATATTGTGGGATGTTAGATGCTGTTTTATTACACTATTGTCAGCTAAGTGAAAGGTTAGGGTTAGGGTTAGGGTTAGTCGTTGGGAGAGTGTTGTTGTATGCCCTAATGTATGCGTTGCATGAATTTTTAGAGTGGGTTCGGAGACATTCTTCGAAGGGGCAAATAAATTCATACACTACATTAGTTTGGTTTAGTGTGGTGTTAGTGTTATCTTTTTTTACTATTAAATTGGAAGTTTTAAATTTAGTATAATATATTATTAGTTTCATCTTTTTGTTTTGGTCGGTGGGTCTGGTGTATCTTTTAATTAGGTTTGTTATTTTTTTTCTGTCTATTTTGTAGTTAGTGTGTAGTTGGTTTTTATAGTATACTTTAATAGTTTCATTTTTGTTAGGGTTGGGATTTATGTTTTAATTGTGGAGTGAGTTTAAATAGAGTTTTATGGGTTTATCAACGATTTTATTGGGAAAGTTATTGTTTATTAGGGTGTTTATGCTTGTTACCTCTTTGTAAAATATTTGTCGAGTTGATGCTATATTATATGGGTGGTAAATAAATTTTTTTATAAGGGCAGTTTTATATTTTCTGTGCATGCACTATGGTAATTTAGGAGTACTGCGTTATTGTTGGCAGTTTTTGTGTATGTTGAAGTTGTGTATTTAGTGGGATTGCTTGAATCTACTAATACGTCGGGAAATGGTATTTTGTTATTTATGTTTGGTTCGTATGTGGATTGAAGGACAGAGTGTGTTTCTATGTATAGTTTGAGTTTTTCAATGTCTTGTATTGATTCGGCTACAATGAATACGTTATCGCCATATGGAACATAGATAGTAGATTCATTTTTTGGATCTAAGAAATTTTTATTTTCCAGGTGAGTCATATATTATTCTGCGAATGTTGGGCCTAAAGATGATCTATTTGAATGTATATTTTCCCATTATGGTCAGGGAAGGGGACTTGTGTGATGCATTTTAATAGTAACTTTTCGAGGATTTGGAGTTTTATAGCTAGAGGGGGTATTGTATTGTGGTTGCATACTTGATGAATGATTTTTTTTTTATTGTGTCATTTATAGGGGCATTAGTAAATAGGTTTTTGTGTGGAGTGTAATTTTAAAAGGTCGATGAAGTTAGTTGTAGATTTTATGCATTATTTACTAAGTATATAAAGTTGAATAATATTATTGAGTGTTTTAGCGATATTATATATTGTTGTGGGGATTTAGGAAATTATGGGTTTTAGAGGGTATCCTGTTTTGTAAGTTGTAATTTTCCCGAATATGTAGCCGGGTTTATATTCTCCTGTTATTTTATTAAATTTTATTGTTCCAATTTCAGCGTTATTTCCTGTTATAATTTAGTTAATTTGTTGTAGTTTTTTAGTTGTTTTGTATGATTTTTTTGTAAGAGGTGTAAATTTTGTTCTCTCACAGAGAATGTTGTTTATTTTCGTTTTGTAGTTGGTTTTATTTAAGATTGTGTACATATTGGACTTGTCGGCCATTCGTATAATTATGTCGGTATTGTTGTAGAGTTCTTTTGCTGATTCTTTTAGCTTTGGGGTTAGGAGGGGGTTAAGTTGTCTGCGTTTGAATCGATTTTTATATCTTTCAACTTTTAAAAGATCTTTGAGGTTAGGGTATGTGGAGATTTTATTTTGTTTTTTTCATATCTTGGATTTGTGAATAGAGTATTTCGATTTCTCATAGTTTAACGTGTTGGTCGTAATGTTCAGTTTCCGTTCTGTGTCCACTTGGATCTTCCGGCCATTCTGTTGTATCAATTAAGATAAAAATGAAATGTCCCCAGACGTACCTCTCCATCGTCCAGTATATCGATACTATATTGATGATTGGGATAGTTTCCGTACATTTATATCAGATCTACCTCTGCGTTCCATATTTAAAAAAGATGTGTCCTCTATAGTATCATACCTGAAGGAATGGCTAATTGTAGGTATAGATCGTTTCATACCCTTGAAAAAGTTCCAGCAAAAACCTAACAGCCAGCTGTTGTTCTCTTCAGAATGCACTGCTGCCATTGCGCATAGAAATCACGTTTTCCATTGCTTCCAACGTAATAGATGCATTGAGACTAAAGCTGCTTTCAGGACTGCTAGCAGCCATTGTAAGCAAGTAATAAAGAACGCAAGAGGGTTATATGCTCAGTCCGTTAAGTCCAAAATAGCTGACCAGCGGCTTGATTCCCACCAGTTTTGAGAAATAGCAAAAGGGATCCTGAACAGTAACGTATGTTCTATTCCAACTATTATCAGTGGACCTCAGGTAATCTCGTCAGCATCTTGTCAAGAACTTTGCAGCTAATTCAACTCTTTGCGACCAAAACCGCCAACCCCCAATATTTCCCCTGTATCATAAAACTCGCTGTTACATACAAATATGATGTTTCTAAGCTAATCAAAAACGTTGATTCCAGTAAAGCAACCGGTCCTGATGGTATTCCAATTAAAGTACTCAAAAGACATAAACCAGAACTAGCACCCATACTTACAAAACTGTTTAAACGTTGTCTTAAGAGGAATTATGTCCCATCACCCTGGAAAATCTCATCAGTGTGCCCTGTTATACCTCATGGGATTAGCGACAGAGGCAACATTTCTAGGGTAATTTCTCCTGACGTATCAAAGGCTTTTGATAGCGCATGCCATAAAGGTTTACTTCACAAGATTTCTAGCTATGGTATAGCTGGAAATGTCTTCTCAATTATTAAATCATTTGTATCTGATAGGTTCATAACAGTAGTAGTTGAGGGGCAAAACTCAGAAGCTCAAATAGAGTTCAAAATGGATTTCGTAGTGTCGTAGGAGATGTCTTTTTCTCTTCCCTGCAACCTCCATTTCACAGAAGAGATGTTGCGAGTTAGTTTCTGCTTTATCATTATTTTCATGGCAAGGTTTCGACTGAGCTTCAATCTATGTTCCTTCTCTCGCCAAACTTTCACAAGAAACACTCGTCTAGCTGAAAACACTATCAATAATACCCCCTACTTTTTATCTGTGTCTAAATCTAAGGTAGATTCCATGAACAAAGCTTCTTTTTTAGAACTGCACGCCTATGGAACTGCCTTCCGTTTTCCTGCTTTCCAGCTGACTACAATCTGATTGTCTTCAAGTTCAACTTAAACAAGTTCTTAATGAGCAGTTCCAATTAAGTTAATAAATGTACCGAATTTACATTACTTACGGTTACTATATTGTCCAGTTGACTACTGTACACTGTTAACTCTTATCCTCGAGTGTTCTCTGGGCCTTGATACGTGGGGATGCCTATGTAAAACATATCTGATTTTATTGTATAACTTATTTAGATAGAATTTTTTTTCAAAGATATTTCAAATATTTTATTTTATTGCATAAATCAGTGTTTTCTTTTTACATAAGCATCACCACTTATCAAGGCCGAGAGGCCACTCGAGGATAAGGGTTAAAGAGTGTACAGTAGAAATTGGACAATGTAGTAACCGTTAGTAATAAAGATTCGGTAAATTTTTTTACTTATAGGGAACGGCTCCTCAAAAACTTGTTTACGTTAGACTTGAAGACAACCATATTGTAGTCAGCGGGAAAGCAGAAAAACGGAAGACAATTCCATAGGCGTGCAGTTCTAAGAAAGAAGCTTTGTTCATGGAATCTACGCGTAGGTTTAGACACAGATAAAGAGTGGGGAAAACTAGTGATAGTGTTTTCTGCTAGATGGGTGTTTCTTGAGAAAGTTGGGCGAGGAGGGACTATTGAATTGAGCTCAGCCGAGCACCTGCCATGAAAATAACGATAAAGCAGAGACAAACTCGCGACATCTCTTCTGTGAGAAAGAGGTTGCAGGGAAGAGAAAAGAACATCCCCCACAAGGCTACGAAGTCTATTTTGAACTCTATCAAGGCGGAATAAGTCATTTTTAGCAGCTCCTGTCCAGATGTGGCAACAGTAGTCCATCCTTGGATGTACCTGTCTCTTCTCTTAGAGAATTGCATCAGCAGTGATATATCTACTGGATCGATAGAAGGATCCCAACATTTTTCCAGCGGGCTTGACAACGGTTTTAATGTATGTGTTCCATTTAAGATCAGGAGTAAAGGTCAAATTCAGAAGCTTGTCAAAACATGAGGCCTCCCACAGACTAGAGCCATTAATTTCAATTGGTGCCAGATGGAGGACAAAGCATTGATAATGTAAAGATAAAAGCTTGGTTTTAGATGCATTAAAAGTAACAAGCCACCTCTTTCTTCATTGTACCACTTGCCTACGATCAGAGGAGAGAGAATCAGAGAGGGTCGTTTTGTGTCTTAGATATGTTACCATAGATAGTAGTGTCATCAGCATAGATGTCTACGAATTATTTAAGGATGTGATTTGGAAGATCATTAATGTAGATCAGGAAGAGAGTTTGGCCCAGGATGGACCCCTGAGGGACTCCAGCATAAATAAGTTATTTAATAATTGAAAAATATTTCCAGCTATACCATAGCTGGAGATCTTGTGAAATAAACTTTTATGTCATACTCTATAAAAGCCCTTTGATATGTTAAGAGCAATTGCTGTAGAAAGGTAGCCCCCGTCGAGAGATTCGCTAATTCTATGAGATATAACAGTAAGCACATCTGCTGTAGATCTAACAGAACGGAAACCATATTGTGTGTCAATAAGGTGATTTTTGCTAAGATGGTTAATTACTTCTCTATTTAACACAGATTCCAGCAACTTACTTATGAAGCACAAGAGACTTATTGGCCTATACTGTGAGGGAGATGAATGTTTACCTGAATTCTTAAATACGGGCCATACTGATGAGATTTTCAAGGGTGACGGGAAGCAATTCTCCTTAAACAACGTTTAAACAGTTTTGTAAGTATGGGCGCAAGTTCTGGTCGAAGTCTTTTGAGTACTATAATTGGAATACCGTCAGGGCCGGTTGCTTTACTGAAATCAAGGTTTTTGATTAACTTGGCAACATCACGTTCACATATTTGTATATCACATAGCATGTTTTCTGATAGAGGAGGAACTATTGGAGGTTGGCAGCCTTGGTCGCAAAGGTTAGAATAAGCTGCAAAGTTCTTGGAAAAGAGTTTGGCTTTGTCTGATGCTGAGCTGATGATGTATTGCATTCAGATAGAAAAATTAGCTTTCTAAATGAGGCATGTTAAGTGTTTTATTTCATTATATAATTGATTTCATTTTATTTAGATATAAAAATATTTTTCAAACATTTTAAATATTTCATTGTTTTTTTTTATTATTCCATTTTCACCCCAAACAGGGCACAGTGCCACTTTGATGTACGAGACTACTTTTTAAGGGACATAAGTTGCAGGGATACTCTGTAGGGAGTTGAGAAGCGAGATGTCCGTTCACATTACACCTGAAGTTCTGCATGCCAGTACAGTTGGGAAAGCAGCTGGAATACGGAAGGGAATTCCAAAGTTTAGCAGTTCTGGGGAAGAAAATATTAGAGTAATAGGTTTTCTTACATCATGGAGTCTCTACTGTGTAAGGGTGGGATTTTGCTGTTTGTCGGGCTTGTAGTTCGTCAGAGCATTCATCATTAAATACTTGTAGAACAGGCAGAGGTGTGCAACATTACGTCGATGGGACAAAGGTTGAAGCTTAGATGACAGTTTAGGATTTATCAGGTTGGCGACTCTCTTGACAACAATGCTCCATATATGGGCGAATGGTGACCATGTAGAGATAACGGATACTGTTGTGTAACAGAGGGCTTACATTGGGAACATAACGGAATATGTATAACGGGTAGAGAGACCGTCGTAGAGAAGAGCCGAATGACGATGATAATGAAGGAGACATTTATATCTGACTGGGAAGCAATGACGACACGCGACAATCGTTACCAACATAGTTGGTCTCTTTATTATTCAACTGGCCGATTGGTGACGTCAGGAATTCAAACGTGGATGTACATGGTCTAATCATCTACGCTTCGCTTCTAATGGGCTCTCCTCTTCAACTGTGTGTGTCTCTCTCTCTTTCTCTCTCTCTCTCTCTCTCTCTCATCAACTCTATCTTTCAACTGACTTCTAACTTCGACCCCTTCGATACATATATTGAGAAATCTCCTTTGTTTATGACGTCAGAAGTGTAGTTTCAAACGTGACTAATTTTCACGTGGCTTCACATATGTCTGTCCAAACATATTTTGGCAAACAAAAGAATCATCAATTCGAATTCTAACCTATTTTTAAACAAACTATTTTTAATTTGCATTGTCCATTCTTTAAACTGACATATTTAATATTCAAATTTCAAAAAGAATGGACAATCGACTCTTTTTCCGACATAAACAATATTAGACTATTTCTAATAGAATTAACAATAGACTTAATCTCTAACATTCCATTTTCCATTATTTTTAACACTTGCTTACAGGGATTGATTCTAGCCTCATTCTATCATTTTCACTTATCAAGTATATCTTCTTACTTACATGAGAAAAGGACAATCCTGTCATGTAAAAATACTATCAGGCGTAGCTTTCTAGCACGGTAAATGGGGCCATCTTCTTCGCAGATGCATTTTATTGTATAATTGATTTAATCTTATTTGGAAAGAAGAAGTAGCGTTCAAAAAGAGACATTTTAAATTTAGACTCTAAAAATCCGACTAAAAATCCTTTCTGTTTTAATAAAAATCAAAGCAAAAGATGAAACAAGTTCCACAAAGCATAAAAATGAAATGGTAGATGCATCAGTATCTTAAAATCGAAAATAAAAACTTACTTGTTATAAGAATAATTGCGGCGCTGCGAAAACGAAATATAAACGTATACATTGGTTGAACACGAGTCTTGAAGCAATAGCTACGTTTGCATAATAATGTGTTATACTCAATTTTTGCACACAGTCTTATGTCCTAAAGCTGTCATTATGAATTACCATGCATAAAGTAAAGGAATTATTCAACTACAGAATTTTGATTGACTCAGCACGTACATCATAAAATAATAACATAATCCAAATTAGGTTTACTAATCTCGGGTTTGAGTAAGAGGGTGGTAGACTTCGGGTAAAGCCCGAATAATGTGTCTATTGCAATAAGCCTTGGAGACAAAATGAATGTGTTTGCATAACACTCAGAGATAATTTCGAAGTTAAGAATTCAAACCGCATACGAATTCAAATACGTCTAGCTATATTGCAGTTCCTAACATTTCAAATTCGAAAAGAAATTATTCCATTTAATGTAATGATGCTTGCTTAACTGTGTATATATAATTGAAATAAATGGATAGACACACGCTTAAGTTTGAAATAATATTTTTTCGGTTAAGTTTACACACACAAACACACACACATACACATACACACACACACTCATATATATATATATATATATATATATATATATATATATATAGTAATTTATAAAATCTATATGGCGATTAAGTTACACTGAATATTCCACATTTCATCCACTCTAGGACTCTTCAGGCTTATGCGCATAAGCCTGACGAGTTCCAGAGTGGATGAAACGCGGAATATTCAGTGTAGCTTTATCGCCATATATATTTTATAAATTACTAACTAGATCTACCTACGTATTGAGCACTTTTGAAGTAAATACTTAAAGTTTACGCATAAATCTATACTTTCGTATATTAATTTTATGTGAGTAAATTAAGTAATTATATATATATATATATATATATATATATATATATATATATATATATATATATATATATATATATATATATATATAAGTGAAATGTTATATATAAGGCGTATTCAGATTTGGGGAAATCTTTTTAATTAATTATCGGCTAAAAACGTAACTGTTCAACGATTTGAACTTTCCAAACTCCGCCAACTTTAGGTCCAAACAGTTGAAATTTTAGCTGTCACTTGGAAATGAATCAAACTTTTTAATGTTATTTGATCTCAAAATGATAAATATTAAAGGGTCACAATTGGGGTCAAGACATTTTACAAAATTTACCTCTACGGTCTCTACTAAATTAGGCAGCCAATATATATATGCACAAATATTTATGAACAGTACATAGGTCTCGAGCAAAGCCGAGCTGAACTGCTAGTATATATATATATATATATATATATATATATATATATATATATATATATAGTAATTTATAAAATATATATGGCGATTATCTACACTGAATATTGGCGTTTCATCCACTCTAGGACTCCTCAGGCTTATGCGCAAATTATGTGGTTGTTTATCGTTTTTATATGCTCCTCTCCTATTGAGATTTTAGTCAATCAGCTTCCTAGTATCCACCGCGCCCCTTCCTACCAGCCAATGGGCATGCATTTTATCGGACAAAGGATCTGTTTTAAAACTAGGTTAGTGTTTTTTCATTGTTAGTTTATATATAAAGATATATATGTGTACATACATATATGCACATATATATACATATATATATATACATACATATATGTGTGATCGTTTATGTATATTCATGTTTATTTAATTTATTTATTTGTTTATTTTCTATTATTTTTGTCAGTTTTAAAACTATTTTGTATCGCTATCCTAGAGTAAATTTTATTTTGTGAACATCTAGCTCTACCTACGTATTGAGCACTTTTGAAGTAAATACTTAAAGTTTACGCATAAATAAATCTATACTTTGGTATATTAATTTTATGTGAGTAAATTAAGTAGTTATATATATATATATAGTTATTCACATGCAGTACTGTTTCGCTGTATTACAACATATCTGTGCAGCTAGACTAGCACTCATCCTTATTATTGAATTACAAACATTTAATTGATAGTCGGCAATTCAAACCTCAGGCCTATAGGATCGGTGCACATAAACGATCTCAACTTCTGTCGTTGTATGCAAACATCGATCCACCACTTTTACAGTGCTCGAGTTGTTTGTTCATTTAAAAGCAAACAAACAGAAATATATATATATATATGTATACATATATATATATATATATATATATATATATATATATATATATATATATATATATATAAGAATATAGCAACTCCCTCTCATAATGCTTGGATATATTAAGATTTATTCAATCATTAAATAAATATTGTCCTGTTGAAAGCATAGCTCTATGATGTTAAGTGCAAATCCCATAATAATGCATTTGATTTACTATCTTCGCTAAGAACTACGCAGACAAGATTGAT
The DNA here is from genome assembly GCF_053919585.1 of Euprymna scolopes. NCBI lineage: Eukaryota > Metazoa > Mollusca > Cephalopoda > Sepiida > Sepiolidae > Euprymna > Euprymna scolopes. The sequence continues at coordinate 13,842,696 of NC_136485.1, forward strand.
TCTCTTATCCTAGTCCTCCCCGTTAATTCCTACCAGCAAATGAAAAATGCGGAAAGACTCGCAACATCCCATTACGGCTTAAAGTCCATTAACTTCCTTAACTGTAATGTCCTACTTGACGAATTTGTAAGTACTGTAATTTATCTACGAAAATAAAATTAAGTATTTCACTTTCTTAGTAGTGATTGTTGTTTCCTAACCCTTCTCTCTTTTACCTCACTCGTACCTCCCTATATTTTTCAAAGTCTAATCTCCAAACATTTCTCATCTGAATGTTTTCATAGTCAGTGTTGTCTTTTTACATTTAATTTTGTATAATAACGACTTTTTGTACTCTTCTGACGAGAAGCATTTAGCTTCGAAATACTATGACTTAAAGTTGATTCTTCCATCTATTTTACACTTATTTACTTGATAATATAATTAAGTTCCTGTGTAACTTTACGCTTTATCTTCCTAACTTATACTGTCTCTCTCTCTCTCATTAAATAAATATATATATATATACATATATACATATATATATATATATATATATATATATATATATATAATTTCGAGGGAATAAGACCTAGAGTCTAAAGAACAGAGTTTATTTTAATGTACTAGTACATGTATTAATACTATTGAAAGAAAATTGTGCTCGTTGTAATGTAGATATATAATAAGCTCGATAGGCATAGATACCTAGACCTATTTTAATATTGAGTAAAATGATTAATAATTTTGAATGAAAAATCAGTTTCAAAGGGAAAACAAACAAAATCAATAGATTGTACGATCGTTTCAGAAACGATTTTTTATTGAAATAGACAATATGTATTGAATTAATAATTTGATAAAAAAATTTTCTTTAAACGAAGTCTCCTCATCAGCAAAAATATAGAGGGGGGTTAAACACACCAAAATGAACCTAACATTTTTTGTAGTAAGGCAGATATTCCTGGAAAAAATGTAAAAATAAAGAAAAGGATGTTACAAATGTTCATGTTGATTAACAAAATAAAAATACAGTTTAGAGAACATAGTTTTAATATTTCTAATGAAATATATATATATATATATATATATATATATATATATATATATATATATATACCTTTTTCCGCCCGCTTTCAAAGCTTGTCATAGTTTCAGTCCATTTATTCCTTGGCATGTTGTTAAATGTTGTCTCTGAATGGTTGAGAAAAGTATTTATATTACTTTAAAGGAAACGCTGATAAATGTACTATTGCAAGTTTATTATCTTTGGAACGCTATATTTGCATTTAAACTTATAATAAATTTAGAAAGGGAGATAACTGCCATTTATTGAAAAATGAACTTCAAATAAAAAAAAACGTTATCGGTCATTTATAAAGTGAATTATTTATTTATTGTAATGGTTTAAACAATAGTAAGATTTCTAGTATCCATAATAGTAATACTATTAATATTTGTGATATTAATTAAATAATATTTATAATAGTAGTTATAATAGTTATAGTATTAATTTTAACAAAAATAAAAAAATACATATAAATTTAAAATAAAATAGATAATAAAATAAAAAAAGAAAATAATAGTAACAAAATACCAAGTAAAATATTATTATCATTATTATTATTAATAATAATTATAATAATAATAATAATAGTTATATAGTTATAAATTATAAATGTATAAAATAGATTAGTAATCAGAAAATGTTATGATGGATCGTGACTTATACTTGTCGAATTTAAACCAACGTTTATGAATGCATCCTGTAAAAATTTCGTCTTTTAAGTTTAAGAGAATGGGTTTACTCTCATTATATATATTAAATATTATCAATGATTTATAGTAAATATTAATGATGACGTATATTAAATATTATCCATGATTTATAGTAAATATTAATGATAAATATATTAAATATTATTAATTATTTATAGTAAATATTAATGATGAATATATTAAATATTATTAATGATTTATAGTAAATATTAATGATAAATATATTAAATATTATTAATGATTTATAGTAAATATTAATGATAAATATATTAAATATTAACCATGATCATATTAAACAGTGCGCAAGTAAAATTCTGCAAAAGTGGCGATTTGCGTTTATTTTTTTACGCTGTTATGGGTTTATGTTTATGTAAGCGTGCGCAACCAGAGGTAGTAAAACGGATGTGGGTAAAAACCCCCGTTACAAGGTCATTTGAGTTTTATAATTATATATATATATATATATATATATATATATATATATATATATATATATATATATGTGTGTGTGTTTCAAACATATGCCTACGAACTCCTTTGTTCATTGTTGGTTTACGGGCATAAAACTTTATATATAGTGTATTCAAACGTATTTTATTGGCTTATGTTTTAATTTTTAACATTTTAGCAAATATGTCCTCATAGCGCAGGAATTAGCGCCAAAAGAAAAGGTAAATCGTAAGCTGAACGTTTTGGTTTATGTTGTCGGTAGTGACGCACAAGTCATGATTTTGAAACTTTTTTAATCGTTACTATATATTGCGTACAATATAATAATAAATACGAAATCTGCATTAATCAAAATGTCATATTTAAGCGTATTTCACCACCGGGCAACGCCGGGCGGCCTGTTATTCTTATATATATATATATATATATATATATATATATATATATATATATATATATATATATATATATTTATATATATATATATATATACATATATATATATATATATATATATATATATACTAGCAAAAGTACCAGCCGTTGACTGGGTTCAAAAACAGCCTACAGAAAATGGACTCAGATTTATGAAGGTATGATAGGTTATGAAAAAGAAGGGTTGTAAAGAGATAGCTTTTAATTTGGGGGTATCAAAACGAAAGCAAAATATGATGAAAGTAAAAATAAAATAGATAAACCCCATAATTTATTGTACCATACCTGTTCACATTGAAACACTTATCACAATATTCTGTGGATCTATATTAAAAAACCTTGTTAAACTTTGTGACATATTTCCATTCTATGGAGGTCAGGCATGAACGAACACCCCATAATTTTATTATACCATATTTCATCAAACTGAAACATAATAATCAAAGTATACTTAAACAGACAGATATAAAAGTCTTTATTAAAATGTGTGCCTATTTCCATTCTATGGACGCCAGACACGAACGCAGACACCACAATTTTATTATACCATACCTATTTAAGTTGAAACATATTTAACAAAGTATTATAATGTACATCTATATCAAAAACAGTTGTAAACGTTTTTTTTAATTTTTAAATGTTTTATTTTCATATTTTGTTGACCAGGCGCGAAAGCAGACCCCGCAATTTTAATGAACCACCTTTCTGCCAGATCAAACATACCCATTCCTGTGTCTCGATACATCTTCTGTCATTATATGTAATCAGTTTTTTAAAATAGTCAACCATATAGGAGTCTATTCGTGACCAGCACACACACACATTCAGCTTTGTATTATATATATATATATATATATATATATATATATATATATATATATATATAAATGATTAATAAAACATGTTAAAAGACATATTGAAAAAGAGTTAAAAACATATTTAATTAATAATAATTAATATAATTGGATTGGGAAAGGGATTTTTTGGGCTGATTTAATTTTTTTGTTATTAGATGCTAAGATTCTTTGTGCTAAATTAGGCATAGTAGAATAAGAAATTCTTATTGAGTTTTTATTAAAAATTGAACTATATCTGTGTGGGTATTTGAAAGAGTTTTCTACAATATTGAAGAATTCTTTAGGTATATTAGTTTTAACATTTACGCTAAATGGAGGATTAAACCAAATATTTTTCTTTCTCCTAGTGCGACAGGGTGGGTTAGAAGTATTACGATTAGCATGTTGGTTCGGATTATATTTGTGGAGTGGACCATTGCTATTGATAGCAGCAGATCTTGTTATTTGAACTGGTTTCTTGCGAGTCATATTGTGTGTGATTACAGATTTTAGACGGCATACCGGTGGAGCATAATGGTTATATTGAATCTTTTCATTGTATTCTGAATTTCTTAAGGCATTATTGAAGAAAGTAGCATTTTGATTAAAGGTTTTTTTATCGGCTGAGAGCGTAGAAATTCTTCTAGAGACGGATGGTACTATAGATTTTATAATTGAATTGGTGTGGTTAGAAGATTTATGGACGTATAAAAGCGTAAGGTTTTGTTTATGATAGGGGCTGTAAGTTTCAGTATTTAGATTAAGTGTAATGTCTAGAAAATCTGAAGTTTTTTATTTGGTTCAATAATTATAGAAAGGCCAAAATTATTTTACAAAGTTATGTAATTTTTAATTGTATTATTATACTCTCTTGGCCTGGCTGTTTTTGTAAATAGAGCATCGTCTCTATAAAGGCCCCCTTGGATACGTTTAAAGTGGTATTTCAGTTCTTTCAGTAAGAAGACTCCCACTAAATCTGTAACCTCGGCAGAGTCGGAAGCACCCATAAAAATGTCAAAATTATTAGGGGTGTCTTTTCTAGTCCAAAACTTATTGTTAAATTGTATAAGGGATTTTCTGGCTAGGAGAATTAATTTAATTTCCAAATGAGTTAAGTCAGAATTTCTTTTAGAAAAGATTAGGGCCTTATTTAAGAGGATCGGTGAAATTGATTGATAATAATTGTTGATGTAAAAGGTTATGAAGTTAAGGAGGTCTTTATTTTTAAGGGAAACAAACCAATTAATTAGAGAATTCGAATTCTGCCAAAAGGGGGAGCTAACTTTTTCTTTAATAGAGGGAATAATTCTATCCAAGATGTTTGAGTCAGAGCTGGATGGCAGATCAATCTAATGGAGGAGTTATCATAAAAATTAGGTTTATGGTCTTTGAGGGTGAATCTAGGGGTACCCGGAGAAAGTATTTCAGTGGAGTTATGAATGTTCATAGAAGTCAGTAAAGATTTAGCTTCAGAATTAATAGAATCCAAAAGGTTGCGGGGGACTATTTTATAAGATTTATTAAGCTCTTTATATATAAGTCTTTTATATGTAGGATAGCTAAGTTTATAGTAATTTTTAGTCTTGTCTGCAGGGAAAAATATACGTTTATTCTTTTTTACTTTCTTGGCAAAATTATTTATTTTTCGGGTAACCGGGTTGTAGCAGTGTTTTTGTTTCTTAAATCTAATTTTTTGACTAAGTTTAACATGGAATTTTCGAACTCCTCAAGGTAAGGATTATATTTAGGGTGGGCAGTGGTTTTTAGTCCGTAAAATTTGGTAGCCAGTCTTTCAATTTTCTTCTGTTCTCTTTGAGAGTTTATAGGGAGTCCATTTGTTAAAGTTTCTGGGTGAAGAATTTTTTTAGGCAAAAAAGGCGCTTTAAGCTTATTATTAATGTTTAAGCCATGGTGGTAAGCTTTCCACCTTATATTTTTTAGGAAAGTGTTCAAAGCTAGAACAAATTTGTGGATATATTCTTGTTGGGTAGGGATAGGGATATTCTTGACAGACAGGGGAATGTGTCTCTTTTCAAAATAAAAAGAAACTGCAACTGTATTAACAAACATATTTTCCCACTCAATAATGATTGCATCCATAAAGATGTAATATATTCATGCACAATTACAGAGCTCCCACGCAATTCTCCCATAATAGACAATAACATTTTGCCACCAAATTATCCTTCCTCCGACCCTCCCTCTGATATAATTATTAATCCAACAAACGAATCAACCAGCCCCTCTATTTTCAATTATACAACCAGCTATAATAAGAATAATAATATTTTTCATAGCAGCCATCCTCAAACTGATAACACTAATTATCGCCTCCAAACCAATCCTGATACAATTACTGTCCTACCCTCTGTTCATCAAAATGAACAAAATTTAAATTCTCTTCCCAGTATAAATCAACAAATTAATATTAATTCTCGACCCCGAGCTATTAATAAAACATATACATATATAGGTGCTACTTCAACTTTCACAAAGAAAAGAATTTCGAACCACACTTTCAATAACCAAAATTCAAATAATAACCAGGGAACTTCTCTAACTACACTGGTTAAAAAGCTTAACTCTGCCAATACCCACTTTTCAATTAAATGAACCATCCTAAAAGAAGTCAAATCTTACACTCCAGGATCTACGTCTTGTCACACCTGTACATCTGAAGCTATAACTATTATAACCTCCCCTCAAAGTAGTAATATAATAAAATCTAAAAACGAACTGATCTCCTATTGCAAACATATGTCCAAGTTTAAATATGGTAAATTTGAAATCACATAGCTATTAATTTAACCCTTCAAATATATATCTTTTCCCATAATTTTTTTTTCTATAATCTTACCTTCTAAGCTTTTTATATTTTTAATTTTATTTGTTTTTCTTTATTTCTTTGGCCGGTTTTCCATCTGTTGTCTCCATTTTATGGTATACGTATACCTATTAATTAAATATATACATCAACCTACTCATTTTTATTCTGTATATTTCTGTACTTATATTTTACTATATGCATTTACATACACATTTATTTGCCTTATTCCGGAGTTTGTAGATACCGGCCTTTCCCTCTTCTTATTTTGTATGTAAGTATGTATGTTTTTGTTTAAGTTGTATATGTTTTTGGATATGTGTATATATTTATGCATGCGTGTGTGTTTGTATATATATATATATATATATATATATATATATATATATATATATATGATTGTGTGTTATTGTATATGTATACATATATGTATATATATTTATATGCGTGTGTGTATATATATACATGTATGTGTGCATTTGTGTGTCTGTATGTATGTATATGTATGTGTATATATATATGTGTGTATATATATAATTTTTTATTTTTTATTTATTTACTTTCATTTTTTATATATATAACAGACGCCCCATTTCATAAACTTAGCCATTTATTTGTTCTTCAGATCAGTTTTCTTAATTTAATTCTGGGACTTTCACGTGCATATCTTAGCTGACCTAATTATTAACGCTAACTTTCGCACTTTTTGTCTGGGTCAGTTTGACCTTGCTCTTCAAATTTAAACTTTCACCGTTTTTTTTGTTTTTTTTTAAACCTTATTTTTTTTTATTCATCCAGACTTGACAGACGTGTTTTAAATATTCTCTCCAGTGCTTTTTTCTTTTAATGATTTAGAGTTCATTCCATTTGCGCTTTTTTCCAAGGAACTCTACCTTTTGGATTATTTTGGACCATTTGGAATTTACCCATTGGATTGAAATTTTAAATTCGACCGTTTTGGATTTTACCATTCTTGGATTTTTACCCTTCACCGGACTATCGATTCATGTGAAATCTTTTTATCATTTTTCTTTTGCCTCCTGTTCCCCTTACCTCACCCTTTTTTTAACCAAGTAAGATCTGTGACTTACTTGTAGTTTCATTAAATACTTTTATTTGAAAAATCCGATCCTGCATTTTGCTAATTCCTGCCCTCTGATGAGAAGGAGAGTATTTCTTCGAAACTCCGCGGATTAAGGACTATCCACTTATCTTGTGCTTCCTTTTTTAAAATTAAATATGTTTTTAACTCTTTTTCAAGATGTCTTTTAACATGTTTTATTAATCATTTTTTCATATTATAAGTATTATTTCCTTTTCGGTTTTATTGAGCCTTTACATCTGGCTGAGTTTATTTTACTTGTAAATATTAACTCTTTAATATTTATAATATATTTTAAGTTTACCATTTTGATCACCTTGGTAAACTTATTGTAATTTTTATTATATATATATATATATATATATATATATATATATATATATATATATATACATATAGTAGAACCCCAGTATATGGTGGTCCTAGGATACCGTAGCCCTAGGATACAGTAGCCCTAGGATACAGTAGCCCTAGGACACGTTTTTTATTCCGGTTACGATGTGTAATACGATGTCTTTCAAGTCCCTAGTTACGTTATTTGCTCTGCCTTGCGGTTTTATTTATAATGTTTTTTTAGATTATATACATGTGTATTATATACTGTAATCTATTTTGTCACTAATTTTTAATCCCGTATCCCAGGTTCTGCTATATACAGGTTGACACAAAAAAACGGACCCCAACTCTAATTAGGCCCCGTTTCTTAGTGTTTTGTCCGAATGAAATGAAACTTTTGTCATAACTAGTGTATTATATTCAAAACATCACATCAAAACACTTTGGTCTTTTTTTCTCCGTTGACTGTAAAATGCTTAGAAAAATAATTTAATGTCCTCTGTTTTTTGGGGGTCACACGTGTGTGTGTGTAATGAGAGAGAGAGGGGGTGATAGGCAGATAGATAGATTAATAGTTAAATAGATCGTGGAAACTTTATCCATGTCTCAGTTATTGGGTTTCCATTGTGTAACACTGATAAGATAAGTTTACTGGAAGAGAACGTAACAAACTCATTAGGAAATGAATAAAAGAGTATTAAAAAAATCTTACATTCAGACGCGTTTCCTTGCAATTTTTGAAACAGTAAATTCAATTAGTCATGCAAAAGACAATGTACTACATAGAGTTCTACATGGATCTTTCGTATGATTGCATCTAAATCAATAATAAAAATAAGAATTATCGTTCGATAATTGATGTTAAATGTCTCTTTGTATTTTCTGAATAAATTCTAAAACGGATTGCGTGCGCTGGTAGCTAAAACTTTCAAATAAGTTTCTCAAAAAAGGAAATCATCTTTTATTGTAAATTTTTTAAAGGTTAGAAATTGTTTAACAGGCTTACAGATATTTACCTTGAAGCAAAGAATTAAACGTCAAATGACACAAAAGAATATCACAGAACAATACATTAGAGTTCCCAAGATTTAATCTATTTTACGCTGAAATGTTTTTGTTTGTTAATTCATGAATTTGTTTATTCAACTTTATTTTCAGTTCATCAATCATTAATTCTGAAGACAGAAAGCTTATCATATATATATATATATATATATATATATATATATATATATATATATATATATATATGCGCGCGTGTGTGTGTGTGTATTTGGCAGCAAGTTATTCAAGCATGTCTGATTGAACACGACAGAGTTATTCTTTTTGAGCTTGAGATGATTATTACTAAACAACAACATTTGGGCCCCATTTTATACAACATGCCAGCTGAAATAAAAAAAGACCGCTCGGCGAATAGAAAAGATATCCAGAAAATCGGAAAAAAAGCATAACTCTCTCGTATTCAATCACGCTTGCTTGAATTTATATATATATATATATATATATATATATATATATATATATATATATATATATATATATATATATATATATATATATATATATCCGAAATAGTGTATCATGGTAAACAACTTATGTTCGATTCAACGATTTCAGGAAATCAAATGATGAAATAATTTTCTTAGAAAACTAAAAATTAAGTTTTTAACAAAAATTTCATATATCAGGTTGTCAGTAAATTTCTTGTAGATTTTAACTTTTAAATTCAGATTAACATATCCTAGCTCAAACAAAAATTTATAAATCGAAACAAGCACCATCAGAATGTACACACTTTCACTAACGCAAGGCAAATGTATTTATGCCACTAAAATAAAAACCTTGCGTTCTGGCTGCGATGAAGTCGCTGAAAGCATTTGTTTTATCGCTTAGGTTTTTGAAGCACTTCTCCCACAGAAAGTTATCGAGATGCTTGAAAAAAGGGTAGTCGGTAGGTGAGAAACTTGGAGAGTATGGCGAATGAGGCAGAGATTAATAGCTCAATTCATTCAACTTCTGCAGAATTAGCTTAGTAAAGAGGGGTCGGCATTGTCGTCTAGGCGAATTGGGTATTTTCCGTTGCTGGGTGTTATTGTCGAAGTTTCTGATGCAATTCATTATTTTGTTGATACGTCTTTGCCGTAATGGTTTCGCAGGCATACAAAAACATGTAATGGATGAGACCCGTTGCAGACACCAAACAGTCAGCATGACCTTCTTTGGTGAAACTCTGGCATTAGGAAGTATCGTGGAGTTTTGTCAGCGTTTAACCACTAAGCTAAGCGTCGCTGGTTGTCGTAAAGAACCAACTGTTCATCGCAAGTCATAACCCGGTCAATCAACCTATCCTTTTTGTATCGTAAAAGAAGGAAAATGGCAATTCATAACGGCGTTTCTTTTGGTTGTCGTCCATTTCGTGAGACACCAATTTATCATTTTTTTTTATTTGCCAATCTCTCTCGGGTTGTTGGAAATCCGCGTGTACGTTAGTCTAATAAGGAAGCAAGTTCTTAAATTGATTTGCCTGGATAGGCTTCGATTAAGGCTTGATAGTTTATTATTTGATAGTCGCAAACATCAGACAATCATCTTACAGATTCTCGTCGCTGCTACTAAATTTCTTAAATCACCATTGTGCCCGCATTCAATAGTGGTTCCTGAACCAAACGATTCCTTTATATACCGAGCTTTTTTATCATATTTCGATCAAGCTTCAATTGAAATAAGAAAGGTGTGCGAATTAGCTTTTTTTTATCTTGTATTCAACGTTCGTTAAAGAAGACATACTTGTATTAAAACGATTTTAATTTAAACGATTAGATAGAGTGTCGCTTAAAATAATACGTAAAGTAAAGGTTTTATAACGATAACTTATTTAAAAAGGCATGATTTGACATACAAAATAAAAATTCTGCAAGAAGTTTCTTCCTAACGTTTTTATTTTCAAGACTGTAAAAACTTCCAGAGCTATTTATATATACGTAGTAATCCACAAACGGAGTTTCTCTGTATCACAGCTAGATTAGTAAATGCTTCAAGCCATGAGTGATAGTCGGCGTTTCTACCCATTACACTGTAATGCCCGCTGCTTAGTGGGTAGGTAAAATTACAATGATCAACATTGGTCAAACGCCTAGCATTATTCGCTGACAGCAGTTTGTTATTTCACTCACCAATATGCTCAATACAAGATAGTGTAAAGAGAAACTGTTACGTTTCATCACAGCACTTCAGTGCGACCAAGCAAGCAGTTGCCTTAAACCAGGGTTGAAATAAGTAGGTGAAAAACAACATATAATAATTGTTTATTACAATTTTCTTTAACAAAAACAGTGCACTGATAGAGATCTACGGTCATGAAACATATAAACTATAGTCTAAGCAACCCGGAGGCTTCCTATTAGTTGTTACACCGTGGTGTCGGGAAGAATATCACTTCATTCACAGGATTACTCCATTTGCTTTTGACCGTCCCCATAACTACCTAGATATGAGACATTCTTAGCTATAATATATATATATATATATATATATATATATATATATATATATATATATATATAATTGATTTGATTGTTTATATGACATTGATGATTATTAAACATATATCGATGTTTTTACGAGTGGAAGATAGAGGTTCATATTATAATCGTTAGTTGGTTGATGTAGTGGTTACGAACAAAGACTGACAGTCTGGAATACGGTGTTCAATTTCTGGCGCATATAGAGTAACCGATGCACTTATGAAAGTCATGTGTTCTTCCTTAACCGACGAGACTAGCCATTTTTGGTTAATGTCGGTATTTAGTTTTATTTGACTCAACCGACGTCGGTTAAGGAGAAATGCAGTTTAATCTATTGCCGAACATTTTAGTTCCTATAAAATCGTAACCCATGCAAAATTTCAGGGGGAATGCATTATCTCTTGTGACATAAGGCAGCCCAATTCACAGTTAGGCTTGCATTAGTGTGTACATTAAATATTTCCATTAGAGGCATATGCATTTTAAACGAAACAAAAACGTATATGCACTTCACTTTCCATCTAAATTGATTTTTATAACAACTATTTTAGGAGCACATAAATGCTGAAAAATACATTATTAGGTTTTAAAAAGATAAGTAATTTTATTTTAGATATAAAATAATATAAAGTACATAAAATACGTATATGTATAATAAATACCGTGTAGATACACACACGCGCCTATATATATATATATATATATATATATATATATATATATATATATATATATATATATATATTATTTTCTATCTAAAGTAAACTAAAACAATAAAAAATTAAAGACTTCAAGTGAATGCGGGTCGTATAAATTCTTCTGGTAAACATATTTCTGAAAATTTAATAAAAATGGAATCGGTAGATTTAATAGATAATAAATAATTTATTTGTCCGTTTTATTGCAACATGTTATTGATTTTCTTGAGGAGAATATAATTTTTATTTTATGCGTTTAATATATTCTCATGAAGTAAAAATGATCAAATTCCACCATATTTGAACGAAGTAAATTTAAAAAATTCAATTAATTTTAAAGCAATTTCAAAACATATTCTTTGCATGACATTGGGTTCTGCTTAGAATAAGAGTAAGATACAGAAAGAATATGTAATCATATTTTTGCGGATTGTTATTAGCATTTTCATAGGTGGGCACAGGCGTTGAGCCTGTACGGTTCCAGGTGAGTATTCTGTGAAGAGAGCTGTTTCAACCATACCCAAAACCGGCCAGAGGATTAGTTGGCCCAAACGAGCCGATACAATAACTATGGAAGGCAGTAATTACTGCGGATACAGTAACAATCCCTATCCTGTCGGAGATAACTCTCTGTAGAAAGCCACAGGGTGCGTCCCTATTTTGTCGTGGATAACCATCTGTAGGAGTCCGGAGGATGCGTCGAAACGTGATGAAACTACAACTATAAAGATGAGGATACAAATCCACAAAAATATCAATGCACAATTTATGAAGCCTCATCTCAAAGTGTTCAAACAAATAAAAAATAAGACATAGAAACACTAGTTAAATATCTTCTATGTAAATTAATGTGGAAGATCTATTATAAAAGGTTTACATTCCCAAAAATAGTCATTTTTTTATAATGTATATAAACATTTAAACAATAATTGTTGTTTGTACAGCAGCATTGCATCAAACAAACCACCGGCAAATTATGACTTTGGGTTAAGTCTAATTTTTGGACAAAAGCATTATTCGCCGTAACCCAAAGTGCCTTATCATTATATCATTATATTAGCAGAGTACTGAATTATCGTCACTCTCTGAGATTGCGATATTCACCCTGATGCAGATAGAGTCTTATCTCGTATTTTCTTTATATATTTTACTTGAATGACTGGGGAAATCTCAAAATTATTCGAGATTGTGGATGCTGAGTTGGCAATGAAACCTCGATATTTGATTTGGATAGTAAAACATATTGGTTTTCGGCGATTCTGGCAAATTGTTGTCGTATATTGTCATATCTTTCCAACGTATACTTGCAACCTATTAGGTGATAAAACAGAAGTTGTTGAGTGTTAGCAAGGCACACTGCTTAAGGCAGAAATCGACTTTCTGTTGATTTCAGGTCTTACGTGTGTATGTATCATGTCTTTATAGAAACTTTCGTGTAAGAAATATTCTTGGGCATCAAATGCGAAAACATTTAAAATTTATATCAAGCCCGTGGGCTAGAAGATACGAATTTGAATAAGAGTAAAATAATGTTTCTAGGTAATAAACTTAGCAACGAGAAAATCAATATCAAGAAAAAATAATACACAAGAAATGCGGAAAGAGGAATAAAGTCATACTGCGGGTGATACAAATATATATATATATATATATATATGTGTGTGTGTGTGTGTGTGTTTGTATGTGTGTGTCGATTGTAAGTACTGAAAATATATATGGCAAGAAAGCTACACAGAAGTTTCAGCGTTTCAACCTCATGAAAACTCGTCAGGCTAATGTATTTAATTGATCTTATCGCGTGTTATATATATATATATATATATATATATATATATATATATATACACACGAGGGGCATGCAATAAGTAATGCCTCTGACCCACTTTCAGCTGATCTAGCTGAACATTTTGCATGTGCAATGATTTATATCTCTACGAGTTATGTGGCAAATTACAGCTCTGAACTAATTGTGGTTTCTGTTTTACAGGTGTTTTAACTGGGTCAGGTGTGAAATGGAACCTGTGGACTGTCGAGCAGTGATCCGGTTTTTGTATTTGAAAAAAGGCACACCACGGGAGACTTTTGATGAAATGAAAGAAACATGGTTATAATGCCCCATCATATGACCTTGTAAAACGCTGGCATCGTAAATTCAAACATGGCCAGAAGTCTGCGGAAACAGCTCCCAGACCTGGTCGCTCCCCTTCTGCCATTGTCGCGGCATCTATCCGTCAAGTTGACGCTGCCATTTTGGAATTACTATTCGCCAAATAGCACAAGATGTCAAGATTAGTACAGGATATGTGGAAACTATAATTCATAAACATTTGCATATGCATAAGGTGTCTGCCAGATGGATTCCCAGGTCACTCACACCATGCCAGAAGGAGAACGCGTCGAGTGCTCGAGGATGAATTGTGAGATGTGCCAAGAAGATGAGTCAAAGGTTTTCAAAAGACTGATTGCACATGATGAAACCTGGGTCAATCTCTATGATCCAGATACCAAAGCCCAGAATGCAGTGGAAACACTTGGACTCACCACCTCCAAAGAAGGCAAAAGTGCAGCTCTCCGCTGGCAAGGTCATGTTCACAGTCTTCTGAGACCAGGACGGAGGCGTGATGACAGATTTCCTAGAAAAGGGTACCACAATTACAGGAGCCTATTATGCTTCACTTTTGAGGAAATTAAGGGAAGCTATCAAAATCAAGAGGCGGTGCAAAATCAGCAAAGGTATCCTCCTCCTGCAGGAAAACGCTCCGGTCCATAAATCGCATGTCGCCAGATTAGAAGGATGGGCTTGTGTTTATTATATCCTTCCCATCCTCCCTACGCTCCTGACCTTGCACCCTCTGACTTTCACCTCTTCCCAGCCATGAAGTTCTTTTTGAAAGGAAAGCGTTTCCCAGATGATGCAGCCTTGATTTCTAGAGTCACGTCCTGGTTGAAGGACCAACCTGAAGTGTTCTACAAAAACGGTCTCCAGAGCTGCATCAAACAATGGGAGAAATGCATAACTCTGGGTGGTTCCTATGTAGAAAAAGACTAATAACTGTGCCAAGTTTCGTTGCTCGACTGCTATGGGAAGTGGACTATATATTGGTGGATATAGAATGGATCATTTATTGAATAATGGAATACAAGAAAAAATTAGGGTATGGAACGGACTCTTTATGACAGGGCATTTCGAAGCCTAATGCTTCTCATCAGAAGAGTAGAGAAGGTGCTAGGTAGCATGAGGAGATGCGGCGTCTAGCGTAGGTTTCATTAGGAGCGAAAAGAAATGTTGGAGAAAGTTTTATTGAATTCTAAATAAAGGAGAAGCTTGTTATATATAGTATGGTATATAAAATGTGTATGGTCTTTTACATTGTTTGGAGTTTAAGGGGTATATGTTTTAGGGTTAAATTGACTGCATGGTAATTATATTTAAGCGATGTGTAGGGTGTCTATTATCTATGGAGTGGTATTTTTTACAGATGCAACCTATACGGCAAATAGCGACTATAAAATCGCCTATAATTTTGGTGGGGAGGTTTAAATGCAAGGCTGTAATATTGATTAGGTACTATCCGGCAATATTTCTAAGATTTTTCTGTTATGATATAGGGAGTGTGGTTATAAGGAGGCGGTTGGAGGATATGATGGCAAAAAAATATATAAAAGATAAAGAATAAGCGTGTTTTGAAAGTAGATATTGAAGTAAAATTGATATTGAAGCCGTGAAAGCGTAAGTGTTCGGGGGCAAAAAACCTTGGGTTTATTTTAAAGAAGTCCTTTACTGGGAAAAAACCTTCAAGAGTCCACAATAAATATTAAATTTCTTGGAGCAGGATTATAAAGGTCATCAATCTCGGAGTCGCTAGTTTTAGTAGTAGTTATAAGATCAAAGAGATGTTGCAAGAAGCAGGATTTACGTATATCTGTTAAAATTACATATTTCTCCAGTAAATTTTGTGTTATATTGTTAGGATAATAGTAGTATTGTTATTATTATTATTATTATTATTATTATTATTATTATTATTATTATTATTATTATTATTATTATTATTGTTGTTGTTGTTGTTTTATTTTTACCGCTATTAATATTTTCATTATTATTATTATTGTTGTTATTATTATTATTATTATTATTATTATTATTATTATTATTATTATTATTATTATTATTATTATTCCCGTCATTGCTATCATAACTTTTGCTATCATCATTTTCATTGTTATTGCCATTACCATTGGCATTACTTTTATAACAGATCTTGGTAATATTATTTTTATTTTTATTATTATTACTATTATTATAATTATTATTATCATTTTTATTATTATTATTATTATTATTATTATTATTGTTATTATTATAATTGCCCTATTATTATTGGTATTATTACCACTTTTATAAGCACCTTCTCTACTCTTCTGATGAGAAGCATTAGGCTTCGAAAAGCCCTGGCATAAAGAGTCCCTTCTATCTCGCAAATTTTGCTTGTATTGCATTATTAAATAAATGATCCATTCTATATTTACCAATATATAGTTTTGTGTCTTCATTTCATACTCTTGATGTTTTATCGTATAAGCTCCAATGATAATTGTTGAGCTTGGCATTATCCAGATAAGACTCCTCTTGTGGAATTGAAATCTCTCTTTTCCTCTTAAGCACACACATATATATATATATATATATATATATATATATATATATATATATATATATATATATATATATATATACTCGCAAAAGTACCCGTCGTTGACTGGGTTCAAAAACAGCCTACAGAAAATGGACTCTGATTTATGAAAGTATGATAAGTTATGAAAAGGAAGGATTGTAAAGAGATAGCTTCACATTTGGGGGTATCATAACCAAAGCAAAATATGATGAAAGTAAAAATAAAATAGATAAACCCAATAATTTATTATACCATACCTGTTCACACTGAAACACGTATCACAATATTCTGTGGATCTACATTAAGAAACCTTGTTAAACTTTGTTACATATTGCCACTCTATGGAGGTCAGGTACGAACGAACACCCCATAATTTTATTATACCATATTTCTTCAAACTGAAACATAATTATCAAAGTATACTTACGCATCAAAGTATATTACGCAGATAGATCTGAAAAGTCTTTATTAAAGTGTGTGCCTATTTCCATTCTATGGAAGCCAGGCACGAAAGCAGACCCCACAATTTTATTGTACCATCCCTATTTAAGTTAAAACATACTTATCAAAGCATCCTTATGTACATCTATATTAAAAACACTTGTAAACGTTTATTATAAATTTTTTAATTTTTTATTTCCATATTTTGTGGACCAGGCGCGAACTCAGATCCCACAATTTTAATGAACCTCCGTTCTGCCAGATCAAACATACCCATTTCTGTGTCTCGATACCTCTTCTATCATTATATGTAATCAGTTTTTTTTTTAAATAATCAACCGTATAGGAGCCTATTCGTGACCAGACACACACACACACACACACACACACACCTTCAGCTTTATATATATATATATATATATATATATATATATATATATATATAATATTAAGTAAAGTGATTTTCAATTTAAAAAACATTTTTAAAATTTAAAAATCAAATTTTAATTAAATTAAAAATCAGTTTCATAAGAAGGAACAACAACAAAGTCAATTATCTGTACGATCGTTTCGGAAATCCGTGCTTTTTATTTGTGGTATACATGAAGTTATGTAGAACAATTATATATAGTTTTTTTGGTAAGCACGGTCTACTCATCAGCAAATTTAGGAGGACTTTTATTGAATTTAAAAGACACCATAAATAAACCTAGCATTAAAAGTAAGGCAGATGAATCTGAAAAAATTGAAATAAAAGGTTTGGATTTACAATTTATAAGAAAATTAATATAGGTTATAGATAGAAATGAGTAGAGAAAATATATATTTTTTGAATTTACATAATAAATATGATTTAAAAATATATAGAGATAGTTACCTTTTAGTTTTTCTTCTTTTGAAATCAGGAACTGTGTTTAAAGTAGTCATTTAGATGTTTGCTATAGCTTTTTATTTTATTGAATGATGAATTTTAAAAGGGTGACGCTCGTGCAGTAAATTGTTTCCGTTAGCGTATTTTGATTTAAAGACGCTACAGTTAATATATATAGAGAGAATATTTATTTTGCAAGTTTTTAAGGGGAGATAATTGTCATGTATTATTGACTTTATTTATTGTTTGATTTATGGGTCTAAGGGAGGTAATTGGTCTAACTTAATTTATTTAAAAAAAAAATTGTAATCTATTTTTACTAATGAGTAATTTTTGATGATTTAAGGTGGTTTATATTTATTAAATTTGAACCAACGTTTATGATTACATGTCAGAAGCTCGTGTCTTGAATTTACTAGTTTGGTTGTATTTTTTATATCTTCATATTTTAAAATTTTTAGGGTTTTCTTTTGTACATAGTGCACAAAATTTATCTCCTGGTTTATATGATTTGCAAGTTTCAATTATTTGCCATTTTAAGTTAAAAGAAATATTGCTATTTTTTAGTTGCCAAATATAGTTGGATAGAGTAGTTTGGTTTGATAGAGAGTTATTTTTAAAAGAATGTCTGTGCGTTGAAATTCTATGTTTTATTGGGCCAGATGTGGAACCAATATATATTACCTCTTGATTATTGTGATTATTTTCCGTTAGGTCTATTGTTGGATTATTATGTGGTGGGTTGATTAGTAATTGATCGGTAGATTGATTTAAGTTGGTGTTATTATTTAATCTGGTAGTTGAGTTATGGCTGTTAATAGGTTCTTGTAGATTTGGAGTTTTTGATACTGTGCAGCTATAGATAACATTTTTAATTTTACATGAGCCTTGTAGGGGACATTTATTTTTTCTTCTACAGTTACAGTCCGATGTATTTTGTATAGTTGTATTTTGTAGTTTATTAATTTTCTTATTATTAGAGCTAATTATTTTCTGATGAAGGTTAGGCATAGTAGAGTAAGAGACTTTAATTTTGTTCTTATTGAAAATTTAATTGTATCTATGGGGGGCTTTAAAGTTCTTATCTAATATTTTAAAAAATTCTCTGGCTATGTTTGTTTCTAGGTTTTTGGAATACGGAGGGGTTGAACCATAGGATCTCCTTGTGTCTATTCTTACGTTTACGGGTTTTAGTTTGCTGTTTATTTGTATTATTATCTAATATTTGTAGTTTGGTTTTATCTTTTTTTGTCTCTTGGTCATTTTTCTTAACTCGTATACGGGAAGACATTGTCATATTATATGTTATTACGCTCTTAATAGGTTTATTTTCAATGCAGTTTATGTTTCTATCATTTTCATTTATGAATTTAATTTGTGAATTATATCCAGAGTTTTTAAGGGCTTCATTATAGTATTTTTCATTTTTGGTAAATATTGATTTAGTAGAAGACAGTCTAGAAATTCTTAGAGCGATATTGGGAACTATTGATTTTAATATTGATTTAGGGTGGTTTGATTGATTGTGGACACATAGAAGTGATTGGTTAGGTTTATGGTATGGTTCAAAGGTAGAATTTTCAAGATTTAAGGTTATGTCTAAGAAATTAACAATTTTTTTATTAGGGTCGATTTTTATACTAAGTCCATAATTTTTAAATAATTTATGTAGAGCTTTAATTGCTTTTTCATAATTTTTATTAGTAGAATTCGTTATGAAAAGTGCATCATCTCTATATATTTCAAAAAAAGAAAAACTAAAAGGTAACTATCTCTATATATTTTTAAATCATATTTATTATGTAAATTCAAAAAATATTATTTTTCTACTCATTTCTATCTATAACCTATATTAATTTTCTTATAAATTGTAAATCCAAACCTTTTATTTCAATTTTTTCAGATTCATCTGCCTTACTTTTAATGCTAGGTTTATGTATGGTGTCTTTTAAATTCAATAAAAGTCCTCCTAAATTTGCTGATGAGGAGACCGTGCTTACCAAAAAAACTATATATAATTGTTCTACATAACTTCATGTATACCACAAATAAAAAGCACGGATTTCCGAAACGATCGTACAGATAATTGACTTTGTTGTTGTTCCTTCTTATGAAACTGATTTTTAATTTAATTAAAATTTGATTTTTAAATTTTAAAAATATTTTTTAAATTTTTAAATTGAAAATCACTTTACTTAATATTGAATTTGCTCTAGGACATTTAACTATCGAGCTTATTATATATCTAAATTAGAACGAGCATTTCCTGTATTTTAATTAAACTAGTAATTTCACTGTTACATTGAAATACACTTAGCTCTTTAGACTATTATTCTAATCTCCTTTAAATTATATATATATATATATATATATATATATATATATATATATATATATATATATATATAGTATCATATTTGCTCGATAAACCATCAGACCATTTATTTCTGCTCCTCTTTCCCCGCAGCTTAGGGTCGGGCTTTTATTACAAAAGAGTTTAGTTGATTTGTATTTCTATCCCCTTCGTATCTTTGAAGAAGAAAGAGCCCTCTTTCTTCATGCATTAAAAGATGGCCTTGTTTTACCCTAGGACCGTTTAAGAATTTAGTACTTTTGCCAAATCTGGGCAGAAGCTGTTGGAAACTTCTTATCCTGCCTTGATAGAGTCAAAAATAGACATCATAGCCTAGTAGAGGATACTTTTTTTCTGTTCCTTTCAACCGCTTTCCCACAGAAAAGACTTACAAGCCTGTCTCTGCTTTATCGTTATTTTCGATGACAAGTGCTCGTCTGAGCTCCAATCTATACTCGCCAAACTTTCACGAAAGACATTCTCGTATGAATAATTTCGCCCATTTTTAATCTATGCCCAAACCAAAACGTAAATTCTATGAATAAATCTTCTTTCTTAAATTGCACGCCTTTGGAACTCTTTTCCGTTTTCCTGATTTCCAGCTGACTGCAATATGGTCGTCTTCAAGTCCAACGTTAACAAGTTCTTGATGAGCCATCACTAAAGTAATGCAAATTTACCAAATGTTTACTACACACGAGTTCCTCGATACTTTCCCGTTTACAACCGTACACTTATTAGCCCTTATCCTCGAGTGGCCTCCCACCCTTGATAAGCGGCAACTCCTTTGTAAAAAGAAAAACTGGGTGTAGATACGTTTCCTATAGTTTTGTTTATATTTTATATGTTTATGCTTATGTGGCTGATGTATTAGCTTTCATAAAAAATTCTAACAAAATTAATAGGGAACACCTTAAGAAAAGTATACGCATGTAAATTAAAGAATGACGTCTTAGATTAGACATATTGACAAAAATAAAACATTACTAATGTCTTAGATTCTACTCAAATGTAAAATAAAAAATCCGTACGAGAAATAACTAAACTAATAAGTTAAAGCAAACCCAATATACGTAAACCCAAACTTTAATCATCCACTTTTAATCAAGTAAATATTTCTATCTTTCTTTATGAAAAGTAGATTTCGCAATAACTCTAACGATAAAAATGCGTTTAAGAAGGAAAACCGATTTAAGCCAAAGATCGAAAACTAATGGATATCATTATTCAGAGATTAAATGTAAGCAAGATGACATAAATATTTATAATTATAATAAAAAATGCGAGCATGAAAAGTAATATGGTTAAGCTTAAACATGGAAAAGAAAATGACCATTGTTAAAACTGAGAAAAGAAAATGACAAGATATTCTAGTAAAAAACATAATCAATATATAACATAAAATATTGCAACATTACGAATTGATTATATAATGTTATAAATTGAATTTTAAAAATAATCCTGAATGCTGCAATATATCAAGTTATTATATTTTTACTAGAATATCTTTTACTTTTCTTTTCCAGTTTTTACGACCAGCCATTACTTTTCTATGTTTAAGTTTAACCATATTACTTTTCATGCTCGCATTTTTCTATGATTTTTCTAGGCTTCCAATAAATGTACTTGTTCTTTGTTTAATTTCAGTCTTATTTTTTGCCCCCATAAACACATATGTAATAACAATGTACGGCACTCGTCTGCTTTCAATAAAATCTCCTCAATTATCTCCCTTTCATTCTTTCATTCTCTCTTTTTCATTTACTACTTCTCTTTCCGAATTAGTCGCAACAGTAGTCGCTGAAGCGACGAGGTGGCTATGGAAACAATTCATAAGAAGCATCGCTAACCCCCTTACGTCTTTGTACGATTTTGAACACAAGAACAATTGCTATAACTTTTGTTTTACTGAACGAAAATTCAATTTTTTTTCACAATATAGCTGAGAAGGTGATCTATAAACTGGAATAATTGTTTGAAATTTGGTCGACGAATGAGTGAGCAGTGAAGCTTTAAAGCAGTTCTAAATGACTAAAACTGTAGCTTAACCATATATTTAAACACTGTCGTGTGTGAATGATAAAAATAACAGAAGAAAAAGAAATATAATTTAGGGTACGCCGCTCTAAAATCGGATACTAAAATAAAACTTGCATATACATTTCTAAACCACATGCAAACATCTTTACTCTTAACTAATCCATTAGAAAAAGATTTTCAATAAAATAATTTAAAACAGTCCTACAGTGGCTTCGAAAATTTAGATAATTTATGAAAACTAAACACATAATGACAGAATTTAAAACGGGACCATTGAAAAATAAATAAACAAAATAAGTAAAGCAATGGCCAACTTAGCAATAGAAAGATAATGCAGATGATAAAAACATAATGATTAGAAATTAAAACAAACTAAACCTTAACAGCAATCAAGTTAATAAAAATAAAAACGAAACCTTAACAGCAATCAAGTTAATAAAAATAAAAACGAAACCTTAACAGCAATCAAGTTAATAAAAATAAAAACGAAACCTTTACATCAATCAAGTTAATAAAAATAAAAACGAAACCTTAACAGCAATCAAGTTAATAAAAATAAAAACGAAACCTTTACAGCAATTAAATTAATAAAAATAAAAACGAAACCTTAACAGCAATCAAGTTAATAAAAATTAAAACGAACTCTTAACAGCAATCAAGTTAATAAAAATAAAAACGAAACCTTAACAGCAATCAAGTTAATAAAAATAAAAACGAAACCTTAACAGAAATCAAGTTAATAAAAGTAAAAAACTCTAATATTGAAGGGAAACATTAAAATTGTAAAGCTCGCACACTCTCTCTACTATAAAACAAATGATTAACCAAAAAGCATTGCTTAGGAGGTCACAGTATTCTGCAAAGAATCCGAAGAAAAAATAGATTAGGTGAGTATGATTATCTTTCTTAGGTGTAAAAACCGAACACTATGACACCTAAAGTGCATGCAATAATAAAAAATAAGAGTTGCGAAACATTTGTAACGCGAAAAGGAAAAATATAGATATTCGCTGAAATACAAAATAAATTTGAAAAATCATGATTTTGGATTGATTCTTACTTCAGACATTGGTATGGAAAAACAACATATCAGTTCTCAAGCCGGGAGCATTTCATTTCTGAAACAATTTGGACGATATTATGAAGAATAACTACTTTTAGGCAGTTTCTCTCTCAAAACTTCAGTCAATGTAACCTTCTAACCTTGTCCGGGTGAGTTTTGTCAAACTCAGAAATCTTTCTATCGAAAATCTCTGCGGCATCTCGAATGGATATGTCTATTTTTGATTTATAATCTAAAGTGTTCGTATTAGGAAAATAGATTGATTCTCCACATTAACGAATGACATTGTGCCTAACCTTACTCTTCTTACTCCTATATCCAAAGTATATATTAACTGCATTTTATGCTTATAATAAATCACAGTTAATTATTTCTTAATACTTATTAATAAAACTTATTAAACATTAATTTAAAAACCAGTATCTTTTATACCAGGAAAATTGAAACGACAAAATACAAAATATACATAAAACTATATCTATATCTTGAGTCGGAATAGGTAACAAAATCAATACATCCTCTTAGAAATGTTAGGTTTCTCTTTCCTTTCATTGCTAAGATTTCAATTGCTAAGATATAGTAATACAAAATGTTGTCACCGACGAGCTTGTAAAATATGAATAAATAATATCGAACAATCATAAAAGGTTAATACAGCAACATGTCCTTGTATATATGAACAAGAAAAGGAATTTATTTGGGGGGAATTGATGCATAAATATTGTTTCTGTTGTTTTCAGATGAGGATTGAGATATTGTATTGTCGTGTTATATTTGCATGACTTGCAACGTCAAGTAACCTAGTCATTATTATTATAAGAAAAATAATATAATTAGACTAGGCAAGGGATATTTAGACTACGAGTAGTAATGACGTCATGAAAAATATAAATTTATTATGTAAGAAGTTTGTCAGTGAAAATCAAGCTAGAATGTTGACAAAAAACGTGTTTCGGAATGGAGTTACTTAGAATGCGTGTGCTTTAACGCATTTATCACATGTCCCTGTAGACAATTCTAGTACGAATTTGGGCAGATTAAAATGCAATATTGTTTCTAGAAATGTAATTTTACTACTTAAAACCTCAATCAAGTTGGAAATTGGTTTCGGTCTAATTTCTTGATCTATTTGTTTATATGCGAGGTCGTCATCAAACTTGGTAAAAGATCGATGATGATCTTTCTCAAACTAATTTTATTTTATGATTACTACATCAGGAATACATATCAAATAAAAAGGAATCTTACATAAACATGGTAAACTGATGTTTTATTAATAAATGGCAGTCGCTACTTTCACCCATTGTAATAAATGAAGTTAAGATCTTTATATAACGTTGTATGTGGCCGTTGACATTGAGCATGAACTGTTGCATGCTGGTCGAATAACTGATTGAATTCAACTTATTCTTATTCGTTCTTCTTATCTCACTCCGTCCATTCTTTCTCTCTTTTTATCATCCCTCTCTCTCGCTCTCTCTCTCTCTCTCTCTCTCTATATATATATATATATGCTAAAAAAGTCTTCCTTTCCTTTTCTCTCTTACTTTCCCTCTCTACACTGCTTGAGCCAAGTCTGTCGACCTGTTCCACAAATAAATAACTTCATCACGAAAAGACTCCAAAGAAAAATACATTGATACCCAAAACTCAATCTTCCAATACAGACTGCCACTACAATGTTTCCTTTTCAACATCAGAAGTCTACGTTCCCACCTTCTAGAGGTTGAAACGCAAGAACAGGAGACTAAAGCAGACCTATTTGCCGAAGCTAAACTGGCATTGGACCAACCATTTCCCTAGAAAAGTTCGTAATTAAAGGTTACTCAAACTTAACATCAAATCTGACCCCCAAGATCGCCATGGGCATGGAATATGTGCCTACATTAAATATGGCTATCCATGTGGAAGGGACATCTCCAAAGAAAACCCTAATTTAGCCTACATGCTTCCAAGCTGACCTTGCTTACACCGCTGCGTTTATATGTACCCTCTATCGCCCAACAATAGCAGAGTTACTATATTTAATAGCATATCTGAGAAAATTTATCAACTCCTTTCTGCTCATCCTTCGGCTAACGATCGCATCTATTGAGACTTCAATGTAATACTCACCAGAGTAGCATGCGTCCGCGTATTTGTGCATTGTGCGGATGTGCGTACGAGCGGTGGCGTGACGGAGGAGGAGTGGAATTGCCGCAGGGAAGTGTTGGGTGGGAAAAGAGAAAAAAGATGGCGCCTGGTGTTTTATAAACTGTGGTGTCGCGAGATCGCGAGATCACAAGAAAACAGAGGACAAACATTCAAATGAGAGGGTGAAAAACTGCATAAAAAGCAAGCTTGAGTGAGGGGAAGGGATAGTGTCGTTTACAGTCACGAAATTATTGTGTTACTATTGAGAGCCTTGGTGACGATTGAAGTTGAATTCGATACATTCAATATTTACAATGTGGTTGACTCAATCAAATATGACACATGACAGGGGAGGTTCTGTCATGATTTCTCCATTGCTTATGACCTCACTCAGATTGGTCATCAACCCACCCGTATGCTCGACACTGATTGTCAGTATGCAAGTCGTCAATACTGTGTTCTCGCAATTTGCTCTGAGCTATTTTCATTTTCCGTTCTGTCTCCACTGGGATTTTCCGACCACTTGGTTGTATCAGTTAAGGTAAAAATGAAATACGTCCTCAGACGTACCTCTCCATCATACAGAATATCGATACTCTATGGCTGACTGGGATAACTTCTGTACATTTATATCCGATCTACATCTGCATTCCATGTTTAAAAAGAATGTGTCCTTATAGTATCAGACCTGACGGAATGGGTCATTGTAGGTATAGACCGTTTCATATACTAAAATAAATTTCAGCATAAACCTAACAGCCAGCCGTGGTTCTCTCCAGAATGTGCTGTTGTCATTGCGCACAGAAGTCACTTATTCCATTGCTTCCCGCAAACACTGTAAAAGAATAAAAAATTGGAAGAGAGTTGTATGCGGGGTCCGTTAAATCCAAAGTAGCTGAGCGGCGGCTTTGTTCCCACCAGTTTTGGCAAATAGCAAACATGGTCCCGACCAGAAGCATGTGCTCTATCCCAACCATCATCAATGGACCTGAGGTAATCTCGTCAGCATCAGACAAAGCAAAACTATTTGCCAAGAACTTTGCAGCTAATTCTACCCTATGCGACCAGTTTTTAATTTTTATCTTATGACCTCACTCAAATTGTTCATGAACCTACCCCTGTGCCCGATACTGACGCCCAGTATGCAAGTCCCCGAGACCTTTTTCTCACAACTTGCCCCGAACTGTGCTCAGCTTACGTTCTGTCTCCACTTGGATCTTCCGATCATTCTGTTGTATCAGTTAAGATAAAAATAGAATGTAATAAGTCTTCAGATGTAGCTCTCCGTCGTACACTATATCGATACTCTATGGCTGACTGGGAAAGCTTCCGCACATTTATATCAGATCTACATCTGCGTTCCATGTCTCCTCTATAGAATCAAACCTGACAGAATGGTTAATTTTAGGTATATACCGTTTCATATCCTCGAAAAAATTCAGCAAAAATCTTATATCAAGCCGTTGTTCTCTCCAGAATGTGCTGCTCCCATTGCGCACAGAAATCACTTTTTCCATTGCTCCCAACATAATATAAAGCCGCTTTCAGGACTGCCAGCAGCTAATATAAAAAAGTAATAAAGAACGCAAGAGAGCTGAATGCTCAGTCCATTAAGTACAAAGTAGCTGAGCAGCGGCTTGGTTCACACCAATTTTGGCAAATAGCAAACAGGATCCTGACCAGAAGCGTGTGCTCTATCCCAACTATTATCAATGGACCTGAGATAATTTTCAGCATCAGGAAAAGCCAAACTATTTGCCAAGAACTTTGCAGCTAATTCTACCCCTTGCGACCAAGGCCGCCAATCCCCCTGTATCAGAAAACATGCTATGCGATATACAAATATATGTACGTGATGTTGCCAAGCTATTCAACCCCCTTGATTCCAATAAAGCAAACGGGCACTGACTGGTATTCCAATTATAGTACTCAAAAAACTTCAACCAGAACTAGCGCCCATACTTACAAAACTGTTTAATGTTGTCTTAAAGAGAATTGCTTCCCATCACCCTGGAAAATCTCATTAGTATGCCTTGTATTTAAGAATTCAGGTGATCGCTAAACTCCCTCTCAGTACCGGCCAATAGGTCTCCTGTGCGTCAGGAGTAAGTTGCTGGAATCTGTGAGAAGTAATCAGCCATCTCAGCAAAAATAAACTTGTTGGTGACACGCAATATAGTTTCTGCTCTACTAGATCTACAGCAGATATGCTTACAGTTATATATTATAGGATTATCGAATCTCTCGACTGAGGTTAACTTTCTAGGGAAATTGCTCTTGACATATTGATAGAGTATGGCATAAAGGTTTACTTTTGATCAAGATCAAAGTGTAGTATCTGTCATTCAGATGCTGCACTTCCATTTCTTGTTCTCTTTCAGTGGAGGATCAGTCCTTCACAACTGAGACAATTTTTTTTATTTTTGTACCTTTTCTCCACGTTAAAAAACGACCTTGGTGTCTAACTCTGTCCCATGGGGAGGCATAGTAAATAGGCACAAGATCTCTAGCTACAGTATAGCTGGAAATGCCATCTCAATTATTAAATCATTTCTCCTTTATACATTAATAAGAGTAGTGGTTGAAGGGCAGAAATCAGAAGCTCACAGTATTAATGGGACCATCCTGGGCCCAGCTCTCTTCCTGATCTACATTAATGATCTTCCAAATCACATCCTTACATCATTCGTAGATGCTGATGACACTATGGTAGCACCTCTAAGACCAAGTTCTCTCTGATTCTCTCTCCTCTGATCTTGAGTAAGTAGTACAATGGGGAAAGAGGTGGCTTGGTGGGATCCTTCTATCAATCCAGTAGATATCTCACTGCTGATGCAATTCTCTATCTATATAAGAGCCAGGTAGTCTAAGGATGAAGTACTGTTGTAACATCTTGGAAAGAGCTGCTAGAAAGGATTATTCTGCCTTGATAGAGTTCAAAATTGACTTCGTAGCTTCATATGGGATGCCTTTTTCTCTTCCCTGCAACCTCTATTTCACAGAAGAGATGTCGCGAGTTTGTCTCTGCTTTTTCATTATTTTCATGGCAAGTGGTCGATCGAGTTCTTATCTAGGGTCCCCCCTCGCCAAACTGTCACAAGAAACACCCGTGCACCAACAAGAGCTTAATGATTTGCGCAACTCATATAAGTATAGATTATTGCTTGGTTATCATAACACATTTCGACGAAACAAGAAATATAAAAGGTTAGTTCTTTTCCACTTAACCCCAGTGTGAGAAAAATGTTAGGACAGTTCATCTTTCTAAAAAGAGCTACTATCAATTGGAACAAGTAAACATTTGTTACAATTATTTATTTCAAGAAATATGAAATTTATTGTAACAAATTCGAAACAGACAAATGAAAAGTTTTGGGGAGATATCGTCACCTTCTGTCCATTTTACTCTCATCGGGATTAATTAACGGCAACCATAATACCACGTTTACGCTGAGCAAAAATCGTATTTATTAAACTTTAAGCTTATTCATAAACAAACTTTGCAGAGTTCGCTACTTAAAATACTTGAAAGAAAAAGTTTAAATGAGTAACATTTTGATCACAAGTTTCTATTAAATAATAGATTTTAGCTATAGAATAATTGCTTAAGTAGTTTGCTCATTTGAAAAGACCTAATTAGGTATAAATACGTTTATAACAATAGTTGGCTATATTTTTGACTGCTTGTCCTTTTTTACAAATATTTTAATGGTAGGCTGCCCAACGAACTACAACGCCGTGTACTCTCTCGGTGAAAATAGACTCGAAAAACCCGACAAGCAACAAGATCTCACTCTTACACAATAAAGATCCGAAGATGCTAGAAACGCTTTTTACTCTAATTGTTTCTTTCAGCTGACTGCTGGACCTTGGAATTTCCTTTCGGGTCCCTGTTTCCCTTACTATATTGACATGCAAAAAGTTCAAGTGTAATGTAAGGAGATTTCTTGCTGCTTAACTCCCTACATAGTATCCCTGCTAATTATGTACCAGAAAGTGTCCCCTTGCATCAAAGTGAAACTGTGTTTTGTTTGGAGTGAAAATACAATAAAAATCTGAAAACAAAATATTAGACATCTGAAAGTTTGTACAGCATAAGAAGCAAGATAAAACAAAGTTTATAATAAAGAAGTGGAGATATTTCAAGATAATAAACAACTGGGGAGGACACACTATACCCTTTGAACTAAACCCAAATGCAGCAAGCATTATGTGTTACTTTTTAATTTAATACATACTAGCATTTCAGCCCGGCGTAGCCCGGGTGTGTAGATGTATGTGTTGAGCATAAAAAAGCGGTATTTTTTTTTAAGTTTGACCCCTATTATGACCCCTTAACATTTTTTGTTTTGGGCTCCAATCAAGTTATTAAGTTTGATCCATGTCCAAGGAACTTATATCTAAAATTTCAAATGTTTAGACCCAAAAGTGGCGGAGGAGTTGGTAGAGTTATCAAAGGTCAAATCGTTGAACGTTTGCCCCTTAACAGCCAAAATTCTGGTCGAACAGAAGTTACAATGATTTTCCCAAATCTCAGTACGCTGTATATAAAATTTCGAGTCTGTAAACTGAAAATTGACAGAGTTATTGCGTAGGAAAATGTACAAACACAGACACACAGACACGTTCGCTTTTATAGATTAAACAAAAATATATACGTAAACATAAATATATATGGAAACACTTTTGTGTTTACTGTAAACATTTTACGTAAATATTATGCAAGTATAAATCATGTAGAATATCTGCATGAATATAATTATACGTAATAGTTAACTAAAAATGATCATCCCATAAGAAAACCGAAAAAACTAATAGGGAATTAATTAAAATGAGTGTTTAAAAGAATATGCAAATTAGCTAGATCTTTAGCTAGTGAGTGCAATTCCGCAACCCTTATATAAGCAAATTGTATTTTCTTTTAAAATAAATAGAAAAGAGTGTTTTTATTATGATCATTAATACACCCAAAAGAAAAACAAATTTATTGGAGTGTATATATATATATATATATATATATATATATATATATATATATATATATATAGCACAATATTCATATCTGATGAAAATAAATGCAAAATCCTGCTGACACAACACTTCTTACGGTCCTAACATTCAAGAACATTTACAGTAGCGCGTAATTCTTAGATCTAATAGAATGCGTTTTATTTTGGTCATGTACTGAATAGATAATTCACAAGTTTCTATTACATTAACACGTGACTAAGAACTGCCGATAAGATTGCGTGCAAATGCTTACTGTGCTCTTATTATGAACGTAAAATTGCTTCCCTGTCATTTAGTAAATAATCATAACGCCAAAGGCTACGATGCTATATCATAACTAATCGAATTAATACTTTTGAATATTTCACGTGTGATGCATTAACATGCAATAAAAGAACTCTCAGGAATGATTGGTTCTATATTTCATGAACATAATGAAATATATCTTTTACCTAACCTTGTTATCTATATATATCTTTTACCTAACCTTGTTATCTATAAATATAAAAGCGAAAATGTTTGTGTGTGCGCGTTTTCGTGTATGTCCAAGAAAGGCTTTTTTCCGATAACCTATCGGTCGCCTCACAACTTCTTAAAACTTTTATATCGCGCCTAAATGATAATATCTAGGAGATAAAAACCGGGAGGTCGCCTGTCTATTTAATTTGCCCGATTTTCCAAAGATAACTATTCAACAATTTTCGATCGCCGCATGTGCATTAAGCTTTTTCGTATAAAAAAAGAAGCGAACAAACTCGCGGTAAATAAAACACTGTCCCGCACTCTAAGTTGACGTCATTAACTCGTCAAAAACTGGCACCTGCCCTTAAACATCGCACTTTTTTTTCACACTTTATTATTTTCTAATTGCGCGTCAAGCCTTCGATTTTTTTTTAAACACCCGGGACACACGCTCAACGATTTATCTTTTCATTTACCCAAAACCACAAACACCCAGGCAACGCCGGGTACCCCCCGCTGGTTTATAATATAAATCTCACCTGTCTGTTTAAATATATGTATGTATGCATTTATGTATGTATGTATGTCTGTCTAAAACCTTCGACAGAAGCGACGGATTTTCACGAGATAGGTATTATTTTGAAGCGCAACCCTTCATCGTTTTCATGCTTCTACAAGAACCTTTCAGCACCTGGTCCATGAATTGCTTTATGCGGATGACGCCGATCTCGTGGCCCATGGGGCGAGGGATACGCAGGGTATCATGGATCTGTTTTCGGGGGTCTGTGCGTCTTTTGGGCTTACTATTAGTTTTAAGAAGACTATGGTCGTGTTCACACCTCCACCC
This sequence comes from Euprymna scolopes, assembly GCF_053919585.1. Taxonomy (NCBI): domain Eukaryota; kingdom Metazoa; phylum Mollusca; class Cephalopoda; order Sepiida; family Sepiolidae; genus Euprymna; species Euprymna scolopes. Next base: position 13,874,558 of record NC_136485.1, read on the forward strand.
GGTAGTTTGTATATGGAACCAAATATTTTTGTCAACAACCAGAGTCTTTGCCGTGGTTGACACATTTGTGTATTTGGGTAGTATTCTCGCCAGAGATGGAACCCTGGATGCTGAGGTCAACTATAGGATACATCGTGCCACTAGGGCTTTTGGTGGCTTAGAGAAGCGAGTATGGTCTGACAGGGGTATAACTATTCATACAAAGATCAGTGTCTATCAATCTTGTATTTTACCATCCCTACTTTACGCTTCTGAGGCCTGGACAACTTATGGTAGACACATAAAAGTCATGGAGAGCGTCCACCAGAAATTCCTGATACACATTCTGGGCATCAGGTGGAGCACTTTTATACCTAATATGGGTGTTCTCATGCGGGCTGACGTACCTTGTATCGAGAAGTTGATTATATGCAACCAGAGAAGGTAGGCTGGACATCTGACAAGGATGGACGAGGATAGATTGCCAAAGCGCCTGTTCTATCGTGAAATTACACAAGGAAAGCGTTTACAACATATGCAACACAACATTAGCTACTTTTACCTTCTCTACCGCTCTCCCTCGACCCAAGACTGCACCATAATAAACAAATTATCTGACAGCATAGACACAGCACTCTCCTTCGACACTAGCGCCCAAGTACATGTATTTGGCGACTTTAATGTCCATCACAAAAACTGGCTTGGATTCTCTACTTACACAGATGCAGCAGGCAGCGCAACTCATAGCTTCTCTGTATCTCACTCCCTATCGCAAATTGTTACTTTTCCAATCCGCTTCCCTGATCAGGAAGAACAACACGCATCACTATTAGATCTGTTTTTGACCACAGTTCCTGATGATTGTGTAACGAAAGCCGACAGCCCACTTGGGAACGCTGATCATGCGGTGATAATGGTTGAAATCGCCCTAAACTCTAGACCCAAAACTGAAGAGCCAGTGCTCAAAACAACGAGATATTATAAAAAGGCTGACTGGGAAGCTATCAGAGATATTATCAGAGACGCCCCATGGGGAAATATTTTTTCTCTTCCTGCTGAACAGTGTGCAACCGAGACCACTGAATGGTTCAAAACTGCAATCGAAGCGCATGTTCCCATGCGGAAATTCTATAGCAAGCCCCACTCTCCCCAATGGTTTACTTCGACTTGCGCAACTGCCATTGCTCAAAGGCAGCATGCATTCCGCAGGTTTAACCGACATAAGTCCTGTTCAAACAGACAGAAGTACATAGAAGCTAGAAGTAACGTTAAGAAAGAAATAGCGACAGCTAAGAGGGAATTTACGGAAACCACTAAAAAACGCATCGAAGCACAAAAACTAGGAACTCGTGACTTCTGGAAAATCTACAACAGTGTAGTAAATAATGGGCAATCAACAATTCCCCCACTAACTAACAATCACGAGGTTCTTTGCTCAGCAACCGAGAAGGCTAACATGCTTGCCAGTCGATTTGCCTCAAACTCCACACTGGACCCTCTAAACCACCCCCTACCTCAATTTCCTATGCGGACAGACGCCAGGCTAGACGATCTGAAAATCACCCCTACTCAGGTGCATGCTATCATAAAAAACCTTGACACTTCCAAAGCATGTTGACCCGACCTCATCCCAGCTGTGCTATTAAAAACGTGCTCAGCCGAAGTAGCTCCAGTTCTCTCCAAACTCTACAACAAATGCCTTAATGAATCTTGTTTTCCGAGCTGTTGGAAAACTGCTTCTGTAGTACCAGTATTCAAGAATTCTGGCGAAAGAACTGACCCATTAAATTATCGCCCTATTAGCCTCCTCCCACTTTTTGCCAAAATATTTGAGACCTTAATTAACCATGCTCTAGTCCAGCACCTTACAGATGCTAAACTTCTGACCGACCATCAATATGGATTTAGACAAGCCCGTTCCACGGCAGACATCCTCACTGTAATCTCTGAACGCATATACCATTCACTGGACAAAGCGGGAGAGGGCAGAGCGGTAGCTCTAGATATATCTAAGGCTTTTGACAGGGTATGGCATGAGGGTCTCCTCAGGAAGATTAGATCTTACGGTATCACTGGTAGAATACTTAACATAATTAAATCCTTCTTAGATAAGAGAAAAATGCAGGTTGTCCTCGACGGTCGTACATCTAAACAATATGATATAAATGCGGGAGTGCCCCAGGGATCTATCCTTGGACCTCTGCTGTTCCTGATATTCATAAATGACCTCCCCGACAAAATTGCCTCTGAGATGGGTATATATGCTGATGACACCACACTCTATAGCAGGCACGACAGGAAAACAAATGAACATATATCTAAAGTAATGGCAGAAACACTAGAGGATGACCTCCAATCAGTAGTGGAATGGGGACAAAAATGGATGGTAACGTTCAATGCCACCAAGACAAAACTGGTTTCATTCAATAATTACAAGAAACCTTCTCTACCACCTATAGCAATGGCCAACGACGCTTTATCTGAGAGTACGTCTCTCAAGCTCCTTGGCCTAACGTTCACAGGAAACATGAGTTGGAACAATTACATTGAGGGCATTGCCAGGGCCGCTGCAAGGAAGGTGGGCTCTCTCTACCGTGCTAGAAAACTTCTAACACCCGAAAGTATCCTGTACCTCTATAAGGCCACTATTCGCCCATGTATGGAGTATTGCTGTCATATTTGGGCCGGTGCATCGGCTACTAGTCTCTCGCTCCTTGACAGGGTTCAAAAGAGAGTCGCAAATCTGATAGGCCCTAAACTGGCTTCTAAACTTCAGCCTCTGTCGCATCGTCGAAACGTTGCATCCCTCTGCCTGTTCTACAAGTATTATAATGGTGAATGCTCTGAAGAACTGCAAGCACTTGTGCCCCCACGACGTGAACACCCTCGACAGACCCGACAAGCTGCAAAATCCCACCCCCACACTGTAGAGATCCCTAGATGTAAAAGATCTTTCTACTCCAGTAGTTTCTTCCCCAGAACAGCTAGACTGGAATTCCATTCCAGGTCACTGCTTCCCCAACTGTACTGACATGCATAAGTTCAAGTGCAACGTGAACCAACATCTCGCTGCCCTAATCCCTACATAGTACCCTAGTAGATGTTTCCCCTGATAGTAGCCCCCTACACCAAAGTGGCAATGTGCCTTGTTTGGGGTGAAAATGTAATTAAAAAAAAAAAACGCTTTAAGGATAACATCAAAGATAATCTTAAAGCTCTTTGTAGTGACGTGTTCAGTTGGTAAAGTGCTTTCAATGATCGTAAAAAGTGGCGCTCCTTGGTCTATAATGGCTGTGATAGTTTTGAGAAGAAAAAATACGAGCATGCAAAAATGAAGCCTGATATCCAGAAGAAAAATCTGTCAGATATATCAGGTCTGTCGGAGGATTTCATGCAGAACCACGCCTGTGATTTATGCGGTAAAATGATTTTATCCGGAGTTGGCCTAGCTAGCCACAAGCGTTCACATGGAGATCAATCTTTCTTTGATGGGGAAAACATTGCAGGGCACAGATGTTCTGTTTGCTCTGTGGTCTGTAAATCGAGTGGAGGCCTGAAGCGTCATATGAGCGTCCACAGTAGAGCAGCACCAGTTGTCATCCCTCAATCTCAGCTTAAGTGTGACCTTTGCAACCGACTGTGTAAGAGCAGGGATGGTCTAAGGAGCCACTGTTGTTCCCACATAAAATAGGAATTGATGCATTTTGATCACATCTCCACATGTGTATATGTATGTGTGTATAAGTGTATATGTGTGTATATATCTAAAAAAAATATTTCAAAAATACATGAAAATGAATGAGTAATCAGCAATAAAGCGAGGGAAGATGCTCTTTTTCTGTCAAGAAGTGACAATCACCATGTATGCATGTATGTATGTCTGCCTAGGAGAAGCAAATGTATGTATGTATGTATGTATGTATGTATGTATGTCTGCCTAGGAGAAGCAAATCTCTGAGTTAAAAAAAACATAAAGCGGGAGACCAGTACCCGAATTAAGCTGGTCTGCAGTTTGACTTGTTGCTGGCTATCTTGCTCTTGCTTGTTGCTGGATGTCAACATTTTGAACCGAGAGAGAGATTTAGCTGTCGTACAAAGCTAAAACTCTGTAACACCATCAGGTACAGATACTCCCTCAGGCTCTAAGAAAAAAAAAAAAAAGAAACGGTCCTATTGCGAAGGAAAAGTTGTGACGCGTGTAGGTCTGAAATGCTGGAAGCATGTAGTAATTGATCTGCCATTATTATATGTATCTATGTATATATATATAGGTGTATGTATGTTTATGTACATGTGTATGTGTGTATATACATGTTTATATGTATGTATATGTGTGTTTGTGTGTATGTGTGCATGTATGTATATGGGTGTGTGTATGTGTATTTATGCATTTGTGTATGTATGCATATATATGTGTGTATATATATGTATGTGTGTATGAGTGCATATTTACGTACATGTATGTATATGTAGGTAAGTGTGTGTGTATATATGTATGTGCGTATGTGTACGTATGTATGTATGTATGCATATGTGTGTATGTATTTGTAGGTCTGTACGTATGAGTGCACATTTACATACGTGTACGTATATGTAGGTAAGTGTGTGTATATATGTATGTGCGTATGTGTACGTATGGATGTATGTATGTATATGGCTATGTATGTATATCTGTATGTATGCATGTGTGTCTGTATACGTATGAATGTGTATTCATGGTGTATGTACATATATGTGTATGTTTACAGATATGTGTGTATCTGTATATATGTATATTTGCGTTTAAATATATATATATGTGTGTGTGTGTGTGTGTGTGTGTGTGTGTGTGTGTGTGCATGCCAATGACCGTCTTGTGTATGTTTATGTATAAGTATGTCTATGTATGCATATACAGTGATGATCATATTTATTGGCACGGTAAAATAAAAGTGAAATTTTGTCTAATAAATTCTAAAAAAGGGATTAAATTAAAGAAAATAACAAAGTATATTATGTATTTTTAACTGGCCTTTCCGATGCAGCAATCGGATTTTAGAAAAAATAAATAACAAAGGAACAACAAACATAATTGCAAAAAACCCTTGTTCAAAATTATTGGCATGGCTTTGTTTTTCTTTTAGTATCAGTATAATATCAATCAATTTCCGGTTTACGTGCTTTCTGAACTTTTTTATAGCCATATTATGCTTGTTTAACGCTAATTCAGTGAATAATTTTTTTCAGATAATTTTTAGATAGCGATTTATTTAAACTATTATAAGTGACTAAATTATAATTTTCAATCGCCATGGTTAAAACTAAGGAACACAGCGAAGACGTCAGGAAGCTTGTTGTAGCATGCCATACCAATGGGGAGGGCTATGATAAGATTTCAAAGAAGCTAAACCTTCCCAAATCCACTGTTAGAGCCATAATAAACAAGTTCAAATCGCAAGGCCACGTTATGAGTTTAGAGGGTAGAGGGAGAAAAAGGATTCTTTCCCCAAGAGATGAACGGAAAATTGTTCGACAAGTAAAACAAAACCCAAGGATCTCTGTTGGGGAGATTGTTGATGAACAGAGCACCTCTGGAGTGAATGTATCTCGACATACAGTTGGTAGAGTTTTGAAGAGAGCTGGTTTAAAAGCATGTCGTCCGAGAAAGACTCCCTTATTGAAGCCTATGCACCTGAAAGCAAGGCTAGCCTTTGCAAAACGTCATATTGATAAAGATGTTGCATTCTGGAAACGTGTTCTATGGACTGACGAAACGAAAATAGAGTTATTTGGCCATAATAAAGTGTCTTATATTTACAGAAAATCTGGCGAAGCTTTTCTGCCTAAGAACACCATACCCACAGTGAAGCACGGTAGAGGCAGTTTGATGTTTTGGGGATCCTTTGCTGCCTCTGGACCAGGGCGACTTGTTAAGGTCACAGGTAGCATGAAAAAGGAAGATTATTTAAAATATTGGATGAAAACCTGAAAGACTCTGCTAAAGAGCTCTCACTTGGTCGTCGTTGGTGGTTCATGCAAGATAACGACCCAAAGCATTCGGCTAAACTGACTAAGAAATGGCTTGAGGACAATCATATTAATGTTTTGGAGTGGCCATCACAAAGCCCAGACCTTAATCCAATTGAAAATTTATGGAGAACATTAAAATTGAGGGTAATGCAAAGGAAGCCTAAGAATCTTATTCAATTGGAGGATTATTGTCAGGAAGAGTGGGCTAAAATTACTACTGAAGAGTGCAACAACTTGGTTGTAAACTATGAAAAGCGACTGAGGATGGTAATCAAGGCCAAAGGCTATACAATTGATTATTAAATAAATCGTGCCAATAATTTTGAACAAGGGTTTTTTGCAATTATGTTTGTTGTTCCTTTGTTATTTATTTTTTCTAAAATCCGATTGCTGCATCGGAAAGGCCAGTTAAAAATACATAATATACTTTGTTATTTTCTTTAATTTAATCCCTTTTTTAGAATTTATTAGAAAAATTTAACTTTTATTTTACCGTGCCAATAAATATGATCATCACTGTATGTAATGTGTATGTATGTATGCATATATGTGGGTTATTTGTATGTGCCTATGTGCATATGTGTATGCATGCGTGCATGTATATTTATATGTATATATACCAGTGACCGTCTTCAGTGTCATGTCTGCTTGTGCGTGTGATTTTTTTTTTCGGCAGGACTAAAGTTAAGGTTATCTTTGGGCTCATGGACTTTCAGTACCTGAGGGAGTGGCACTCGTCTGACAAGACGTTGCAATCATCATCATGTCTGCCTAAAACTTTCGACAGATGCGACGGATTTTCACGAAATAGGCATTATTTTGAAGCGCAACCCTTCGGACGACCAAAAAGATCAGTTCCTTCACATTCAACTTGGCACTTTTCTACAGGGAGGGTTTGTTTTTCGCTGAGCATTTTTTGCAAGTCATTCAACCTTCCACCTCGCATAAAAGACGTTATTTCGACCAACTGTAATATCACTACAATGTTAGGCACATCGGTAAGACCGTTTTTTACCTCTTTTTTTTCTCCTGGGTGTTACGGGTTCAAGCCTGGTTGCAACTCCTGATTCTCTGTTCACCGGGTATATTCGCCAGATAGTTTTTGAAATACTTCTTCATTAGTCCGGTTTCTCCTATAATGAATGGTATGATAAATACCTTCTTAAGATGCCAGTTTCTTTCCATGCCGTACATAAGCCCTTGGTATTTTGTTATTTTCTCCCTCTCTAATCTGCTAAGGCAAGCACCATTAGGGACACTTGCTTCAACTAGGGTTGCCAAATTCACCTTCCTGCCCCATATCACTGAGGAGAGATAGTCATAAATGTTGTTTCCCACAAGGCTAGTGAAAAGTTTGTAGGGAGTAGTGGGGCAGCAAATAGGCCTGTACTTGTTAGGGCGTTGTGTCTCAACCGTTTTAGGAATGAGGGTGATATCACATTTTAACAGCGTTGGTGTGGCTTCCCATACCCTTCCTCAGTCTAGTGAAGCAACTACTATAATGAATATGGATTGCTGTATGTTTTTAAAGCCAGGAATTAGATAAATTATCATGTATGTATGTGTATGTATACCATTACCGTTATAAGTGTCATGTCTGCTTTAGGGTGTGCAAGCCGTTGCCAGGTCTAAAAAGTCATCTCGGGGCACATGGACTTTCAGTGACTGAGGGATGGCTCTCGTCTGACAAGAAGTTGCATCATCATGTATATATATATGTATATATATATATATATGCATGTATATATATGAATATATATATATATATACATATGTGTATATATAGACATATATATACACATATATTTGTATATATATGTATATATATACATATATAACCATATATACATATGTATATATATATGTGTGTACATATGTGTATGTATATATGTATGTGCGTGTGTATGTGTGTGTGCAAACTAAAATATTTATTTATTTTATTTGCGATTATCGAACTAATTTATATTTTATGTGGGAAAGCCATCATCCCAAACTGCCAGGAAGAAATAATCTTCGCTTCACTAATATAAACATATAAATATAATAATTTATGAAATGCCTTATAATTTATCACTACTATATATATATATATATATATATATATATATATATATATATATATATATATATATATATATATATATATATATATAGTCAGGTTGTGTGTGTGACTTTCTTCCTCATAGTTTTCGAAACAGCTGAGCCTATCTTTCGCGAATTTCACACAAAGCTAATTTATATGATAAACAGTGTTGTAAGATTTGTTTTGTATAAGAATTCATCCGATAAGTATCGAAAATCGAAAAGATCTAATTCGGAAAATAGCTTTTCTGTCTTATAGATAAAAAAAAAATTGTTACAGAGGAATATTTTACGTAAACCGGCAAAAAAGACAATAAAATTCAAACAAATAATTTTTTTACAAAATGGAGGTATATCTTAGTGGTAGAGCAAATGGTCCCGTGTTCAAGCGCGGGTATATCTCACCATTTTATTTTTTATATTTTCTTATTAATGAGTTTAGTTTACGATAGAAGTACCATTAAAAATCGCTCCCAGACATTTCTTTGTTTGCATATTTTAAAATTAAACATTAATCAATAAAAAAAAACCTGTTTAAGCTTACTGTACCACCGGTCATCGCAGGGCTGCCAATTAGAATATATATATATATATATATATATATATATATATATATATATATATATATGTATATATAGATAGATAGATAGATAGATAGATAGATAGATAGATAGATAGAGAGAGAGAGAAAGAGAGATTTGAATTAACGCTTCATTGTAACCACCAGAACAAGTTTGAAAGATATGAATATATATGGCAAACATTGTGTTAAAAATGGGTCGAATATGTAATTTTGTAGATGCAATCTCACTGAATGACCGCGAATGACGGCAATCTAACTGTTTGTTAATATCGTGATACTTCGGTCTTGAAATAATTTTAGAATCAAGAGTCATCATCTGATATAGATGTTTTTGGGGGTAATGCTTCTCTACAAACGACACTGTTTGTATAATCATTTTTGTTTAAATATATATTATAAATTTTATAAATGTATAGTGCAGTTAGGATACGCAGAATTTTCCCCGTTTCATCCTCATGAGTATTCATTAGGATTTTGTCTGGAATCGATGTTACTTCGTGTTTTTATATTTGTCCGTGGATATGCGTTTGTTTGTCAAGTATAATGATATTTTTTATTCGCACACATATCTGACGTAACTAGTAAGCGCGCGTTTATCAGACCAATATTCACTTGATCTCTAACCATATCTTTCTTGGTTCGATTTTAACAGGGCATGTGCTTCTCATTTTGTGTTGGAAAGTGACTTACTTATGATTTGAATATTTTTCGCTTTCATTTCATTTCATACTAGTTTATTCATTTATTAATTTATTTACTTTATTATTATTATTTTTAATTATAATTATTATCATATTAATTACTTTTATTACTATCATGATTTTTATTGTTGTTGTTGCTATTACGTTTGCTATTTCACTCCTTTCAGTTTAATAAGTTTTGGGATTCTTTTAAATTTAAGATAGTGCATTTCTCATTCAAACTTTACCTTCAGAAGTTGTCTAAATTTATATACATGTTGGTTTGTTGTCTACGTTCTTTGACCTCCAGATCATTAATGTTTTTTTTTCATTATTTAGTTCTCTTTTGTTTTGTTTTGTTTATAGATGTACTCTAGTCGCAATACGTGCTTTAAAAAAAACAGCGGAGATCATTTATATATATTTCTTGTTATTCTGTTTTTTTTTTCGCAAGTATTTTAGCCTGATAATCAATATGTTTGACTAGGCTGTTATGTTGTGCCTGAGTTCTAGAGGTACAATTGTTCTTCATGTTTAGTGTTTTTATTAAGATTTCTATATGTTATTGTTTTTGTGTGGTGTTTAAGTGTGACATTTTTAATAGCTTTGTTATTATTGTTTATTTTTTCTCCCGTTAAATATTTTATTATTATGTGCTTTAATTATTATCTCTAAGTTTTTACAGCAACTATAAGGCAGTTTTAGGGTTTGTTACGAAAAAGTATCGTTCCGTGAGATTTTGAAATTTTTTTTCCGAATTTAGTTTTTAATATTTAGTTGTATGGCAGAGTATACAAAATTATACTTCTTTTCCGATTAATTTTTGTCTTCATACACAACATAAATTTTACGCTAAGATGACAGCACTATAATATTGATAATGGCGGACTGTCTCGATTTTGTACGTATGATCTTCCGGCACAACAACTCTGTTGCCCGAAAATCCACACAGATGGTTTGTTTGTAATGGTTAGGGCTTTGTGCAGAAGCATCGAAACTTTTGTCGGTGTAGATGACTGCCACAGGACAGTGTATTCAGTAGACCGCAGTTTTTTACATCTAAGTTACCTTCTCCTAGATGAATATCTTAATGAAGAGTGGGGTGCATCTCTCCTAGTGAATTAATGCGCCCTCATGTACCAATCTGCGCCTAGTCCTCCGAAATCGCCACACATCTTGTACAGGCCAGGTTCAACGTTGCTTAACTTTGCTGATCTGGCGAAAATCGGTGTATCAATGTGATCGTGTCGTATATATAATAATAATAACAACGATAATAACAATATTGATGATGATAATAATAATAATAATAATAATAATAATAATAATAATAATAATAATAATAATAGATAACAAGTAAATGAATAAACCTGTATAAAATATAATGAGAGCGCAACATAGCCAGATAAATACGAGGTCACTTCTAGCATAAAATAAAGAGAAACTAATCGCAGTTTTAATTCAAAAGTTGTGGTTTACAAGTCACTTAATATCTGTTTGAGAAACGCGCGCTCATTGGCTACGGCTAGTGAGTAAATGAATATGTAAAGTATCTCATTGGCTAACTAGTAAACGCAGTGTAACGTGTATATAATAAAACACGATGTAATATCGATTCCATGAAAAAGTCTGACGAATATTTATGAGAATTAAATGTTAAAAATTCTGTGTATCCTAATGCATATACATACATATCAAAGGCCTTCGACAAAGTATGGCATAAGGGTCTACTTCACAAGATTTCCAGCGACGGTATAACTGGAAATGTTTTCTCAATCATTAAATCATTTCTCTCCGATATGCTCATAAGAGTAGTGGTAGATGGTCAAAAATCGGAGGCCTGCAATATAAATGCTGGAGTCCATCATGGGTCAATCCTGGGCCCAACTCTCTTCCTGATCTACATCAATGACCTCCCTAAACACATACTTAAATCATTCGTTGACATCTATGCTGATGACACGACCATCTACGGCAACACATCAAAGGCTGTAAATGACGAAGTTCTCTCTGATTCTCTCTCCTCTGATCTCGAGCGCGTGGTTCAGTGGGGGAAGATGTGGCTAGTTACCTTTAATGCATCCAAAACCAAACTCCTATCCTTACATCATCAACGCTCTGATCCCCAGCTGGCATCTATTGTGATGGATGGCTCTCGTCTGGGTGAGGCCCCGTGTTTTGACAAGCTTCTGGGTTTGACCTTTACTCCTGATCTGAAATGGAACACGTACATCAAGTCTGTTGCCAAGGTCGCTGGAAAGATGGTGGGATCCTTCTAACGCTCTAGAAGATATCTCACTACTGACGCAATTCTCTATCTATATAAAAGCCAAGTACGGCCAAGGATGGAATACTGTTGCCATATCTGGGCAGGAGCTGCCAAAAACAGCCTATCATGCCTTGACAGAGTACAAAATAGACTTCGTGGTCTAGTGGGGGATGCCCTTTTCTCTACCCTGCAACCCCTCTCCCACAGAAGAGACGTTGCGAGCCTATCCTTGTTTTATCGTTATTTTCATGGCAGGTGCTCGTCTGAACTCCAATCCCTGGTCCCCCCTCGCCAATCTTTCACGAAAAACATCCATCTAGCTGAATCCACTGTGAAAAATTTCCCCCACTCTATATCTGTGCCTAAATCAAAACGCGGATTCCATGAACAAAGCTTCTTTCTTAGAACTGCACGCCTGTGGAACTCTGTTCCGTCTGCCTGCTTCCCTCCGGACTACAATTTGGATGTCTTCAAGTCTAATGTTAACAAATTCCTAATGAACCGTCCCCTTAAGTAAACACTTCATCAAATCTCCTCACTAACGTAATGTACTTGCAATAACCCTTGTCCCTGAGTGGCTTCCGGGCCTTGATAAGTGGTGATCTCTGTGTAAAAAAAAATACATACATACATAAATATATATATATATATATATATATATATATATATATAAAGCTGAACGTCTGTGTGTGTGTCTGGTCACAAATAGGCTCCTATAAGATTGACTATTTTAAAAAACTGGTTACATATAATGATAGAAGGTGTATCGAGGATCAGGAATGAGTATGTTTTATCTGGCAGAACGGTGGTTCATAAAAATTGTGGGGTCTGCCTTCGCGCCTGGCCTCCAAAGTATGGAAATAAAAAATGTAAACAAAAACGTTTACAAGGGTTTTTAATGTAGAGGTACATAAGAATATTTGATAAGTATCTTCAACTTAAATAGGGATGGTGTAATAAAATGGTGGGGTCTGTGTTCGCGCATGTACTCCATGGAAATATGGCACAGACTTTAACAAAAACTTTTTTCATCTATTTGCCTAAGTATACTTTGATAATTATGTTTAAGTTTGAAGAAATATGCTATAATAAAATTATTGGGTGTTCGTCTGCGCCTGACCTCCATGGAATGTAAATATGTCACAAAGTTTAACAAGGTTTTTTAAAAGGGGCGAAGGTCCACAATAACACCTTAACTTTAATCTTAATTTGCGTTAGCTTTTATTTATTTTTTTGAGTTGAATCATATTGTTTCGAATTCACGTTCTTATTAACAGGAAAGCCAAAAAAATAGTCAGAACTTTTGAAAATTCTCGACACAAATTTCGCATAACTCTGTTTTTTCCTTCTCCACTTGCACGTGGCACTCTTTCGAAAACAGATAAATAATAAAAAATAAGAACGTTACTTGTTATCGTAAAAAAATCCTGCTCACGTGATTACGTATCTTTTTAAAAACATTTATATAACCTTTTATATTTTTATTTATATATATGTTTAAGCTTTTTTTGTCAGCGTACTAGAAGGAATTCAGTTGATTACAACCGTTTCTGCATGTCCTGTACATTACAATAGTACAACCATGAATCCGACGGCGCTATACTATACTGTTCAATACTGTAAAACTGAAACGACACTGTTCTGCTTGAAAAGGGCGCCATTTTCTTCTTATTCATATTTATATCGATTCTTTGCTTTAAAAAACTAAAGTAATTACGTGTTTACTTTTTTAATATCCCATTTTGCTGTTTCGCATTATTTTACTAAAGTAAGTAAAGCTTCATTATTTTTCAAAACTGTTTTTGTTTTTCAAAATTTCGTCGATATTATTTGGTAAGAGTGTTTAGCAGAAAAGCCAACAAACGGCTACCAGAAAAAATAAATATACAAGAAATAAATTTTACTATAGTCAATAAAAGTTCAGTTCATGTTTTTTGTTGTTTTGAAATAGTTTTTAATGCTCATTACTTAAAATGATTTCAGCGAACCGAAATTAAAACGAAATTGAAATTTATATATGAAGTACCCATGCCATAATCGAATATTCCTCAAGCACAAAATAACGGAAAACATTAAAATATGTTTATAAATATTCCTTACGTTGACGAAACTCTCCTAAATTGTTAACACAGAATGCTCAGGTGCCCCTCCTTCAAATTAAAAAAGAGGCTCTCCATTTCAGAGTCGCTGCCATTTTAATTTTTTTTTAAACCGGTTCGTGAATTTAAAAAAAAAATGTTTCTTTACAAACTACTTAAAAATACAAACCAATGAACTTTTCTACAATAAAAGTAACTTTTATTGACTATGGTAACATTTATTTCTTGTATATTTATATAACATTTTCTCTTTGTAAGGAAACATCATTTTGTTGGTCACTCTTGGCTACGAATGGAAGCAAAGTTGATATAAAAAGTATATATTTTCGCGAAAATTATCTTTACTTTCATCTTATTTTGCTTAGGGTAAAATCTTTGAGTATCAAAAACCTATCTCTTTACAACACCCTCCTTTTCATAACCTATCATAATTTCATCAATCACAGTCCATTTTGTGTAGGCTGTTTTTTAACCCAGTCAACGACGGGTACTTCTGCTAGTATATATATATATATATATATATATATATATATATATATATATAACTACTTCATTTCCTCATATAAATTAATATACGAAAGTATAGATTTATGCATAAACTTTAAGTATTTACTCCAAAAGTGTTCAATACGTAGGTAGAGCTAGTTAGTAATTTATAAAATATATATGGCGATTAAGCTGCACTGAATATTCGGCGTTTCATCCACTCTAGGATTCCTCAGGCTTATGCGCGAATTATGTGGTTGTTTATCGTTTTTATATGGTCCTCTTCTATTGAGGATTTAGTTAGCCAATCAGCTTTCTAGTATCCACCGCGCCCCTTCCTATCAGCCAACGGGCATGCATTTTATCGGACAAAGGATCTATTTTAAAACTAGTTTAGTTTTTTTATTGTTAGTTTATATATAAATATATATATATGTGTACATACATATATGTACATATATATACATATATATATACATACATATATGTGTGATCGTTTATGTAAATTCATGTAAATTTTATTTTGTGACCACAGTTATTTGCTATTTCTCTTCTTCATTTAATAGATGTTGGGGTTCTTTGAAGTACAGGGTAGCAAATTTTTCATGAAGGCATAATCTACATGGGTCGTCTAGATGCCTACACGTGGTAGCTTGTCTTATTATTTTCCATTCGACTACCGGCGAATGTCCGCTTTCTTTGAGTTCCCAGTATTTATTCGCTAGTGTTGTTTTTATACGGTGTTTTTTTATTGTTGAATGTACTTTTGTGGTCATAGTATCGGGTTTTGAAATCTAAGGAAGTCATTCCTACGTAATATTTCTTGTTATTCGGGTTTTCTTTCGCAAATATTGTTGCCTGATAAACTACGCTTTTAGTTAGACATTTATTTTGAACTGGGCAAAGTGTGCGGTATCTACAGTTGCATTTATCTTGTTCGTTATTAGTATTTTTATTTATAGTATAGTTGTTCTTGTCCGGGGTTGGTTTATTATTATTATTATTATTATTATTATTATTATTATTATTATTATTATTATTATTATTAGTATTAGTATTATTATTTCTGCTAGTGTTAGTTTTATTTTTGTCATGGTGTCTACTTTTTTTATTGTTTATTTTGTTGTTGTTTACATTGTTTTTATTTAGTATTTTGTTATTATGTGCTTTAATTATCATCTGTAAATTTTCGCAACAACTCTAGGATAACTTTAAGGTATTTTTATTGAAGACTTTGTGTAAGGGGTTGGTTGCTGGAAAGTGTTTTTCAATAAGATCTAGAAATTTCTTGCCAAGTTTTGTTTTTAACATTCGATTGTATGGGGCCGTATACCAAATTATAGTTCTTTTTCTTCTATTTTTAATTGTGTTATAGTTATTGTTGTTTTGTTGCTTATATTTGATATCGATATTTTTGTATCCACTATTTTTTAGGGCTGTTTCGTAGATATTGGTTGACCTGTTAAATGCATTTTACTCGCTTGAGTTATTACTGAGTCTACTTACGATCGAGTTAGGAATGTGTTTTATAATTGATGGTGGGTGATTGGACTTAGGGTTTACGTAAATTGGAGTAGCGTTATCTTTTAAGTAGGGTTCATATATGTTTTTATCTAAATTTAACGTGACGTCCAGGAATTTTTATTTTTATGTTAGCTGATACGTCTCCTTTTAGGCCTAATTATTCAGTTCAATCAACAACAGATATATAAAGTGGCATAGCTGTAGTATTGCACTATTGATATATATATATATAAATGTGAACTTTATTTTATTTATTCACATGGAATGAATGCCATAAATAGTTAAATTGCATACAAACTTACAGGCTACAAAAACACGCACACACACAAACACATACCTACATATATACATATATACATATATATATATATATATATATATATATATATATATATATATATATAGTGGTTTTGTTTGAGTTTATCTGATTGTGCATTCAACTGTTTCCATGACAGTTCTGGGCCTAAGGAACACTGATATATACTTTCTATTGCAGCAACACCATCACATTTGATGGGTTGTGGAAGAGATCATCGATGCATTATTTCATCTGAGGTTTTCAACAATGTTCACCGATTCCTTGCCAGAATTGGTGTAGTTAATGAGGATTTCGGGCCATAACATAAAAAAGCAAAGCTTTGACCGTGGTCAGGCTTTGACCGTGGGCAGGCTTTGACCGTGGGCAGGCAGTCTTTATCTCCCTGAAGAGACCAGACCACTGTTGTCCATGGCAGGTCTTATTAATCACATGAAAGTAAACGACAATAAAATTCTCGCTGCTGTTGGTTTCATCCGAATTAATGTCCACGATTGATGTCATGTCTGCTTGAAGGTATGCAAGCCGCTCGAAGGACTGAAAAATCATCCTCGGGCACACGGACGCTCAGTAACTGGGGGAGTGTTCCTATTTACAATGCCTCCCCACAGGACAAAGTTAGACACCAGGGTCGTTTTTTAACGTGGAGAAAAGGAACCAAAATAAAAATTGTCTCAGTCGTGAAGGATTTCTCCTCCACTGACAGAGAACAAAAATATTGAAGTGTAGCATCTAAAGAACAGATACTACACTTTGATCTTGTCCCGAAGGCCAAGGACAGAACGTCGCAATCATATATATATATATATATATATATATATATATATATATATATATATATATATATATATATATATATATATATATATATATAAATATATATATATATATATAAATAGATATAAAATAAAATACGTATTATATACGTTTGAAGCCAAAACAACGCATTATTACAAAATAAATAGACATTTATTTTGTTTGAAATTCATATTGAAATTTCAAACAAAATAAATGTATGTTTATTTTGTAATAATGCGTTGTTTTGGCTTCAAACGTATATAATACGTATTTTATTTTATTCAAACTCAACCAGCGCTTCTAAGGAACAACAATCTTATTAAGATATAGATATATATATATATATGTGTGTGTGTGTGTGTGTGTGTGTGTGTGTGTGCTTACTTCAATCGTATATTTTTCAATTGACTGGGTTTATAATATCATGGTGAATGAACGTATAAAACAATTACTCTCAAAGAAGGAGGAAATGGCCAATGTTATAATATCATACATTTTACTCTACAGAAACCAATAATATCACAGAATAGATGCTACACAAACCCCCTAAAACAAAAAAGGTAATACCCGCGAATATAGTATTATAGCAACACAAGCGATACAACATTATCATCCTAAGAGCAATCGCTATGCAGGTAAACTCTTGATGAAAGTTCAGATACTACAACACATCCGATAAAAAGAAGGTAAAATATTATTAAATATTAAATCGTCAATGACCGAGAAATGTATTTAAACTGATATTTTTGTTAGCAGAAGTGTGTATTAGAAGAGTAATTATTAAAACAATGGAATGTTTGCAATTAGATATTTACAATGAAAGATCCACAGATTTAGCTTAGAATAATAAATTACAGTTAATTAAAAGCAATACACTGGCCTTGTTATATGAAGCAAGATTATAGAACAAATAAAGGAAAAACCGTATATATTCGCAAAACACTGACCAGGCAGATAGTTATAGAGTCAGTTAGAGGTATGTTTTTGTTTGTCAGGAAGTCGTGGATGTATTTGAATTTACAACAGAATATTTTTTTACAGGGTGGTCACCACTTATCAAGGCCCGGAAGCCACTCGGAGATAAGGGTTATTGCGTGTACAGTACGTTAGTGTTGAAAGTTGATAAATGTCTTACTTAAGGGGGCGGTACATCAGGAATTTGTTTATGTTGGACTTGAAGACATACAGGTTGTAGTCAGGTGGTAAACAGGCAAACGGAACAGAGTTCTACAGGTGTGCACTTCTAAGCAAGAAGCTTTCTTCATAGAATCTACGTTTTAGTTTGGGCACCGGTAAAGAGTGGGGAAATAATTTTGACAGTGGTTTCCGCTAGACGGGTGTTTTTTGTGAAAGATTGGCGAAGGGGGACCAGTGATTGGAGCTCAGACGAGCACTTACCATGGAAGTAACGATAAAACAAAAACAAGCTCCTGTAAGAGAGAGGTTTTAGGGAAGAGAAAAGGTCATCCGCCATTAGGCCACGAAGCCTATTTTGTACTCTGTCATAAAGCAAGGCGTGAAAACTCCGAGCGAATCGCCAACTTGAAATAAAGTTATATGAATTATATTTTATATGAGAATAACATATATAAAAATTGACCCTATGTATATACACTCGCATACACATCTTCATTCCCTATAGGACACGAACCGCTTGTCGACTTGCGTATATAAATTATAGATATATAAACAGGTACGTATATATTCATCAAACGGAGTGAAAGTGCGTTTAGACATGATTAAAACTCCATAAATTGTAAGAGAAACCGTAAATGCCTTATATGCTCTATTGTTATATTAAAAATACACTGCGCTTCTAAATAAAATGGATTTGTATAGAAACAAGAGTTAAATATAACTGAAAAATTACTTTATAAAAATAATATGTATATATATATATATATACAGAGAGAGAGAGAGAGACAGAGAGAGAGAGAGACAGAGAGATATAGATATATATGGACTCTGCCGACAATTCCTATGTATGAGGTTCTGCTACAATAACTAAGTCGTTCGGAAATCCACACGGATGCTTTGTTTATAGTGGTGAAGTCTTTGTGCAGAAGCAACCACACTTTTTGCTACTACTGCTTATCCTTGTCGGTACAGATGAGTGCCACAAGAAAAAGCACACAGTGCAACGCAGGTTATTACATTAAGATTACGGTTTCTATGTAACACTAAAGAGAGCCCAAATCAGACCTGTAGGGTTGATGTGACGTTTATTTTGGTTAAAATAATTTTTTGTTCCCGGAAAATTATTATTAATTTTTATTTGTGAATAAATTCTGAGCTAAGTCTGTTGTTGAAATGGCGGCGGCAAAAGTGCCTTTGTAGCGAGAGGATAAATCACATCCTGGACTTCAAAAGCGAAAAAGAATGCATAAAATATGTTAGCCAAAATACACAGGCGTTTGATCTCCAAGGGCCGAAATCATAGTGTACAGGAGCCGGAGGGGTGGGGATTTCACACCCGCAATTGGCAAACCTATGAGCCAAAGTTGACCTGGGAATTTGACAAGTTGAAAAGTCGGGTTGTTTTTTATCTAAGAGAAACACACGCAGTGACTCGGCATTATGTTTAGAACAAAGAAGAGGAAAAAAAATGAATTGTCCGAAATTTCAAAACAATAAGATAACGTATCGAGAATTGTCATTTGGCGAATCAGGTCGAACGAAAGTTATGAAATATGTTTGCTCGGATGGGAAAATCTGTTGTCCGATAAGTTCAAAGCGACAAATGTATTCTTGGTCTTTTGACGTAAACAAAATGTCTGATATAATAAAATGGCCGACAACCAGAACTTAATTCAAAGATAAACTAAAATCCCTTTGAATTATCAAAGCGAAAAGTGAGATCAATAGATAATTTTAAAACAAAAAAAATCGCGTGATTTGCTTTAAGTCAAAGGAAAAATAATTTCCCTGGATATGGGGAAATTCCATTAGTAAGCCAGGGAGGAGTTAATTAATACAACGTGTAAGTTGGGCGTTAATTAAGGGAGGAGTCAATCCAATTTTGGAAATGGACCAATGAAAAAGGGCCCTGTCGAAGTATAATCAACCAATGAGAAAAGGCCCTGTCGAATTATAATCAAGCAATTTGATTGGTCGATGACGAACATGGGTGTCGTCATCATTCCATAATTGTATTATAAAAGAAATGAAAAATCAGAGATTAAGTCAGAAGGAAAAGAGTAAGAGAGAACAGAAGAACAGAAGAAGAGAGATAAGTCTCGGCAGAATCACCTCTCTCTCTCTCTCTTTCTCTCTCTCTCTCTCCCCCTCGCTTGTTGCCTGATAACTCAACGCTTATAACGTGTAGATTACTTAACGAGAATTACGCAAAGTCCGCGATACCGACCAGGTATTTCAACAACAGAAGCTCAGTTGTAGAACTAACTGCTTGCTTGAATTAATTGTCAACTATGTATATGCTGTAAATACTTCTTTTATGAATTTCCGAAATATATATTATATTAACCAACCTCCGGAGTTTTGTTGCTGATGTGCGTTGATCCCTATATATGTACATTCTTTATTTGCCATTTGTGACACCGTATCCGTCAACGAACACCCAGGATAACTAGACGATCCACGGAGAACAGGCCTTGAGGACTGAGCATCCGAGAAGAATCCCCAACGCCTTAACGAAGAACTCACTGGGTGACGCGACGTACTAACGGTTTGCAGACCTGGTTGCCCAGTCGACGTATCATAACTGTACCGACCAGGGTGCAGATCATAACTGGGCTGCGATCAGGGGTCAAGGACGTGTAAGGACACGTGTAAAGGTCACATCTAGATATATATCAAATTTCGAGTCTGTAGACTTAAAATTGACAGAGTTATTGCGTAGGGAAATGTACACAGACACACACAGACACGTTAACTTTTATAGACATATATATATACGTATATATATATATGTATAAAATATTATGTATCTACATAAAATTTTATGTAAATATTTTCAGTTTTCACTTCGACAATGCTCAATACTTTAGTAAAGCTACGTAGTATTTTTTGAAAATAGATAATGCAATTAAGCTACACAGAATTATCTGAGTTTCCTCGTAAGTATTTGTCAGGCTATATATATATATATATATATATATATATATATATATATATATATATATATATATATGTATATATATATGTATGTATATCTATAATATACAGCTGAATGTGTGTGTGTTTGTGTGTGTGTCTGGTCACAAATAGGCTCCTATATGGTTGACTATTTTAAAAACTGTTTAGATATAATGATAGAAGATGTCTCGAGACACATGAATGGGTATGTTTGATCTGGCAGAACAGTGGTTCATAAAAATTGTGGGGGCTGCGTTCGCGCCTGGTCCACAAAGTATGGAAATAAAAAACTTAAAAATGAAAAAAAAACGTTTACAAGTATTTTTGATATAGATATACATAAGAATACTTTGATAAGTATGTTTTAAATTAAATAGGGATGTTATAGTAAAATTGTGGGGTCTACGTTCGCGCCTGTCCTCCATAAAATGGAAATAGACACAAAATTTAATAAAGACATGTTATAGCTATCTGCGTAAGTATACTTTGATAATTATGTTTCAGTTTGAAGAAATATGGTATAATAAAATTATGGGGTGTTCGTTCGCGCCTGACCTCCATAGAATGGAAATATGTCACAAAGATTAACAAGGTTTTTTAATATAGATCCACAGAATATTGTGATAAGTGTTTCAGTGTGAACAAGTATGGTATAATAAATTATGAGGTTTATCTATTTTATTTTTACTTTCATTATATTTTGATTTGGTTTTGATTCGAAGCTATATTTATACTTTCATTATATTTTGCTTTGGTTTTGATTCGAAGCTATCTCTTTACAACCCTTCCTTTTCATAACCTATCATACTTTCATAAATCAGAGTCTATTTTCTGTAGGCTGTTTTTGAACATAGTCAACGACGAGTACTTTTGCTAGTATATATATATATATATATATATATATATGTACATATTCTAAGGAATAACCAATTATCAAGGCCTAGAGGTCACTCGTGGATAAGTATTAAGAAGTGTATAGTGGTTAAAAGGACAATATAATAGTAATCGTTAGAAGAGTAAATTTGGTAAATTGGATTAGTTAAGGGGAACAGCTCATCAATAATCTGTTCACGTTTGACTTGAAGACGGCCATATTGTAGTCAATAATTCATCCCTTTTGATAGGTCACCCGCCGCTGTCCGGGATTCAATCAACGTTTAACACACAATATCAGCATATTTACCGGGCCTTACTCAGGATTTTAGGGGATCCTAATCTCCCCAATGAGGGGCAATATCGCTCCTCTAGACGGTCACGCCATACGATAGAAGAGTCTCATCATTTTTCCAGCGACCTTGGCACCAGATTTGATGTACGTATTCCATTTTAGATTAGGAGTAAAGATCAAGCGCAGAGGCTTTTCAAAACATGGAAACACACAAAGACAAGAGCCATTCATTTCAATTAATACCAAATGGGGATCAGAACGTGTATAATGCAAGATAAAAGTTGGTTTTAGATGCATTGAAAGAAACTAGCCACTATTGTTCCACGTACTCAAGATCAGAGGAAAGAGAATCAGAGAGAACTTGGTCGTTTACTGCTGCCATAGATGTGACATGAGTATTGGCTGACGAGAGCTGGATATGAATATCTAAAACTGTTATTATCGGGTTTGAAACCGACGGTACCAATGAATAATCTCATTTAAAAACTTTCTGTAAATAAAAAATGTATATATATATATATATATATATACGCTCTTATTTTCGTATTTTCCTTATAATTGAGCACTCTGCGGGGATGAGTATTGACTGACGAGAGCTTGAGATATATATATATATATATATATATATATATATATATATGCTCGTGTCTATATTGTTTATAAAATGCTTATTTAATTATATTTTACCTTTTAATTATACTTATACGTTAATATATAAAGCTCGACGTAACTACAGAGCTTAAACACATAAATGACAAATGGTCGATATTCCAAATTTCCAGATGTTGTCTATCTTATTAGTTATTTTTTTTAGCATGTTAACATCTTCAATTCTTGACAGCACATGTTTTGTAGAGCAGAATCATTAACGTAATTATTATATCAATTTTTTTATTTATTTATTCCGCCTCTATTCATCAGAAGGAAAGGAACTCATCAACTTTGAAAAAAAATAGGAACATGGGCACGATTACAAAATCGAGAAATCGGAAGAGATATTGAACTTGTGTTTTCTTTTAGTAACGTCATTTTGAATTTTAATTGCAAGATCTTTTCTACATATTTATCATTATAAGGTGGTGACGCAGAGTTGAGTGGAGTAACTGTCAACGGCCATTGTAACAGACTTTAAGGCATGAAATGCTCAGACTGTTACTATAAACAACTGAATAAGCAAAATGCAACATTTGCGATTAAGTTAAGAAGATAAATTCAAAATTCTAGCAAATAAAGGAAAGTATTGTATGAACATTGGCTCACTATTTCATGAAAAAGGAATTACATTCTTTGAATAACATTGTCATGAACCCTCCCTTTCCTCTTAACTGTCACGCTGGTATAAAACTCAATACTTACACAATCAAAACTTAACTTTTCTTTTAAGAGAAAAAGCCTCCCGGTAGATAGCTTTCATGATACGTGACTTACACGGCAGATATAAGGCCTTTTGACGTTAACATTTAATTCAGGTATAAAAATACACGCGTGAACAATCACGAAATATCTAGCTGAAAGCATAAGGAATTCTCTCTCTCTTTCTTTCTTTCTTTCTTTCCCTCTCTCTCTCTCTCTCCCTTTCTCATTTTCTTTCTCTCTATACACACGCGTGTGTGTGAGGAGACAGAGACGAAGACCGAAACGAAAAATAAGACAAAGCGAAATATAGTACCTGTAAAATATTTGAACTGATTTTTTTTTTAATAAGCAAATACATTTATGGATGTGTATTTGAAACTGTCGACCAATGTGTTCTTAACGCATATATACGGATTAATGACATCCGTCGCGTTCTAAATTTTACAAGTCGTTTGGTGATGCTAAACATAAAAGATTTACATGCATCAAATACATATTTTATTTTCATTCTTTTTCGATTAATTTTTATTATTCGATTTCTGTCTTCTTCTAAAAATATTTAATTTATTCGTTAAATTCAAAATTGGACTTAGTTTTTTTTAATCTTTCAAATACGGATTTCACAACAAATAATAATCCCTTTCTTTGCATTACACAATAAATTGACAAACAGTTAAGCTTAGTTGTTGTTGCATAAATAATTTAGATGACATAATAAAAAAAATCACAATACGCCGATATTATCCCTACTGATAGAACCAATAATACGCATTATAATAATAATGTGAGAATTTATTGCAATTAAAGGGATAAAAATGAATGCCCATGTAAAGAAGAAATAAACTCAATATATAGTGTGTTTAAGAACTGTTTCCATAGCAAATAAATCTAATATACAGAAATGCTGATTTTAAGATAAATCTATAAATATGAAAATCTTCTACTTACCTAAGAGAGCGAGAAAACTCACTATTTAAACAACTACTATGTCTTAAATAGATTAGTATTGTACGTATATTAAAGATAGAAACACCTAAAATAAGCTTCAATTCGGACGACACGAAGCATAACTTGCTTTCCATTGTCTAAATTAAAAATGTGTATTATTATTTTTTTAAAAGATAAATGTTGAATGCTGCGTATGTAATAAGTACAAATGTGTGGGTACTTAAAACAGTTTACTCTAGATAAATAAGATAATAATCCAATGAATTTACCATAACATCATAAAACTTCATGTGGAATACACTAACACCAGATTTAGCACATATGAAATGTCAATTATATTATTTAATTAATTCTATATAGTTGAGATAAGACTAGTTAACGATATATAAATATACAGGTAAATTAATGATGCATAGTTTTTTAAAGGACTAGAAAGGCGCATATATATATATATATATATATATAGTAAGTTATAAAATATATATGGCGATTAAGCTACACAGAATATTTCGTGTTTCATCCATTCTGTTTAGCTTAATCGCCACATATATTTTATAACTTATTAACTAGCTCTATTTTCTTATTGAGCACTGTTGGAGTAAATACTTAATTTTATGCATAAATCTATACTTTCGTATATTAATTTATGTGATTAAATGATGTAACCATATATATATATATATATATATATATATATATATATATATATATATATATATATATATATATATATATACTTAGCGTAGTATCTGTGTGGAAGCGTGCGCTCTATCCCAACTATCATCAATGGACCTGAGTTAATCTCGTCAGCATCAGACAAAGCCAAACTCTTTGCCAAGAATTTTGCAGCCAATTTGCGACCAAGGCCGCCAACCCCTAATATTTCCTCCTGTATCAGAAAACACGCTATGTGATATATAAATATCTGCATGTGATGTTGCCAAGCTAATCAAAAACCTTGATTCCAGTAAAGCAACCGGCCCTCACGGTATTCCAATTATAGTACTCAAAAAACATCAACCAGAACTAGCACCCATACTTACAAAACTGTTTAAACGTTGTCTTAAGGAAAATTGCTTCCCATAACCCTGGAAAATCTCATCAGTATGCCCTGTATTTAAAAATTCAGGTGATCGTTCATCCCCCTCTCAGTACAGCCCAATAAGTCTCCTGTGCGTCATGAGTAAGTTGCTGGAATCTGTGTTAAATAGAGAAGTAATCAACTATCTCAGCAAAAATAACCTTCTTAGTGACACACAATATGGTTTCCGTTCTACTAGATCTACAGCAGATGTGCTTACAGTTATATCTCATAGGATTAGCGAATCTCTCGACAGAGGCAACCTTTCTAGGGCAATTGCTCTTGACATATCAAAGGCCTTTGATAGGGTATGGCATAAAGGTTTACTTCACAAGATCTCCAGCTATGGTATAGCTGGAAATGTCTTCTCAATTATTAAATCATTTCTCTCTGATAGGTTCATAAGAGTAGTAGTTGATGGGTAAAAATCAGAAGCTCACAGTATAACTGCTGGAGTCCCTCAGGGGTCCATCCTGGGCCCAACTCTTTTCCTGATCTACATTAATGATCTTCCAAATCACATCCTTACATCATTCGTAGACATTTTTGCTGATGACACTACCATCTATGGTAGCACATCTAAGACAGTAAACGACCAAGTTCTCTCCGATTCTCTCTCCTCTGATCTTGAGCA
Source organism: Euprymna scolopes (assembly GCF_053919585.1). NCBI lineage: Eukaryota > Metazoa > Mollusca > Cephalopoda > Sepiida > Sepiolidae > Euprymna > Euprymna scolopes. The sequence continues at coordinate 13,900,665 of NC_136485.1, forward strand.
AGTGGTACAATGGGGAAAGGAGTGGCTGGTTACTTTTAATGCATCTAAAACCAAGCTTCTATCTTTACATCATCAACGTTCTGATCCCCATCTGGCATCAATTAAAATGAATGGCTCTCGTCTTTGGGAGGCCTCAAGTTTTGACAGGCTTCTGGGCTTGACCTTTACTCCTGATCTTAAATGGAATACGTACATCAAATCTGTTGCCAACGCCGCTGGAAAAATGGTCGGATCCTTCTATAGATCCAGTAGATATCTCACTGCTGATGCTATTCTCTATCTATATAAGAGCCAGATACGTCCAAGGATGGAATACTGTTGTTGTTGTGGGAGATGTCCTTTTCTCTTCGCTGCAACCTTTATCTCACAGAAGAGATGTTGCTAGTTTGTCTCTGCTTTATCGTTATTTTCATGGAAATTGTTCGACTGAGCTTCAATTTATGGTCCCCCCCGCCAAACTTTCACAAGGAACACTAGACTAGCTGAAAACATTATCAATAATTTTCCCCACTCTTTATCTGTGCCTAAACCTAAACATAGATTCCATGATCAAAGCTTCTTTCTTACCATCTATAGTAGCACATTTAAGACAGTAAACGCCGTGGAATTGTCTTCAGTTTTCCTGCTTTCCATATAATATGGTTGTCTTCAAGTCCAACGTGAACAAGTTTCTGATGAGCCGTTCCACTTAAGTTAACAAATTTACCGAACTTCCATTACTATTGATTACTGTTTTGTCCTTTTGACTACTCTACACTCTTTAACCCGTATCCTTGAGTGGCCGATCAGCCTTGATAAGTGGTGACGCCTATGTAAAAAAAAGTATGTTTGCGTGGTTTAGTGTGTATGTACGTTTCATATGCTTATATATATGCATATATGTACATGTGTGTATGTGCATATGTTTATGAATATAATGTTCTCCTAGGAAATAGTGCATATCTATTCTTGGTCATATACTTAATATAGATAATTTTATGCATATATATATATATATATATATATATATATATATATTATTGCGATTATGTTTTTTTTTAATGTTGCAATGAAACGATTTGGCACATTTGGAATTGAACTACCACCTATGGTAAATACGACTTCACACAGCGTACTACGGGTTTAGGTTAGTTACGCAAAGACAAGTAAACGTAGCAACGATCCCACGTTCGGCTCCCATAGTGTTTATGTGGAACCTTTATACTCCTGCTGTTAACACAATAAACCATATTGGCTGATTCGATAGTGTGAAAATCGTTAAGAGTCGAAACTACCAACATATTTTTATCGTATTTTCACGACCCAACAGTTGAGGAACTGAGGATTCGAAAGAACTCACTAAAAATGCTGTATTCAAAAGTTGACGCATTGGGGATTTTTTTAAAATAACTCCAGATATAACACTGTATACAACATTTGGCGAAATAAGTTACGAGAGAGCGCAGCAGCTAACAACAAAACTCGCATGTCTTAAAGATAGGATTCACTTAGTGTAGCAGAAACGTCGAAAGATTTGAGAAACAATGACGAATAATATACAAAATATTAGGATATAATAGTTTAAGACGCTCACGAAATAAATACGGAAAAAGGACATGTTTTTAAGTAAAAAATGATTGTTTAAATAAACCATGGATTTCTTTATGGATATTAGTTAAAATCTAGCAGTGGAGAATGGGTGGCGTTTTCTAAAAGAAACGTGTGTAAAACGTGATGCAACAGAAATAGAAACAAGTTAGACAACGACGCCATGCGTTGCAATAAAAATCAAAGTATTACGTATGCAATAAAATACAGCAACATTTCAACAGTTAAACTTTAAAATCAAGTTCTAAAGCAGCGAAATTTTCTTGACTGTACAAAAGTAGCTCGCAAACGTTCGAAGATGTTTTCGGCTAAGCGTATCTTAAATTCAGTCGCTGAATTCCATTAGAAACCTATGGTTTAAGAATTCTTTTCAGAACATTAGAAATAGTAGGAAAATACTTTTACAGAAAAATGCGTTTTTGTTTTAGTCGTATTACGTTAATTGTATTATTGCAAAAGTTAAGCACAAAAGAAAACACAGAATGCTCAAATTATATATTACTGAAAAATGCGGATGAAATTATACAGATTTTGTCAAAAGGAATGAGATATCATTTTCTGAACTACAAGCATTGTACAGAAAGCAGAAAATTATTGTATTACAATAAAATTGTAATAAAATCTCCCATTGCGAATTATTAAAAAGAAAACACAAAAAGAGACATGTCTATGCGGTGAGAATTAAATTTAATATTTACTTTTTTTAATCATTGAAACTAAGAACGAAAGAGAAATTGGTCCTCGGCTGTTGTCATAAATCTATGCCAAAAGCCGATGAAGATGTTCTGTAGAGGTTTGAATATAAAACAAATCAATCAGAAAAGTGTATAATTAAAATACAAGAGAAATGTTAAAAAATTGACTTTTCAAAATAAGTTCAGTACTTTAAGAAATTTGTGGTATCATTTGAATATTAGAGCTATTTAAAATTTGATTATTTTGATTGGGCTACTCCGAAAGTGGATGTAAAATTGGGGTAACAAGTTGGGGGTATGTGCAGATTTTCAGCTCGTTAAAATGATTGTGAAAAAGGCCATAGTTACCCAGCTTCTAACCAAAAACATATAAATTAAATAAAAGAATATTCAAAGAATTAACCTGTCAGACCAGAATTTGCGATCGTCTAATTAGAATACAAGGTAACAAGTTTCCCCCATTCACTATCTGTGTCTAAATCTAAACAAAATTCTCTTGTACAAAGTTTCTTTCCTAGAACGACACGCCTTTGACACTTTTTTTTCCGCTGGCCTGCTTGGAAGCTGACTACAATATGGCTGTTCTAAAGTAAAATGTAAACAGGTTTGTACAAGTGTGTGGATCCGGTGATGTCATCGATGATATGTCTACTGACTAATTAGCTATTTCTCTTTTTCACGCAGATGATTCCAACTATCAGAATAAAAACAGCAAAAACCCTCCAAACAATGTGATTTTCACTATTTGCAACCCAAGACCTCGTTCTTAAGACAATTCCTCTTTAATTTGTCAGTACATTAGGATTTTTGGTATCATGTCATCCGGCATTCTCAAGACATGACTTTTCCATCGCAGTTGACACTGAATAAGTAATGACTCAATTCCAGTTTGTGAAAAGGTCAGTGTCGGATACTTTGTCTTTAAGGGTAATGACACAGAGGGCGCAGGCATATTTTATGAAATACATCAAATGAGTGAATACGATGCATGTATGAAGTCCGAGACTCAGAGCCATATATGAGGATAGAAATTTCAACAGCTCAGTACACAATAGTTTTTTTTTGTCCGATCTCATACCCTCTTCATTCCGCAAGCGTTGACAAAGCTTTTTAAGACGCAAATAGCATACGACCCCCCCGATCCTATGATCACACATGAAACACTCAGAGGGTGGTCTTTTGTGCCTTGTGCTTCTTCGTGGCAGAACAACCATTGTGTCTCCGTCAAGAATAGTTCGAACACATACTGTGCGTTCATCTGGAATGTCATCGATTAAATCGTCATCTTCAACCACACTACCCGTTTCCGAAGGCGTGTCAGGGCAGGCCATTGGTGGGCCTAGTCTCTCACATGACGTGGCATTCAATCGACCACTATATTTTGCGTACTGATATTCCCTGTCACACGTCCCACAATACTTTGTAGTACACCGTCCGTGTGAAGGTATTACTCATACTCGGTCGCCCGTTTTCTAGACAGTTTGCTGTTGATTGTTTATCGGTGCCGTTATTCTGTCAATTCCTTTTAGTCATATGCAGTATCGATGGACCATATTGTCAAGTGCTGTAGCAGAGGACAAGTTATCCTTTGGCGTAACGTTGTATCCATATACTGTCTCCGGTATAGTACACCGTTTCCTGGCTGCAATCCTTTTGACACTCTATGACATCGCTCTATGATGATGATGCGGGAACATATGCACAACGAAATCGAAGTCTGATTCTCCATTGTTCCATGAAGGCTTTAAACAAGCTGCTACGGAAGGCAGTGTCATTATCCGTTAGAATCTCTGACGGCGGACCTCGTTCATGGAAAAAGGTTTTTAGTTGCTTGATTATACATTTTGCATCTTACCGGGGCCGCAGTCAACCAAGGTAAAAAAAATGGGCCCCATCGTAATGAGTGATATCCATCGATATCCTGTGCCATGTTTGTTCAACATTTAAGTCCCCTTTGGCCAGTGCATGGGTGACAAATCGATCGACTGACACTCTTCGCATTCTCTTACGACAGTTCTCACAGCGGCCTTGGAAACCCCAGGGTTAATTCGCTTCCCAAAGTATAGCGTCCGCTTCACACCATGATGACCGCTTTGTTGGTGAACAATTTTTATCTGGTCCAACCTGACCGAGTTCACAGATGAAGTGCAGACTGGTTGCACATGTTCGGGGTTCCTCTGAATCGCATAAAGACGCCGCTGGGGCACACTTGTCAATAGATTCGCCTCGTTTTGGCATCGATAGTGCATCACCAGTTTCAGTATAGTGTCAAGACGCCGTTGGATGAACATCTCATCAGTAGCTTTAGTCCGTACCCTAGCTCTGCCTGTAAGGGTTTTGAGACTCATTTTTGAATACATGCGAAATCGGTGAATAAATGAAAGGTGGTCATCTTCCAGAGGATTGCCAAGTTCATTTCTTTAATGATGGAATCGAGTTCCACTAGCTTTTATGTTAGGAGTCTTTTCATGGACATAACCAGCATGCAGCCTTTATCGCAGTCTCATTATATATCAATAATACACCGGTAGCGAGAGAGCTTGCATCGACCAAGACGTCAAGAGCTTTGCCTTTGACGCACCATTTGCCTTGCGTCAGATCCTCCCTGATCATGGTGTTGAGAGGGTCGTTATTTATTTTTGTTTCGCCCTGTAGTGACGTCAGATGCTCTCCTTTTGATAAATGTCACAGCAACACGAAGCCAATCACCCAAGGGAAGGTTTCCAGCGAACTTGCCACAAAATGAAAATGTATTTCGTCGCGTGACGACATGAGTTATGTCTGGGAGCTTGTTCCCTCTTCGCCAACCCAGAGCATTATTCTCTCCCCAGATCTGCAAATCAAGCATTCGCGCACCATCCTGTAGTTTTTTTGCTGATAAGTCCGAAGTTGCCGAGATGCTCCTTCACATGTGCTGCAGGCACAACACTTTTGTCTCCATATACATCGTCAATATAAGCGGATGTTGCCTGATGTATATGCTTGTGTTTCATCAGGATGGCATCAACAATGGTTCGCATGATGGGTGATGCCAGATTAAGTCTGAAACCCATGCGGGTCAGGCAATACCTCTGCCCTTTCATCATTACTGTTTGGTATGGCCACGGTGATTTTGCACACGCACTTGAAGGTATGCCTATCGAAGGTCCAACACCGATGCATTTGATCCCGCCCGCCGCCATTCTCTCAATTTTTCGGCGCATATGTCTTCACGGGCCGTAAATAGGTCTACATGTTTATTCAACTCTCGATAGTCAGGCACCGGCCTCACCTGTTGTTGGTTCTGCTGAATAACCGCCATTAATTCCTTCTCATGGTACGGAACCAACCACCCATTATTAATCCAAGCCTGAAGCTCAGCATCATATTCTCTGCGGGCTTTCGCATGAGATGAGTATTGGCTGAAAAGAGCTGTATATGGATATCTAAACGGTCCTAATTATCGGGCTTGAAATCGATGGTACTAATGACTTGTCTCATCTAACAACTTTCTGTAGACAAAATACAAAATATAAATACGCTCGCTCTTATATTTCGTATTTTCCTTTTACTGAGCACTCTGCTGGATTTTTTCCCAAAAAAACTTATCATATATATATATATATATATATATATATATATATATATACATATATATATATATGTATATATGAATAAAAAAGAATGCGAAAAGTATAAAAGCTTATAACTTTTCTTTATTCGTTTTTAATTGGTGACGTGCAGGAATACAAAATAATAATATTATGAAAAAAAAATTAAAAAACTTTTTTCATAAGTAAATAATTTTCGACCGATCCTTCAGTCTTCATCGGTGTAGTGAAAGTATTATGTTTATTATCGCCCTTGTATATATATATATATATATATATATATATATATATATATATATATATATATATATATATACAAGGGCGATAATAAACATAATACACTGATGTCAAAGTTATTATAGGCTTGATTGGATCCGGTTGAAGAATACTGGCTTTGGGCACAATCATATGCCTTTTCAGTCCAGATTCATAACACACTTTCAGGTTGCTCTCCAACATTGTGTGGCAACATTTGTTTAGATGCCACTCTCCTCGTAGTTACAGATATTTTTGCTGAGTAATGAGGCTGTCGTGTAAGAGTTAGGCAATAGATTTCCCATAATCACATTCTTACAACACACACACACACTCTCTCTCCCCCCTCTCTCTCTCTCTCTTTATATATATATATATATATATATATATATCCATTTATCTATTTATCTATCTATTTATCAACCTACCTATATCGCCTTACTAGCATGCAGTGAAGAAGGTCTCATGAAAATAAAGGAAGGGCACACCTTCTTCCCGCGAAATTAATTAGCTAAGTTATTAAGGGTAAAAGAAGACAGTAGTTTTTTTTTAGTAATGAATATTGTCTAATATTTTAAATGTTAATTCTTTTTTCTACAAACCTGTGTTGTGTTCCATTTATACTCTCCAAAGCAGGCATCACAGCCAGAACGACCCAAGAAGCCATGTTTTTACCTGCCCCCTTCACAACTTCATACTGTATTTGTGTAACTTATGGAAAATGTTGTTGAACGAACAAGAGAAATTAGTCGATTTTATTGATTATTTAAATGAAATATTTTCAGCTTTGCATGCTCCTTCCTCTTGACATGAAGAGAACAACAGCCATTTTTTATCAGCTCCCGCCAAGCTGCTTTCAAGGTGTTGATATCAATATCTGTGTTACAGGAAAGAGGGCTGTCATCGTTTCCTGTAAATAAGAACATTAGATAAGTGGAAAATGAGATTAGGATAAGCCGAGACTCGAACCTTGTAAGCCAGGTTCAGAATAGATTTAGAACTGGAATGTTAGAACTTCGCTATTGTTAAATTCCATATAAAATAGTTAGATATTGTTTGTTTTGTAAAAAGAATTAATTATGCATTCTTTTATGAAAACTGAATTAAAAAGAGCATTCAACAATTGAAAGTAATGTGTTAATCATCTTAATATGAACTTTGTATAACCCGCTTCCAAGTAATATGTCCGGCTCGCCCATCATAAGTAATGATTCTCTTCTCTCTGATGTAAAAGTACAGTAATACACATTCATTGAATAATGAATTCTTATCATTTCACTCTGTTATAAACATCTCCCTCATCCTCATCAACCCTGTATTACGTGTACCCGTTATACGTCCTCGTCATCTCTCGATATATGATCCTCAATATGAAACCCCCTGCTATACAACATCAACGTTTTGGTGCTTGTTTTCCAGGCACCCATACAAGGGTGTGAAAAAAATGAATCTCGCGTATACCACGAAACACAACGTAAGGGGCCATTGAAGAAAAAAAAACGCGAAAATAGACAAAACGCGAAAAAAAAGATAACAAACAAAGAAAAACATGCTAGATGAAATAAAACAATAATTAAGAAGAAAAATAGAGAAACCTACACACATATGCACAGTGTCAAAAAAGAAAAAAAATCGTATACTTACACACGGAAAAAAATGTCGATGTGCCACAAAGAAAAAATAACAGAATAAAAGTCCAAATAAAAAGTAAATGATTGAAAAAGGAAATAACAGACACACAAGTAAAAGGTCAAGAGAAAATTTTATTTTGATATCTGATTTTCAGTATTTAATAACAAGTCATAACAACGTGACTGTTCTTCTTGTGAAGATATTGTATAAAGCAAAGACGATAAAAGAATAAAAACAAAACACACACTGAAATGTAAATACCGGTCCATGAGTACATTAGCGTAGAAGTCATTGGAACAGACCGATATTCAGTTGTAAATTGAATTGGTTTGAAATACACACACATACACACAGAAAATGTGAAAAAACAATGCATTTTTATATACACACAGTGTAAAGAAAAAATCGATGTCATTAATTTTATTGTTTGAAAATGTGGGTCAAAGTCAGAAATTGTAAGCCAAAAGAGAGAATTTCTCTTTTTGATTCTTGTTATTCTTTTGATGTCCATAAACATTTTTCCCTAAGAAGTGTAGCTTGCCAGCAAATAGCATTAGAAATGCCACTGTTAGGAAAATATAAATGGATCCTAAGTAATTGGGTGCTTATAAATCATGCTGCAAGTGACGTCACCAAGCAGAATTATAAGTCTTAGCTCAACAAATGAAAAAGGCAGGCGATGAAGGATACGAGAATTGCTTCAGGTACCAAAAGGACTATAAAAGTCAGTACCACGGGCAAATCACATATAGCATTAAGAAGGGACAGAAAAGTAAAACATACCGTAAGTACATAGGAAGAGATAACCAATAGCCTTATATTTTAGAGAGGTATGAATACGGAATATCTCTGTTTGAATCTTGGACGCTCTGATGAAAAAAGAGAAAAATTACAGAAACCCGGGCCATAGTAAGAATTCAGTGCGCAAATAGGAATTTTGGCGCAAGGGATGGGGGCTAAGGGTGATCTTTTCTAAGTCTTAATCAAGTTGCAAGTGTCTAAGAAAGGAAACCCGAGTTCATCAGTCTGATGAAAAGGTATACCTTTATAATTAGAAGCCAACCACAAAGATTTAAGTAAATGAGCTTTAAGTATGTCCCAAACAAAATAGAAAATGAAACAAAGCTCGAATTAATAGAACACCCAGGTGAAAGAAAGGATCAAGATACATTTTGACGAAATAAGTCGATTTCGAGAGAGGTAAAATGATACCTTGGTTTACGGCATAAGGGTGGCTGGATGAAGCAGCCGATGTGAATCATAGGAGGTATAGCCTACACCAAAAAAAGGAAATTCCAGGAAGATCAGAGAGAGATTCTGATCTAAACAATTATAATGATGAAGTCAGTTGGAAAGGGCTGACTAAAGGAGTTTTTTTAATGAGGTCTGATCTTTCTTAGCCAAGTGGTTGTATAAGTATAGAGAAAAATGTACTAGTATTTAAAAATGCGTAGATTTTTTGAAAAATAGGAAGGATAGGGATTTTACCAGAAAAGGCTGTCCTCTTTTCATCTAAATAAGAAAAACATTAGATAAGTGGAAAATGAGATTAGGATAAGCCGAGACTCGAACCTTGTATGCAAGGTTCAAAAGTAGATTTAGAATTTTGATATTCCATATAAAATAGATATTATTTGTACTGTAAAAAAATTAATTGTTCATTCTTTTATGAAAACTGAATTAAAAAGGTCAGCTAGAAAGAATGAACAATAAAATTAAAAATATATTGTAAAAATAGGTTAGGTTAAAAAATAGGTTAGTTAAGAATTCTTTGTTTGCAGAAGTGTGTTTTGGAAACGGTGCTTAGCCACGTGAGTGGGTCACGTTTTGGAACCAGGCATCTGACGTCATAACAAAAAAGGAATTTCTCAATATAGGAGCTAGTTTTAGTCAGATCAAGGCAGTCGACAGTCGAGCAGAGGAGGCAGAACAGTGGAGTCTGCTAGTTAGAGTGAGGGTTGGAGTAAGTGTCCTTTGGAAGGGAAGAAAAGAACATTAAACTATGTGGATCCCGAATTTTGTCTTCGTGTTGTCATTCAACAATTGCCGGTAATGTGTTAATCATCTTAATATGAACTTTGTATAACCTTCTTCCAGTAATGTGTCCCCCTCATCCAACATAAGTAATGATTCTCTCCTCTCTGATGTAAAATAACAGTAATACACATTTATTCAATAATGAATTCTCATTATCTCTCTCATCTCACTCTGTTATAAATGTTTCCCCTCAGTATTGTCATCATCCTTATTGCGTTATGAGTCTCCACAGAAGATGCGATTTGGCAGTCGATCGTCATCCATATATACGAGGTGAACCACCCATTGCGAAACTGTGCATTGGAAATCAGAGATTAAAAGCTCGAGCACAGTGCTTTTAGTAGCATCTCTGTGTCCGGTACGTGCATTAGCCATTTTATGCTCAAAGTGTTTCTCGAGTACTTTAGATGCAAGTGTCCTAAAAACCTAATGTGTCTCTGGTGGGCTGTTCAAGTTTCTACGGCATGAAAAGATTTCTGTGACAACACGTTTCATAGGAGGGTGTTAGTCGTGAGTCTATGATCATTCCACACCCTCCACTGAGATGCAACAAAAGCAAACATATATTTCGGTATCTAAGTAAGCATCTTCCCATGCATTCATGGATACCACATAAATCATAGTACTATTAACCATGATTTTTAGCCTAATGTACTCTTCTCAGGGGGTAAGGGACATAACATTTGTTTTGCTCAATATGATTTTGAGCTTGAATGCATCACAAGCGTGTGAAAATTGTCCATAATCACTTGCATGTCATTCTCAGTGTGAACAGAAAGTCTACGTCATCTGCATAAAGAAGTACCTTAATCAGACCATGGAACACCTTTAATTGTGCATTGAACTACCTACGTCATTTGTAGCAAATATTTAATCTGTAAGCTGATCATGAAATGCAACTCGAGCCTTTATATCCTGGTGCAATTCCCTAAATATTTTCGCAAATGTAAGCAGACAATAAAACTTACCCAGAATCTTCCAGAAGGTATCCCTATTAGCTGTATCAAACGATTTTGTAAGATCAATAAAAACCTGATACAAGGGTACTTGTCACTTAATACATTTCCTCCTGTATCTGACGAGCGTAAAATATTATATCCACGCAGCCTCTTCCTGATCTAAAGCCGCACTGACTTTTCGATGCCACCACCAAGTATATTTAATTCAGCAACGATTAAGTAAATCTCCTGCAAGAACTTTACAAACAGACTCAAGATGAATTATTGTCGCAGTATTCCATCAGTCAAGACTTACAGAATGGGTATCCCTCAGTTCTGCAAAATAAGGTCAAAACATTTTTACTGCTGGTTTTCATGAGATCTACTGGTACGTGTACTGGTGCTTTTCCAGATTGGATTTGGTCAGAGCCTTATCCAATTTTTCAATTGTAAGAGCATTATCCATTCAGTAAATTATCTCTAATTGAGATACACTTTCAAGCATATGGATAAGAGAATAGGTCTCAAAACTGTTGTTGCCATTGTTCCACCATTTTGAAAAGGTCATTGATGAGACAAGTATTATCTTTAAACTTCAAAGAAACTATCGAGAATTAAAAGGGGGAACACCCGATGAAGAATTCCAAACACTATTTTAAGAGTTTTTTCTGTAGGAGACAGACTGTATTTCCGATGGTATGTTAGACCGCAATGTCTTTTCATCCACCTCCTTCCTCTTTGCAGAGTGACCTTGTGTTTCTTTTAGTCGTTAATGATATGTATTACCTTACGCGCTTAGTCAAGAACCTTCACCAAAGAACGGTGTTTCTCTTGATGATTCTTATTGATTTTATAATCATTTTCATCAAACTAATCCTTATCCTTCCTTTCCGGAGCTTTACACATCTAAACCAGCCGAATGTCCTGGTTCTTTGTAGTTTACACACGAATCATGAAAATAAACACAATACAATCCCTCTTTTATACAAACCAGTAACTCCGGTAAACATCAATGCGTTCAGGAACCCAGATTCCCGTCGTACGTACCTTGCTTCGTATGAGCCGTTTTAACTCTCCTCGAACGAACCTATGATCCGAATAACATTCACCACAACGAATAACTCGAACATTGTAAGTTTCTGCAAGATCATGTTTGCGAGTGATAATAAAATCAATTAGGTGGGTTGACTTTGATCTGAGATATGTTGTTTTGTTCTTATTTTTTGGGGGGAAATAAGTATTGCAGTGTAACAGCGATTGCTCAAAACAGAATTCCGGTAACCGCAAATTATATATATTTATATACATATATATATATACACATATATTATATATTATTATATATGGATATATATATTATATATATTTATATATATATATATATACTAGCAGTTCCGCCCGGCTTTGCTCGGGCCCTATATACTGTCCATAAGGTTATGTGCATATGTATATATTATATAAGAAAATCTTTCCTACCTTCAATGACTTCGGGTTTTGAGAGATCGATGCGAAAGCGTCTTTCCCTTTGTGATTGTTTTTTATACTAATGGATAAATCATGTGACCCTAGACCTTCTATAAAATTGTATGGGTTGACTAGCTTGTATGTTATTTTTTACCCCCATCTTTACAATCGGTTCACACCGTGTCTGAAGTTGTTCCTTTTCTTCTTTTTCCTTTTCTTTTTTTCTTCTTCTCTTATTTACAATTGGGACACCTTCTTGGTAGTTCCTTTGTTTTTTCTTTTCTCAATCAATTATTGTATTGATAAAGAATTATTACGGGACCACAAGGACTAATACCTGAGGTCGCAACCGACGGCATCTGTTGCAAGAGGTAAGACGTTCTTTTTCTCTTTCTCTCTCAGCCAGTTGTCATTGATGTGTTAGGATAAATTTCTTAGCCTCAGACCTTGGTCCTTGATTATACCTTTTTTATAGCATCCTATTAAGAAGTCGCTATACATTGCAACAGGTACTGTTTTTATATTAGAATGAATTCCTTACAAGTTGAACAATCATCACGGTCATCCTTATTGGAAGATCAGAGAGTCACTCGTACGATGATAGACTTAACACTAGAAAATCTTAGTGGACTTGAACCTCTTGAGAAAGATGTATTAGAACTTCATAAACGAGACATTCTCCAGTGGCTCCAAGAGTTATTGCATATTGACAAGAAAATAATGAAGGAGACACCATCGATTGAGATGAGGAGCTGTTTGACAGACAGTTTCACTTACAAAACCAGGGTGAATAAATTATTGTCGCAGTTAGATGCTTCCTTACCGGTTCCAGAGATCCATTCCCCTTTACTAACCTCAACTCCTCCCACTCTACCTTCCCCAGCTCAATCTGGCATTGAATTAGCGAAGCCTAAAATAACATGTCCAACATTTACTGGCGTTGATAAAACCAATAAATTTGCCCTGCGGGATTTCCTAACCCGTTTTGAGTTTTGCACATCTGGAGTGAGCTCAAAGAAAGAAAAACTCATATGCCTTAAGGCATATGTGATAGGTCGGCCATTTCATCTGATCCATCACCTGTCAGAAAATGACCATAATTATGATGTGGCCATAAATATTTTAAAGGAGGAATACTGGGACAGAGAAGCCATTAGGGAAGAAATTTTTAAAAGAATAGTGCAGTCTACACCTAAGGTGGACAAGTCTTATGAACAACTAAAGGAATATCTTTCCCAGGTTCAGTATGAACTTGGTGAGTTAGATTCAGACTATGGTTATGATTTTTTAGTTGAGGACTCCGGAAGTGGATGTCTGGTGGCTCATATCCTATTTGATAAGATCCCTGATGAGATAAAGGCAGAGCTCATTAGAGGCTCTAGCACACCATATCCTGGCTTGAACTGCATACTGCAGTATAGTCACGAAGTTATTAAAGCATTACTCCGGATTAAACCTATTTCAACTCCTAAGACAGAACTGATTCCACGGTTTAAGCCAAGGTCAAATGCTGTTTGGACGAGAAGCCCACCTAAAAATTCTGCATTACAAAGTTTTCACGCAGACCTAGACTTGGAAGACAAGATTCCTTATTGCAATTTTTGTGCAAGAAATGGACACACTAGTTCTCAATGTACTACCTATCCCTCATACAATGAGCGCCTGCAACGCTGTAGGCAACTTGGATTGTGTGAATTCTGCACAGTTGCCAGCCATGATCAGAAAGCCTGTCCAGGAGTCAAGGGATTTAGATTCCCTTGCAGGTATTGTAAGTCTCGGAGGCATTATGCTTCTATGTGTCCTCAATTTGTACTAGAGGAAACAGAAATAAATACTAGCATAAGTACAAAACTTGGGGACATTCAAAACCTACTGCCAATGGTCAACATCACAATTAAAAGGGGAGCCTCCTCAGTTTCTCTGAATTGCTTTATTGACTCGGGCAGTCAGAGGTCATATTTCTCTGAAAGGGTCCTTCAGCACCTGAAGTGCGATCCAGACTCATGGGAGGAGGTGGCCATGGACGTTGTGACCTTTGTGGGGAGAAAACGCCGCATTTTCAAGCAGTTAAAGTACCAGACCTTCCTCTGGTTTGGGAAAACCTAAGAAAACTGAATTATACCTTTGCTGCAGAGATAGAGAGTGGCAGTGTACAATTGTGGGGTCTCATGGGAATTGATTTGATTCAATATATGCGTCCCATGAAGATAACACGATGCATGAATGGTGCGGCTTGGCAGACATCCGCTGGCATTATCCCCATAGGAAATACAAAACATCTTTTGCATGAGAACCAAATCAGTAAGTTTGCTATAACTTCGGGAGCCTTGAGCTATGAAATTGACAGGCAGTACTATTGTAACGATTCTTTGGTTAATAGTATTGTGAATCCTGTTCCGACCTATGTGGATCCATTTGCCGACATTTTTGAAGGAAGCACTGTGGATCGGGGCTTGGAATGGATGTTTAGTCTAGAATCCTTGGGACTGCCTGACATAGAATCGGTTTCTGACTATGACAATCAAAAGATGGAAGAATTCATGCAAAACATAGTTTATAAAGATGGTCATTATTTGGTTAAATCGCCTTGGCATAAGGACAGGTTATCTCAGGTTCAATATAACCATCATATAGCACTTAAGGTGCTGGACAGAGTAGTATTCAATTTAAAGAAGAAGGACTTATATGAGGAGTATATTAAGGTTTTTGAAGACCAAGAAAGAGAAGGGATAATTGAACCCCTAGAATGCTCCCCTCAGGAATACAAGCATTATGTGTGGGTTCCACATAGACCCGTGTTCAAAGACGAGCGTACAACTACAACTAAAATTCGACCAGTTTTTAACTGTTCTTTTAAAACTAAGAACTCTGTCTCTCTAAATGATGCTGCTTATCCTGGGATCAACTTAACAGGGGACATGCTTGATTTAACTCTGCTTTTCCGAACAAATAGGTATGTATTTTTAGCAGACATCAAGAAGGCATTCTTGATGATTCGATTAGCTAGTGAATCTGATAAGAATAAATTTTGTTTCTTTCTGCGAAAAATAATAAGCTAATGTGTTATCGTTACACAACAATCTCATTTGGGTTTAGTGCAAGCCCATTCATCTTGAATTGCATACTAAAATTTCATGCTGGGCGTTATCCTTTGGATGATTGCACTGGGATGTTACAGTCTAATTTTTATGTAGATAATCTGATTAAAACAAGCAATTCCTTGGATGAGTTAACGGGCTTGTATACACGAGCAGTAGAAAGATTGCAAGAAGGAGGATTCATACTCCAATCTTGCAATTCTAATCATACAGAATTACACGATTTAATGAGGAGAGATGGTACTCTTGTGAGTCACAGCTGTCCTTGGGAGAAGGTATTAGGTTATCGTTACGATCCTCTTACTGATACCATCGATATTGCTTCCTATAATGTAACCCTGAGGCAGCAACTAAAAGGCATATACTGTCTGAAGCATCAAGGATATTCGATCCACTCTCATTATGTTTGCCGGTATCTATACAGGCACGTACTCTTGTTAGTGAGTTGTGGAAATTAGGTTTTGAGTGGGATGAAATTGTGCCAAGTGAACTTCAATCCAAATGGGCAGTCATCGCTCATGAATTGTCAGAACTTGGTTCTGTTACCTTCCCTAGAAAAACCCTTGACGAGGGAAGGGAAGCTGAATTATTTCTGTTTTGTGATGCATCCAAAAGGGCATATGGATTTGCAGCATATGCAGTCCAGGGGAAGGTTTCATCTCTGTTTTTTTCCAAGGCAAAGGTGGCGCCTCTTAAATCGAAGAGTTTACCAACTCTGGAGCTTTTATCGGCCTTCTTGGCCATCAAGTGCCTCCCGACTTTGTTGAAGGCCTATTCTAATGTAAGTTTCAAAAAGGTATTTCTTGCAGTTGATTCACAAATAGTATTATCCTGGTTGGTCACAAGGCGGACTAATAGCAAGAATGTTTTTGCCATGAATAGATTGAAGGACATTAGTCAATGGGAGGCTGAATTGATGTCTAAATTTGGTGTGGCCATTCAATTTAAATATGTGCCAACTGCACAGAATCCAGCTGACCTTATCACCAGGGGTATTCCTACCTCTAAACTGAGGGCTAATTTGGAATATTGGGTTTCTGGACCGTCTTGGCTAAAAGACCAACCGATTTCTTGGCCTAAAAATCCTTTGAATTGTTTGAGCCCAGAAAGCAAAAAGATTGTATCTTCGATGGTTTGTGCTGTTTCGCACAGCCAGGAGGAGCCAGTTGTGCAATATGATAGATATTCTTCATTGTCTAAACTATTAAATGTCACCACATATGTGTTCAAGTTTATTAATAGGCTGAGGAAAAGAGACTCCGACTTTGGTAAGATGGCTCGGACACACTTGATTAAAGTGATGCAGAGACAATCCTTCTGGGAGGAATTAGAATACTTACAAAATCCTTCAGGTAGGTCAATACCACCGAGAGTGGGAAGTCTAAACCTTTTTTTGGATAAGGAAGGATTAATTCGATCCAAGGGAAGAATTGGGAAGGTCTCTGTATATGAATACGAGATAGTTAATCCCTTGCTTATTGCTAAGGATCACCATCTTACTAATCTCATAATATTGGACTGTCACCACCAGTGTAAGCATCTGGGTGTTCCTGCTACCTTGAATAAGGTCAGGTTATCTGGGTACTGGATACCCCAGGGTAGGTAGGCAGTAAATATAATTTTATCAGGATGCTCCTTGTGCCAGAAATTTAACTCTATTCCATTTACCTACCCCAAAATGACTGATTTACCTAAACATCGGGTGAATATGATAAAACCATTTTTGCACACAGGAGTAGACTATACGGGTCATCTCTGGGTTCTGAGAGGTGGGGAGAGGGTGAAGATGTATATCCTGGTCTTTACTTGTTTGGAGGTACGGTCAGTTCATCTAGAACTGATTGAGGATATGTCTGTTCACTCATTCCTAATGGCCTTGATTCGATTTTCAAATATTTATGGGATCCCTTCGCATATTTATAGTGGCAATGCTAAGTCATTTGTGGCTGGATGTGACATGATTCATGAGGTGATTGCTTCCAGTGAATTCAGGGAGAAATTGGGGACATGTCAAATCAAGCATGTTAAGATCCCTGTACACTCTCCTTGGTATGCAGGTGTATGGGAAAGACTGATTAAAACCATCAAGTCTTGCTTGTATAAATTAATTGGACGAGCTAGTCATGATTATTTCGATCTCCTGACAATTATTTCTGATGTACAAAATGCCATAAATGACCGTCCCTTGACTTACAGAATTCATCTGACTCAAGTTTGGAAATAATAAGTCCAAATCACTTTTTACGCCCTGTAGTAAACCCTCGTTTGATTTTGAGAACCTAGAACCTCCCTCTCAGAAACAACTCTTAGAGTCCTTAAATTTCAGGAATGATGCATTAAAAAGATTTAAGAAAATTTGGTACGAAGATTATCTGCTTAGTATAAGAGAGCATGCCCAAAGACAACAAAGAGGGACTTCACCAGTTGTTTGTGTGGGAGATGTAGTCACAATCAAACTCCCTAACAAACCTCGACCATTTTGGGCATTGGGTAGGGTCACACGTCTATTTACAGGGGATGGCGGATTGGTGAGATCTGCTCAGATAAAACGAGGAGATCGCTCCTTGTAAGTTCATTCCCTGAAGCACCTCTATCCCTTGGAGTCGTCTATTCAAGAACCCATTGATGGACTTGATTCCTTGATGGGGAATGCTGATGACAATCTGAATGGCTGTACATTTGTACTTGAAGACCCTATTGAAGAGGGCACAGAGCTTGGTTGGATTTGCCCTGCTTGTGGTGAACCAGACAATGGCAGTGCCATGATATGTTGTGACTGCTGTGATGACTGGTACCATTTTTCCTGTGTTGGTCTATATCGACCTCCACCAGAAGAGGAGAGTTGGCGGTGTGGAAGTTGCCTCAACCAGAATCATTCATTATCCCATGATATGATGGTGGATAATTTATTAAATGATGCTGAACATGCATGTATTTGCCCAGGACGTGTTCTACCGGATAATGGTAGTCCAATGATATGCTGTGATGAATGCAATCAATGGTATCATTTCAACTGCGTAGGTATTCAGCAAGTTCCCCCAGAGGGTGAGAATTGGTACTGTTGGAATTGCCTACATTCAATTCACTAACAGTCCACTCTCAGAAAATAGGTAATTATTTATTTACCTCTTCCATTTTTTCTTCCTTTTCTCTTTATCCTTTATTTTTATTTATTTACTAGCAGTTCAGCCGGCTTGGCAGTCAAATTTTGACAAAAACCGATTACGAAGCTTGCCCTATGTCTGAATACACTTTATGTTGGTTTGGAATGTTTGGACCGGGGATTGGCTGAAGGTTCAGTTTTTTTTTTGGGGGGGGGGTTGCTTCGACCCCTTAAAACTTATTTTTCTTGGATTTGTTCAATTTATCAAGTTGGATCCATGTCCCGGGAATCTAAATTTAGAATTTTGAGTGTTTGGACCCAAAATTAACAGTTATTTGTATTAAAATGTACTCAGACAACTTCACTGTTTACTATTTATTTATTCATTTATTTTATTTATTTATTTATTTTTTCTCTTGAGACGGGAGTGTATAAGAAAATCTTTCCTACCTTCAATGACGTCGGGTTTTGAGAGATCGATGCGAAAGCGTCTTTCCCTTTGTGATTGTTTTTTATACTAATGGATAAATCATGTGACCCTAGACCTTCTATAAAATTGTATGGGTTGACTAGCTTGTATGTTATTTTTTACCCCCATCTTTACAATCGGTTCACACCGTGTCTGAAGTTGTTCCTTTTCTTCTTTTTCCTTTTCTTTTTTTCTTCTTCTCTTATTTACAATTGGGACACCGTCTTGGTAGTTCCTTTGTTTTTTCTTTTCTCAATCAATTAATTTATTGATAAAGAATTATTACGGGACCACAAGGACTAATACCTGAGGTCGCAACCGACGGCATCTGTTGCAAGAGGTAAGACGTTCTTTTTCTCTTTCTCTCTCAGCCAGTTGTCATTGATGTGTTAGGATAAATTTCTTAGCCTCAGACCTTGGTCCTTGATTATACCTTTTTTATAGCATCCTATTAAGAAGTCGCTATAATTAAAAAGTGTGAATATGTAAAGTAATGTATTTCTGTATAATAGTCTTCCTTAATTACCATAGAGAAAAGACAGACAGACATTTACACTATAGATGTAGATAGATAGATAGATAGATTGGATGCAATATATAATAATGATTAAAAAAAAGACTCATGCGCCACCATTGAGAATCGAAACCAAAACGTTCAGCTCACGATTTATTTTGCCTCTGCCATAAATGACTGGGCTATGAAAACATGTTTACTGCAAGGCTAAAAATTAAAACATGAACCAATATTAACTACATTATGCATTCGTAATGGCGGCATTCGACCTTCACCTGGCAAATTTCATTTTTATTTTCATTTTCACACTTTTGCACGGATTTTTCCAGGCTAAAACCCAAATATAAAGTTTTGCATGGATTCAAACATCTTATATATGAAATTTTATGTCCGTAGACCAAAAACTCTAGGAGGAGTTTGGTAGGCAAAATCTGTGCAACCAAAATATATACGTATATATAAATATATATGGAAACAATTTTGTGTTACCTGTAAACGTTTTACGCAAATATTACGCAAGTATAAATCATGTAGAATATCTGCATGAATATAATTACACGTAATAGTTAAATAAAGATGATCACCCCATAAGAAAACCGAAAAAAACTAATAGGAAATTAATTAAAATGAATGTTTAAAAGAATATGCAAATTAGCTAGATCTTTTGCAGATGGATGCAATTCCACAACCCATATATAAGAAAATTGTATTTTCTTTTTAAATAAGTAGAAAAGGGGGTTTTTAATATGAATATCAATACACCCAAAAGAAAAACGAATTTATAGGAATGTAGATAGATGTAGATAGATATACACACACATATATATATATATATATATATATACATATATATATATTATCATATAAGCGAGATAAGACACTGATAAAATTCAGATGAAAAATCCTGATAGTAATACTTTCAAGGTGATCCTAGCAAAAAGGGAAAAGTTCAATATTTAAGACTAGAGCAATATATAAGTTTGGTGGTTAAATGTTAAATTCTGAAAAAACAATATATAGACATATATTCGGTTTAAGAATTTATTGTTTGACAAAAGGAATATATAGAAATGGTTATTTTAATTTCCTTAAATCAATGGATTTTCAATAATGGCTCATATAATTAGAGGAAATAAAATGCGGTTAGCAAAATGTTCAGCTGCGAATGGACGCTAATTTTGCTATTCAGCACAATTATTGAAAAAGGTTTTGGAGTGGTTGTGGATAATTATATGGAGAAAATTATAGGAAAAGAGAAGTTGACATAACCTGGATGATCCATTATCGGAAGGAGTCCAATGTCGTTCGGGGTTATAAACCTAGGTGGGAAGAAAATAGGCCCAAGGGAGAAAGTGATATTCCCATATAGCGAAAGCGTATTGCTCCTTATAGATTTTTCGAAAATATTCGGGGTAGCCTTCTTCGTTGTTGTGTTGAGTGTGTTTCGGTTTATATACATATATATATATATATATATATATATATATATATATATATATATATATATGTAATGATATATATATATATAATGATATATATAATTATATATATTTATATATATATTCATATATACATATATATGTATATATATATACATATGTAATGCATAAAATTATCATGCCAGATTTTAAATATAAACACAAATAGCAACCAGTTATAAATAACGATATTATATTCATACTAGCAAAGTTTTATTTTCTAAAATTATTCTATTTTAGCGAATATAATTTATGTTTCTTATATTTTTGATAAGGTTTGATACTTTGTATAATAGTAATATTTGTGCAAATAGCAGTATATCAAAAATAAAAGATTTAAATCTACCCAACTTCATACTAGCATTTGCAAGGCGTTGCGGCGTGGCGGATAAAGTGCTTTGCTTATTCAGTTGTAATTGGCACTCTTCTAGATGGTTGATGATATAATCTTCAATGCAGGCGATACTCATAATAAACTTGGGAATTACTTAGGATTACTAAATATTCATGCTACTCTTATTCGGGGAGATATACCTAAAGAAATCGGAGATTGCATTGGTCGAAACGTTGTGAGAATAACAATTTAAATGAGGCCACTGTTTTGTATACGAATAGCGTTTCAAACGTAAAGCTTCCTATTTTTAATTCCAAAGCTAAACGCCGAGGAGTTACGAAGACAGCAGTTATACGATTAAAACGAGCAACCTTTTGTGCTTTCGAATTTATTTTTCTACATAGCCACACATATTCTCAATACAATTTTCCCATATACATTTGTATTCCTAAATAAAGTGTTGAAAACAGAAGTGCTTTTACAAGTCTCTTACTATTGATATCTGAAAAGAGATATGGAAATTTAAGGTAATGAATGCATATATTGAGTCATTATAAAAATATAATTTTCAATCCCGTCGGATGTATTTGGACGGATTGAAATAGAATGCATTACTTTTGGAACGCTCTTTGTCATTTATTTCGCTTAGTTTAACTTTCGAAATCATGTTTTCCCACCAATTACTTAACATAGTAAGCCCAAATTATACAATTTTTTCTTATTTATAAAGATCATGTAAATTTCAAAATGCTATTATGTAAACTCATAGGTAGTATCCAAGCATATCTCACTTCAACTAATAAGTCACCATGAAATAATTTACTTCTTTAATAAAACGATTATTTATTGTCAGAAATCGCAGCATCAGATGATACGACACCTTCCCTTTTCACTAATTTTAACGAGATTAGCCAATTTGTGCCTCTGTCATCCGGAGTCTTAAAGAAAGGGTTTGACATAGGATTTTGACGTCTTATCTGAACACCACTAAGTGAAAATTTTGTGATCGAGTAGTCGACTAAAAAGCGAGATACGATGAACCCAACATATATCCTCCTTTGGAATTAATATCCTTCGTGATTCACCTTATCATGAAAGATATTACAGCCAAGACCTGGTCTTCTTCATGTTTTGCAATTCATACACTAACCAGAAACTTCTAACAAGGTAAGTGTTCTTTGACGTTGCGAATAGCAAGATCTCTGCTTGCTTTATGTGTGAATGAATTCTGACATATATATTTTTGTAAAACTTTTATTTTGTTTTTCTGTCATATTAATAGCGCAGAATCTTTGCTAGTTTATTGGTAAATATTTGATAATTTGTTAAAAAAACGTTTGATTAATTTAATATGAATGCATGGAATAATAATAATAATAATAATAATAATAATAATAATAATAATTTTCTTTTTGAATTGTAATTTATCTCGCTTTGATTGTAAAATAGTCAAGAAAAAAGCTGATTGCAAAAAGACTTAGAATTAATTCGCTAAGAGAAAGGTTTGTTCAGTTTCTCAGTTTGAACAGGAATCTAAAGTGTTGATGTTATTAGATGATTAATATGTTCAGCTATGTTATGTGTGTGACAAAACTGTGAATATTTAGTTGAACAAATATTCTTGATGTGCAATAAATATGAGCGCACGTTGATCTGTGGGTTTAGAAGGAGTTCCGGGGAAATGTAATTAAATATGAGATGACGTCTGAGCGGACTAGAAGAGATAAGGAAAATAAGAGTAAAATTCATATCATGTAATTGGATGCAGAGTGCCCTGTATTTGACAATAATATTCTTTCAAAGAAGTTCAGGTTAAGGATGTTTATTAAATGGCTTGAGTTTTGAACGCCTACGTAAATAAAGCAGATAAACGGCTGTATTTAAAAGCCAAACGTTAGTGTAGGAATCTTCATGCTGATTTTGGTATTTTTCGTTACATAGAAAGGTTATGAAAGTCCTCTAAAATTACGTAAGAAATTCTTAAATACAAAGACTTTTAGGAATAAAATGTTTAAAAGATTTTCCCTGACTGATTGTGAACTTAGATAATTTGGGAGATTATATAGAGTAGATAACGAGTGACGTGATCGAACTAGATAAATCTTTAAATGGCGATTTTTTTGCGGAAGATTGAACGCCGTGTAATTTTCTTGCGCACGTATTATATCAGAAACTACGTACAGAAATTAGGAACAGAGAAAAACACCGTTCGCTTCAACTTGCATCCAAAACTGTCCTTTCCTTCTCATTTAGCCGTCGTAGTGGAAATTATAGATTTCTTCATGAATTCTCCCAGAAACAGAATAGATGAAGATCCTCTCCATAAATATCCTCTAGTCGAAATGAAGAAAAATATTGCAAGTTATGACGTATTTCCGGTCATGGATTGAAGGACTTTTCCAAATATCACTCTTACGGCCTGAAACTTAAGTGTACTAAAGAGCTAGAACTTTGCAAAAATTGCCTAAGTTTTTATATAAATGAAAAAAAATCGTAAATTAAAAAAATGTCCTATGTACGTAGTGTTACATGGAATAGGACAGATCCCAGTAATGAAACAAAACAACGTAGATAAGTTTGAAAAGAATATTTCTTAAAAGGAAAAGGTTAGAATCGAACCGAGTATTTAAAAGTTAAAATTTAATATATTTCGCAATCATAGAAATTTAGGAATTGTCGATTGTGTTTAGAAATAATGATAAACCAGATGTCAATGTAAGGATAATGGAAAATAAAAACAGTTTGGGAATTTTCTTGGTGGGGAAGAAGGAGTATTAAATACATATGAGTATGCAAAATCCATATGAATATATTCACGTGGCTGGAGCACATTTTGACGACACAAAGGAAGAAGTTTCCAATATATTCAGAGTCACTTTTAGTCAGAGTAGAAAGTTGAGGAGAGTCAGAGATCAGTAGAGACATATCATTTAGGGTTGAGTCGTGCAGTAGGAGAGTTAGCTAAGCCCCTTTCGGCAGTAAAAGAAAGGGTAAGAAAGGCAATGTAGAAATTAGCAAGGCATTGAATGCTTGATCATCTCATCCGGATGGAATAAAGATCACCATATATTTGTAAGTTTTCGTTTGTCATCTTTCAACCGTGAACGGTAACGTGATTTTGTTTATCATATTTGTAAATGAACTTTGTATGAAACGCCATTTCCAAAGTGTTAACTGTCCCCATCATCACAAATAATGTATTTCCCCTTTGTGTAAAAAAGAACTGTATTTCATGTCTTCCTCCTCAATAATGTTAACGGTATCCCTTTTCAATAATGAATGTTCATCACCTATGTGTAATAAGAAATGTCCTTACAGTCGTTGTCGTGATGTACGCAGTGAATAAATGTTTAATTCTCCGTTATCTGCATTATGTCGTCACCTGATAAATATATTCCCTGATATATAAACATCTCCACTACACAACATATTCGGCTATTTACTAGTACCTGTAGTTCCAAATGGCATTTTTCAGCAATGTGTCCTCAATTACCTCGGTCTTTAGTTAACAAAACATAACTATTGTCGGCAAAAAAATGTATTTGCCCTGTTATTTACGCGTATATAAAATGAAATATATGTATATATATATATATATTCATTGAAAATTAGCATGAGTACCTGGCGTTGCCGGGTGTTTGAAGGTGTGATTTGAGCAAAAGAAATCGCAGTAGGCAGGCAGGCAGGCAGGCTCGAACCTGTATCGCGAAGGAGAAAAGAAAACGTGAAAAAAAGCCTGACGTCTTTGCCGTTGCGTCCATCGCAAAACTGGAAGTGGCGAAGGTTTAAACTAAGGCTAGTCAATCGAAAAGAGGGGTGACTTTCGAAAATATCGACGAAAAAAGCGACCCCTCCATGTAGAAAAGTGGCCAGTAAAGGGTAAAAGAATTAACGTATTAAACTAATTTTTCGATATTTGTCGTCCAAAGTGTCCAGCTTCAAAACGATACCGATCACGTGAAAATCTATTTCCCCTGACGAAAGTTTAAGGAAGACATAAGAACATACATACATACATACACTTAAACAGAAATGTGAGGTTCCTATTATAGTTGTTTTCACGGCGCCAGAAATTAGCCTTCTTTTTTTTACTCAGTGTCGTTTAGAACATATTATATTCTCATAATGATATGCTCACGTAAACTGTTAGCATTGAAGGAATTAATTTTTATCAGCTCGAGATATCATTAAAATTCTTAGGTACATCTTTACTTTTCCTTTCCTGTCTTATTTATGGATGGTTTCAATCTTAAAATTAAAATATTTCATTTTGTCAAGGTTGTGACAAACATGAAAGATGCAAGGTTTCGCCTCAACGCAGGCTATGAAAGTATGCATCGCATTATATTAGATGGTATCACAGGTTTAGGCCGGATTAAACGTCTAAAAGATTTCCATTTCGTAAGATTCATAAATTGAGTTGCTTGGCAAACTCCGAGTGACATTATTCCCTGTGGACATATCAGTTGTTGTTTTATTATTTATTTTTTTTGAAAAAAATATTCCAGAATGCATCATAGATTACCTTCCCTCACGGAATTGATCAGTGTTTGACGTAAATGTTCAAACAAACTTATTAAGGTTGTTATAAATGTAGATTTTTGTTCATTTTTGAACTAATTTTTAGGAGTCTGTTGTTTAACTATGTGTTATTTTATCTTTTCTCCATTCAAAATGTATTTAGAAAAATTCTGATGAAGATAAAATCAATGAATTGAAATGAAATAAACGATGGAAATAATTGTGTAGATTTACACTGGGATGAAAAGAAAATATATCTTGTTTAATCGAACTTTGTCAATATTAAAAAAGAATGCTAAGATTTGCATACTAATTAGATTAAAAAAAAGTGTCATACAATGATGTACAGCTGTAGCGAGAATATGAATCATTGAACCCAACAATGTTCCTTAGAGAGCGATTAAAACTTATTGTTGTGCCCTCATTCGTCCAGTTATTAAGGTAGAAACCGGTGTTACTGCAAGCATTTGTCCTAATTTTCATGGTTTATTTGAAAGACTGTGGTGTTTCCCTAAATGATACTACTTATTCGGGTGCTAATTTGACTGCCAAACTGCTCAAGCAATTGTTAACATTTAGGAGAACGACGATATGATCCTGCAAGATCTCAATAACGTAATTTTAAAAGTCGTCTAAAAACGGATAAATATAAAAATCGTTTTCTTTTAATGAGGGCGATCGTTTGCGCACTCTAAGATATAAGCTAAATATTTCCGGCTTTAATTTACTTACCAGAGGTATTATCTCATGGAAATTCAGTCAGCTTTATGACTTACTAGCAATCGGTGCCCGGCCTTGCCCAGGTGTTTTGAGGTTAATGCTGAGAAAAAAAAAAGGTCAATTTTTTAAAACTTTGACCCCTATTATGACATCTTAAGATTTATTGTTTAGGGATCAAGTAAAGTTAATAAGTTAGATCTATGTCCAAGGAATCTATATCTAAAATATCACGTGTTTACTGTTTAGACCCAAAATTGTAGGAGGAGTTTGGTTGAGTTCTCAAAGGTCAAATCGTTGAATATTGACCACTTAATCGCCAAATTTCTGTCGAAAACCTATCACATCGATTTTCCCAAATCTCAGTACCCTGTATATCAAATTTTGAATCTCTAGGCTTAAAATTGACAGAGTTTTAGCGTAGGGAAATGCACACAGACACACCGACACACAGACATTTTATATATATATATATATATATATATATATATATATATATATATATATATATAACATGTGTGTGGCATCCGTCAGTCGAAACGACTATGGATCAGCAGCGCCGTATTAAGATGTTGTTATAAACATAAACATCATATATATAAGGATAATAGTACGCCATATATATAACAAAGGACCATTATTTACTCAAGTGAAAGGAAAACCCGGGGGAACTTTACCCAAAAATAAATCTATATTTTTTTTGTGTGTAATGATAGTCTTAGAAGCGAGTAATTAATAATTGAGCCATCTTGATTCTTAACCAAACAGAACGTTCAAGTAGGGGGAGTTCCCTTTTTTTTTTGATAGCGAGGCCAAATTTCGCGAATTTGGCCTTTTTTAAAAGCAGTTTGGCCTTCGAAATTTCTGTTTGGCCTTTTTCTTCACCGATGAACTCTGGAGACGCAACGGGAATTTTCGGAAAAAAAAATGTTGTTACTATGCACATCTATGTAATGAAATACAATTTGTGGCAAAATTTCAGAAAAAACTAATGGATGGTTATCTCGCAATAGTCCGGACAATTCGCTAAATTATCTCGTCAAGACCTTAAATCTCGAATTTTTGTGCATTTTTTTGGGGGGGGGCTAATTTGGCATAATAGTGTCCATTTAATAGTATTATCTTGAAAAAATAAAAAAATAAGGAAAATTACCAAAAAAAACAAACAAGAACAACAAAAGTGTGCCGTATTTTTAAAAGTTTTATTGCGTTGTTTTTATTTGCTTTTTTTATTTCATCGGTGAAGAAAAAGGCCAAACAGAAATTTTGAAGGCCAAACTGCTTTTAAAAAAGGCCAAATTCGCGAAATTTGGCCTCGCTATAAAAAAAAAAGGGAAATCCCCCTACTTGAACTTTCTGTTTAATTTTGCTTGTAGCGTTGATTTTTTTTCTTTTTTCGCTATAAAAAAATAACTACTTGATGAAATTACGTGATTTTTTCTGTAGGAAAACTTTATCCCATGACGAGTACGTACAATATATTTTTTTTTAAAATGTTTCCATTTTTTAATGTCAATGGAAAACTGCACAAGTACCCAAACCCGAAATGTAAAGACCACGAGTGAACGCGCGTTTTTTTTTTTTTTAGTTTAGTTTCATAATGGCGGCCGTGATGTCGGAGGTTCGATTGTTAGATTGTGAGTTAGTTTCGTATTTTTGTAATTTGTAAATCGCAAGTTAGGAAAAAATTAAACCCTTCCAAGATGGACAATAAATAAAGCCATTATATTTTATGGTAAAGTTAAGAGCCTACGAACCATAGTTTTTTAGGAGATGTGATTATTGGATTAACCAATCAGAAATCGTCTGTGGCACACACATCTCTGTTTTTTATAGATATATAGATAGATAGATAGATGAATCTATGATCCTTATTAGTTACATTTGATCAACATTGACTGATTTCCTGCTCATATGTCTCAACAAAACTAACGAAAATATCGTTTCTTGTGTGTATTTTGTAACTCCTCAACCGACAATAAAGGCATCGAAGAAATGAATCTTTTGCCGCAAGTATTATCGTTCATTTACAAATAAAAATATCATCACACTTAAAATGCTAGTGGATTTTAACGGCTCATTATGCGGAAATACAACGATAAATGTCCACAAACAATTTACAATACATTAGAACATGCTGTGTGAGGTATTTGTCACAGATGAAATCAAATATGTATATTGTATTCTATAACTCGACGTCACTATCCTTCTTTATTCTGCCAGACATGGGAATACGTGCGAACGTATGATTCAAACAGTAAAACAGTGTGTGAAAAACTTAAAAGAAAGGAGAAAATATTATTATTCTTGTTAAATCACAACTATTATGTAATAACTATTACGGTTTTTGTGTCAATCAAGTGTCTATAATAACTACCATTACTCTTTAAAATAGAGTTTCTTATAAACAATCATTGTTCTGTAAAATCAATTCTCATGGTTTAAAAGATATTAAGGTATTATCGAAAGAGAAGAAAAAAGAGAAAGTGATTGTGATTGCAATTTCAGGTTAGACAGGAGGAAATATTGACTATACATTTTTTCGTAGCACACAATAAGTAGGCATAACTTTTTGTGGCTTATTTTAGGATTGTGTTGAAAACTTCGGCATCGAATGGAACGATACTTTTTCTTGTCAAACTAATTCTTATGCGATTTGACAAATTACGGCGCACTTCATTCGGCCTTCAAATAAAGGGATTCGGGCGCGATCGTTCTGGCGCTTTATTAACACCACGAGGTGAAAAACTGTGTTCGATCAGTGGATGAAAATGGAAGCTAAACTTCGCATAAATCCTTCTTTAGATTTTACAAATTTCATGAAAAATGTCTGGCAAGTTCACTTTGTTCAACGTAATGTTTTGCAATTAATAAAAAATGATCAGGTACTTCTAACAAGGTTACTGTTGTTTGGCGTTCCTATTTGGCAAGACTTCTGATCGCTCTATGAAAGAAGGAATTAGAAATGCTTTTGTTAATTTTATTTTTTTACTGTTAATTTGATATGTTACATCCGATTTCTGAGTCGCTTTTTTGTAAGTTTTACTAACATACTTCATCATCAGCAGCAAAAACGAGTTTGATTTTTAATTTTGATTTAATTATTGTTAATATCAACGGCTATGTTTTTCCCTTTTTTTACTTTTATTGCTGTGTTTTTAACAAAAAAATACCTGTACAAAGTATTAGCATGAGAAACTACAAGTGTGCGCGTTTCTGTAATCCTGAACTAAGTATATGCAGTAGAAAAAACGTGTACACATTGCTGTAATATGAAACTATATAAGCAGTAGAAAATCAAATATTTGTACACATTGTTTGCAACAGGAAACTACTATTAGCAGTAGAAAAATCATGCGCTGATTGCTGTAATACGGAACTAAGTATTAGCAGTAAACAAAAATGTAGGTGTTTCTATTTACAAAACTAAACATGTAATATGTTTACTTTCAACAGTAAAATGAATGCCTACGCCATGCCTATTGATTGTGAAGTGATGTATTTAATTCATAATATTTTAAATTAATGCGAGCAGATAGGAGTTTCGACCTGTCAGAACTCACCATTAAATACGTTCATGAAACATAAGGTACTGGATTCCTGTAAGCTAAAGTAACACTTCTCTGAAATACTAATAACAAGAACTGAAAAAAGACATTAAATTCTCTTTGTATAATACTTCATAGAAGCAAAATATATGTTATATATCGTCAGCAATTGAAAATGAAGTCGCTTTCTATTATTCAAAAACCGGAGCCATATTGAAAAGTTTGGACCGATAAATGCGCATGCAGCATTAATAAAGAGGGAACTTGTATTTTCCAAATGAGATTGAAACAATGCAATCAATATTTTAGAACGAATTGCGTGATGTTTTATGACACTATAACAAGGAAGTCGTTTTAAATTTGGGACGAATCGTTTAAGGCAAGAAGATATTTTTGTAAAATTTGCGCCAAGTAAAAATTTGTGGAAATGAGAATAGAAAGTCAAAAAGCAATTAAAAGAAATATA
Organism: Euprymna scolopes; assembly: GCF_053919585.1. Classification (NCBI taxonomy): domain Eukaryota; kingdom Metazoa; phylum Mollusca; class Cephalopoda; order Sepiida; family Sepiolidae; genus Euprymna; species Euprymna scolopes. The sequence continues at coordinate 13,931,111 of NC_136485.1, forward strand.
TTGCAAATTTTGGTTTCAAAAATAGCTAAAGATTATATAATTGAACAGAAATTACTTGTTTTAGCTATTTTTCTAACCTCATAATGAGAAATGAGATGAATAAAAAAAATATACTACACTATAATTGCATGGCAGAACTTTAATGGATATCATATTTGAAATTTCGAGATATTTCGAAATACAAGCACACTAACCGAAGTATTTATGAAATCATACAGAGTGTCAGTTTTCACGAGAAATTAATGTTTATAAAAACATCATAAAACTATTTTAAATAGTCAATCTCAAACGCATAAACATAGACAATATTCTTATCCCATATTCTATAAACCAAAATATCTACATTAATTTTGTGTTCGACCCTAATAATTCAAACACACCTTATTGTTTCATTGACTATTGATTTATAATAAAAAATACATTTCTAATAAATTATAAAAACGCCACAATATTTACTAAAAACTAAAAATAGTCACGTCATGATTAATAAACTAGAAACACTTAATGATAAAAACACTTACGAAATAAATCCCGCCACGGAAGATAACAAAATGAAAGCTAGCTATATGCAGCGATGAATATATGTACCATAACAGCCCCTCAGTGTAGTCCTAGGTGTCCACACTGATAATTACAGGTGTAACAGACAATTCTCATAGGGTTATATCATTGTCGTGAAAACCAACATGACCAAGTAACCCGTAGTTAACGACAAGACACACGATGTCTAGTCTTGTGTAGTTCGGCTTGAGCATCCACCAATGTCATATGACGCAGTTTCATCGCTCTCACGAGGACAAGGTTGATATGACGTTGGACGCAATAGTAATGATCTCCTCTATCCTCTTTCTTGTGCTGACAAGGGAAGATCATTTATCTTGGTTGTCTCTTGTTTCTTAGGTTCACCTGTAAGTATTAGCAACAATGAACAACGTCGACTTCAGCTGTAGTTTTCTTATAAAATTAATTATTCACAAATAAGATGAATAAAATAATAAGTATGCCCAGTTTTTCACAAGAGAAAAAGAAATAAAGTGCCGTTTTCAAGTTTCTTTTTTTCTAGTAGTTACGATACTCGATGAACGGAGCCTCAGTCTGGGTTTGATTTGTGACGTAATTCCCATTGAGGAGCTTCAGAACTACGCTTAGATAGCTTATCATTCCCGGGTGACGCCAGATAACCCAAGGATTTAAGATAGAGAAGATAAATATATGTATTAATTCATGTCAAAATAGATATTGAGTTTGAGGCCAGAGAAATATGTTTCGCAGTTAGGTTGATGACAGGAAATTTCACGTATAACATTCTCTGGCCTTGGTGAACCCAAGGTCGGATGTCAGAATTGACATCTGGCCTTGGATATTGTGAGACTCAGAATTAAAAATTCAGGTATGGGAATTGTACTCACGCAAAAACCTAAAGCTTTTGATTTCGTGGAGAAATCTTATTGGCTTGGAAAGCTTCCACCCCATCCACATGCCTCACTATATATACGACTGTCGTGCGAAAATTAGTCAGATGAAATCAGTTAGAGATGGGAGAGATTGCTTGTTGATTTCGAGAAGAACAGACCGTATAGAGACGTGACCCCTCTACCTCCTCATCCAACCGTCTGTCGCTGTCTGTGAAGAGATTTGAAAGTATGAAAGTGCTTACTGAGAAATGAATCATATTTGTAAAAACATTGTACATAACTTTGCGAAATTAAGCTTCAGTAGACTAGATACAAGTGTTTATTGTCATTCTGCCTGCATGAGTTTGTTATTCGTTTTCAGCATACCAGATTTCATGTAACAACCTCAGAGAAGACTAGACGACACGAGCCGAGAATTCCAGATAAACAGAGGTCCTAACAACCTTCTCAAAGGAGGGGTTACACATTAACTACTTTCTTGTTTTTGATCTGGCAAAGATGGGTGCTTCTCGAATGGGAGGGGATGATGAGTGGTGAACAGTTCCCCCGAGTACAAACTAGCTCTAGACTTACTGTAACTCTTTGTAGAACTGATTTTTCTTGGTCTGCACCAGCTTATGTATACATCGTTGGTGTGATTTTGAATTTACCAGCGTGTTCCAGTTAACCAATTATCGTTGATGCGTGATACCTTGGTTTGTCCTGATTAGATAATCAGCCACCTTTTCCCCACATCCAAATCAGGTAATTTTCCACAGTAAAGGTTATCATCGATGATCTACCTACATACCAGGGGGCCTATCCTTAACGCCCAATGAATACTGTAGCCTAAACAATTCACTAGATTACTCGAAATAAAAATAATCACCTTCACAGTTTTTTTTTAATTCATAATTCGATTTCTTGCAAGAAAAATGTATTTCACATCGGCAACTACGCCATCTTTCTTCCAACTGGCAGGGTTATCTGCTGGTATTCCGAACTTGCTATTAAAATAAAAAGGGCTCTTATTCCTCTTTCGCTTACCCCTTTTTGAGGAATTTTTCAACCTAGCTCTGATTTAATCTCTCGGTAACCCCTCCTTCCGGTGTAATCCCGCTCCACTGTGGCTGGTTGGGTTACGTATATATGTAGCTACAAGTCTTTCTAAGATATGAACAATAGACTGCATATTGTTTGTATAGGTAAATATTCGTCTATCACACTGTTTATGCAATCAGACTAAACTTGCAAACATTACGTGTGGATAGAAATATATACGATGTATTGTATAATATTTAAATTAGAATGAATGACTCCGTGTATATTCGGTAAAAAAATTCATATATGAAAAAGACACCTTATTGTACTTTTTAACAAATCTAATTCAATTAAAATGTTTCGTTATGAGATTTGACAAATTGATAACTTTGTGACTTCCTATGTGGCTGTCATTTGTTTATAAGAATGTGTGTAAAGTTTATTTCTTTCTGAGAACGCGCGTTTCTTCACAATAACAGATTAGCATCAGTAGTAAGATTAAATCATTGATTGTCACTCATCATATGCGATGGGTTTTTTTTTATTCGTTTTACTCTCCACCGTTCTTCTCTGTTCATAAGTTTACTTCGTACGATAGAGGTAGATTGTTTCTCTTTTTCCTCAATATGCATTTGAAAGGCTAGTCGTGTATAGACTTATAGCTGTATCTCACTGAGTAGTAAGTACAAGCTGTGCCTACTCGTGTAATGTGTACTAGCTGTGTTTAGCTGTCTAGTGAGTGCTTGTTGCGTCTATCGGTGTGGTGCTTAAGGGCTAGATGCCCTTAGCCTAGTTTGAGAATAATACACGGGGATGTGAGTGCCGACCGCACACGAGATTTTTAATTTAAAAATATCATATGGATATGTAGGTTTATATTAATTGCTTTGCATATCACTAAGTAAGCTGACCTAAAAAAGGATTATAGGTGGGGGTGTAGTTAGCAGCAAATATAACAAGACAAATATAAAATATCATGAGAATACTGTCAATTATTTTTCCAATAAAATTGCAGTGGCCTTGATCTTAATGTATTCTATATATTCCATATTGGCCAGTACTTGAGACAACTGTGATCCTGTCGCCAGATCTTTTTCATGCCGATATATATCAGATCCCATCTCAAAGTATGTAGTTTCTACACAAACCAACGCCACTATTATATTGTCAATTGGGATACCAATATGTTGCTTTAATGAAGTGTTTGAAGTCAGCTGATTTCGTACTACTGTCAGAGTCTCATAAGTGAGTACTTTCGTGAACAGGATCACTACATCTAAACTCGTCATCTTGTTGGAATAAATGGGAGTATTGTTGATTATTTCAACGAAGTGAATTATTTATTTACGATGGAAATTTGCCTATGATCTGGATGATTTATTCTATCAGGGATCGACTCAATAGATAGCATGCTACGCATTGGGTACTGCCAATGCGCCTTAATGAAATGCCGTGTTTATTCAACCTTAGAGAAGCCTTCTAGTTACGGTTACTCGCTGTAATGTTGAACTAGTTGCCTGTAATTTGTATGTGGTATTAGATGTTTGTCTTTACTACAGATCAGTGGCAGCGTTTTCCCGTTATAACGTCGGATTCTTTTTTACTTTATAGTAACCACCAGATCCTATTATATCTGTCCATTTCTTGAATTGTTTATTCTATTTATTAACACTGTAACGTCGCCTTTGTCTGCTTGTAATATTATTGTTATTGCTTAGTGACTTGATACAAAACACTTTTTTCCTTTGAGAAATTATTGGAGTCTTTGAATTCTCAAGTGGTTGCTTCACTTTCCACCTTAGTTCCTCTCCTTGTGCCCTGGTTTAATTCAAGGCAACTTACTCTATTGGGACGATCATATATAAATATGGAATCCGCGTAATGGTTGTGGCTAAGTTGAGACGTTTAATTAGCAATGATTCCTCAGAAGGACTTAGTGTACGTGTCTTTTGTTAATGTTGTGGGGTACAAATCACCTCTATCTTGAGAACTAAGTGGAATCAACCAGTCCTATGAACACTGCTGCTTTCAGAGACTAAATAGAGACATTCATACCATGTTTAACCGCATGCTACGAACACGTTCCTCTCATACCATTTTAGTGATTCCTGTATTCTTTATGATAAATACATATTATATTTAATACATTTTACACTACTTGTCGTTTCTTTCATGTGCGACCCCTAGTAGGGGTCTTCAGTAACTGGCTGACGAGGACGAATCAAGAACTTCCGGATCAATCTACAATAATTGCTAAAAATAACTGAATGAATAATATTCTGGCAACGAATTCACTCTAAAGAACAGCCATTGGAAGACAGCATTTGACGACCAAAAGGACTCAAGAAAAAAGAACACACGCGGTTGTTTCGAAATAATTTTTTCCTACACCCGGGGGAAATTTGAAACTTCAAACGTATTTATTTTTCAAACGTTCGTTGAAAACGGGAAACATTACTTGTCAACGTTGGGGAAAATCAACATTTGAGCTTAAAAATCCACGAATACGTGATACAGAACACTTCGGAAAAAGACAACAATTATTGCCGAAAAAAGGATTTTACAAAAACATCGTCAAAAAGCCTTATTTTGCTGTTAAAATAGCTACGAAAAACGTAAACTACAAGCTGAAATAGAACTTATAAGACGAATTGCGTGGAGAATTATTACTATTGAATTAACGAGACCAGGTTTTCAGTAAGTACGAAAAAAAATCTATCGATCTAAAAAGCATGTCTTGCTAATACGTCGTATAGTTAAAAGGCATTAGCGTTGAGAAAAGAAACAAAACTTCTGCAAAAGTAAATGGTAGTATATTTTATTGGCTAAAGCGAGTATTCACACACAAAATATACGTCGGATTTAAATCCGATTAATAGAAACTTTTCACGATTTCGCTAAGCACGACAAATAAAGTGTTAACGAGAAAAGGGCATTCTTGGTTCGTACAGAAATAAAAAAAAATAGCCAATATTAAATAAATGCAATAAACTCTCTTTCACAGATAAGTAACTTTTTCTTTTTAAGGAAAAAAGAGGGAAAATGTGAATTGAACTCGGTATCTACACGTTACGAAAATTGAAAAATGACAAACGAAATCTACTGCTTTCTGTATAAATGCAAATGCCGAATAATTTTCTCAGACAAATTGCCACACGAAGAAATAAATATATGAACGAAATATTCGTTAAATAACCAGGTAAGGATTTTGTAAAGGTTTTTTTTCTATGGAGTTGGCACTATTTGAAAAGTAAATCAATGAATTCGGTTATTTCTGGAAAAAAAAACTCATTTTTTTCATATTAATTAATACCATGCCGTCAAAAGAAATGAACGATTTTGCAAAACAAATTTTGGAAATGGTGAAATCCCAAAACAGTCAACAATTAGAATTTGGAAAAAAGGTTCCGAGAACAGCAATTAGCAATACCAGAGAAATAATTGTCAATACAGAAGCAAAACAAAGAGAAACAGTTAAATTTGATGAAATATCTCGAAGAAAAACAAAGAAGAAAAATGAAAGAAATAAACGGACAAATATTTTAAAAGCAGTAAGAATTAATGACATACTTTGAAGAAAAACAAGAAAGAGAAACTAAACAATTGAACGAAAAAATATTGACATTGAAAAAATTCCATTTATAGCAAAAAAACAGTCAGATAAAAACATGGATAAAGTTTTAGTGAATAAGGACAGCGGAGAAGAAACCAGCACGGCTTGTTCCCAAAATGCGATCTGGTTAGCTATTGATACATTTCACTTTGCTTCTGAGGAAAAACTAACGTTTGAGGTATATTTCAGAAAATTTGAAGACCTTTTTAAAATTGATTGCAGTGCATGGACGGATCAAACTAAGGTTCGTTTATTGCTACGGAAGTTAGGTACATCCGAACATAACTAATTCGTGGACTATATTTTACCAAGAAAAAACAACGAATTGTCGTTTGGCGAGGCAGTCACACAATTAATGGGGTTATACTGTCCAAAAAACCCTTGTTTTTAATTTATCATTAGCTAATTTACTTAAAATGCCTGGAAAGTAAGAAATATATACGTATATTATTTAGCATATTCGCTTCAGATTTTTCTCAATCCCGGTCATAATTTGACCTATTACTCTATCACTTAACACCGATGAAAAATCAAAATATACGATAATTTCGATGTTCAAAGTCATTCGCTCATAAAACGGTAAAGTTTTGGAAAAAAATATTTTGCACTTTTACTTTTTAGGCTAGTTTACATCTTTCCCTGGGTAGAACTAACCGTAGTTCCAAAATCGACCTCCCCTACTCTACAGTTATCTTTGTGTAAACATATTATATTAGAACTTTGTAGTTATATATTTTTTGTAATTATAGTTTTTATGAAAAAGGAAACCTATGAGTGAACTTTTTACTTGATTCTTCTGCGTGGTTAACATTGCTACCGGATCAGACGGTCACCTTGACTTATTTTTTGGGGACATCTATCAGAAAAGAATGCCTACTTTAGCGACGCGGGGAGGCCTGTGACTCGCTGATCAACAACAAATCATAACGGGGATAGGCGGATTTTTAACGATGAAAAAGAATAACGAGAACCCTCATAAACCGCTGGCTCCGTGTAAACGATCAAAGCCATGCCATCGTGTTGTGAGAGTTATTCTGGGTGACCAGAATAACTGATGAACTTATTGAGGCCTGAAACGAACTCATATATCGGCGATCTCCCAAGCCTTTTGTATAATTGCGTTATACTTGTCATTTTATGAGTTGTCAATATTGTCCTCCTACATTTCTTTTGTCTTTTTGTTTCTTTTTCGATATTTCCTGCATTGTTGATTTTTTACTGTATCTCTTGCCTATCAATATTTCTGTGTTCTGAGTTATATATGTTCCACACATTCTTTTATACTTATTAGTATTCTTCCTACTTCACTCCTTTACACTTAGAGCTTGCAGGTATTATTATTCGTGTGCAGTGCACTGTGTATGGTTGAAGTGTCTTCTGATAAAGACGCACAATTTCATATTTGGTGCAGAATATGAATGGAAAGGATTATCTTGTGAGTGATGCTGCTTGGGTGTTAATTCTTTATAAAGATTTGTACTATATACTTTTGTTTCTAGGATCTTTTTATGCTCTTCTCATGCATACTCTTATGATTTTTTCTTTCATTTCTGCAGATGCTGATGTTTTCTTCTAGAACGTCTAAACATTTGCAGGTATCATGTTCGCAAAATGCCTTCATTGGCGCTTCGTTAGTTCCAAGCCATGTGGTGTTTACTGCTTTCCTTTTTTCATCTTCAGGAGTGCACACTTTTCATTCCAAATTCTATTTCAATACCCTGGCTAAATATTCTGGTCGTGTTCATCAGCTTTGATAGCTATCTTTTGCTTCTCGCAAATAGCTTAAAGTCGTATATATACATAAGGTGGTTTATCAGTCCGTGTTTGTAAACGTGTATCTCACAGCACATTGTCATAGTTTGTAGTTGACTATAATAAATAGCAGTGGTGATAGAGTCGCTTATGAGGATACCTTTCAATTAATGATAACGTGTGTGAGAACTCCTAATAAGTACAAATAAAAGAACAACTTAACGAAGGAGTATGTTAATTGAAAAGAACCTAAAAAATAAAACGACCCTAAACAACTACAGATGCATACACGTTTTACCCACCCCGTCGAAAATATTAACGTCACAAACGACAGAAAATATCTATCTACTACTAAAGCGTGAATTCGACTGGCAACAAGTCTCATCAAAGTCACAGTCCGTTTCGCACTCAGCCACTAGAAATCTTGTTTATCCCTTCTTCACATCTTTCTATCCTGCTTCACTCTTCGCGAATATTTGGTATGACGCTTATCCAGGCCAAAAATACCAATGTTGTTTTTATTTAAGTGGTGTGTGTTGCTACTTAAAATATTGTGGTTTCAGTTTTCTCGGTTTCACTTGGTGCCTTCTATCCTTTTATTACACTTCTGTTGCAGTTTCCATATAACCGATTGACATTTGTAGCTCGTCTAAATTGATGTTCGCATTCTACGGTTTTCTTTAAGATTTCCGCTTTTTGCATTATTATTGTTGGCTCACATGGAGCTTTTACACAAATCAACAAACGATCTGATTGAAAACCTGTGGTGTTCTCTGGAGGCTGAGTGCCAACAAGTCTCCCCAGACGTAAAGTTCTCTCCACCTCCTTCGATAGCATTTGTAAATGTATTTGCATCATCGCAACAGCCTCTTACCATTGATTTCTCGCCGGCAGTGGCCATTGGTTTATACTGGAATTTGAGTGGCAATAAGCCTCCCCAAAGTCCCAGCTCTCTTTGCGCTTGTCCAACTGAGATCTGGCTGGCGCTCTCTCCTCTGTCTTTCAGTCCTTCTTGACCCTTCTCAGCTCTTTGGTGTCACTTTTTCATTGGATAAAGCTGTGGTGAAAATATGGGGGGATGCATGATGGGGTGTAGAACTTGTAGATATGCAGCTTCGGTGTTCTTCATTCCATGTAACGCTTATTCGTTATATTGTCTTCTTGTATTATTCTCCGCATTCAAGGGTTTTCCTTAATATTTCAGTCGTTTTCATTATCGTTAGTCGTTGTACTTTTGCAGTTATTCCTCTGATTCCAATTTCTGACATTCGTTTTTCGAAGTTTTTCGGAATTGTTCCGAGTGCTCCTACTGTTAATGGTACTATTTTGATTTTCTTCATCATCCAAATCCTTTCAACTCTCTTGCTAGCTCTGTGTATTTTTTCGTTTCTCATCATCATCATCATCATCATCATTATTATTATTAATATTATTATTATTATTATTATTATTATTATTATTATCATTATTATTATTATTATCATTATTATTATTATTATTATTATTGTTGTTGTTGTTATTATTATTGTTGTTATTATTATTATTATTGTTATTATTATTATTATTATTAGTAGTAGTAATAGTAGTATTGTTGTTGTTATTATTATTATTATTATTATTATTATTATTATTATTATTTTAAAGTATTAAACGGTGACGGAAAAACATATAATATATAAATAATTAAATAGTAGAAAACAGCCTGAAAATAATAACACTCCAAATACAGATGATGCCAGGAAGTTCTGGGATTTGGTCTGTTGAAGGGCAATATAATAAGAAAGCTAGCTGGTTGGGAGAGTTCAGAGAAAGGCTATCACGAATGCAGCAGATGAAGAACGTTGAAAAACCATCGATGACGTTAAGGCTAGCATACGAAGGATGACAAACTGGGAGGCACTTGGTGCAGATGGAGTGATGGGCTTCTGGTTCAAAGTTCCAATGCCTTTATTCACCTATAGCTGCTGCCCTGCAAAGGGTCGTAGAGTCAGGTGATTTCCTGGCTGGCTTGGTAATGGAAGGACGACACTAATTTGGAAATATCCTGCAACAGATGCCACCAATTACAGACCAATTACCTGTCTGCCATTAAGGTGGAAACTGTTAACTGGAATCTTTGCGGAAAAAATTTATGGACAACTTGTGAGAAATGGTGTTTTCCCTGATGAACAGAAAGGGTGTCGGAAAGGCTCTAGGGGTACCAAGGAGCAATTACTGATTGATCAGGCAGTAATGCAGGATGCAAAAAGGAAGAAGAGGAATCTGAGTGCAGCATGGATCGATTACAGAAAGGTTTATGACTTAGTTCCTCATTCATGGATCCGTGAAACACTATTGATGAAGAAGATTGTCAGGAAAGAGTATCTTAGAAGAGTGAAACTAATTGCGATGTCGAAATTGTATGGAGGAAACCTAATGAAAGCGATGAATGCATGAGTAGTCAGTATTCTGAGATACAGTGCGGGAAATTAAGAATGGTCTGACAAGGAGTTGCATGCCATGGTAATCAAAACAAGAAAAGCTTTAGCAATGTTTGGTATATTCCACATTCGAAGTAGCGTAGCGAGGCTGTATCAAAAGAGGAAAAACGGTGGGATAGGATTGAAAAGTGTAAAAGTAGAACTGCGGAGATGTCATCGAAAGAGCATCTGGTTACAAGTGAGAAGTGGGTGCTTAAGGTTGTTGCCAATGAAGTGGAGGGATGTGTGATCAAGGCTGATTATGTGAAACGTATGGATAGAGAAAGGGCAGAGGAACTGGCTAGGAAGAAAATGCACGGAAGGTTCTTTCAGGATAGAGCAGAAGTGACTGATGAAAGATCATGACAATGGCTTAGAGCTGGATATCTGGCTAAGAGTACTGAAGTGTCTGTTTGTGCAGCACAAGAGCAGGCATTAAGGGAACAGCGAGGATACTAAAAAGAGCTCTCGGTTAGTTTCAATAAAAAAGCGGGGCAATGTTGGCAGCTGGTTTGGCTACCCCATACCCAGCATTACAATCTTCAAAGGAAGAAAAATAAAAAAAAATTTTAAAAAAAAGACGATTGTTCAAAAAAGTGGTTCTAGGAGAGGAAGTTGCTGCAGTTGTCTGGGTGTTCAAGATGTAATCGTTTGCATAATTGCCAGTGTATATGTTTTACATAGACACCACCACTTATCAAGACCAAGAGGCCACTCAAGGATAAGGGTTAAAGAGTGTACAGTAGAAATTGGACAATTTAGTAATCGTAAGTAATAGGAAGTCGGTAAATTTGTTAAGAAGTGGAACGGCTCATCAAGAACTTGTTTGCGTTAGCCCTGAAGACAACCATATTGTAGTAAGCTGAAAACCAGGAAAAACGGAAGACAATTCCACAGGCGTGAAGTTCTAAGAAAGAAGCTTTGTTTATGGAATATACGTTTAGGTTTAAGCACAGATAGCGAGTGGGGGAAATTATTGATAGTGTTTACAGCTAGACGAGTGTTTCTTGTGAAAGTTTAGCGAGGGGGGACCATAGATTGAAGCTCAGTCGAACACTTGCCATGAAAATAATGATAAAGCAGAGACAAACTCCCAACATCTCTTCTGTGAGAAAGAGGTTGCAGAGAAGAGAAAAGGACATCTCCTACGTGGCTACGAAGTCTTTTTTGAACTCTAACAAGGCAGGACAAGTCTTTTCTAGCAGTTCCTGCCCAGATGTGGCAGCAGTATTCCATCATTGGACGTACCTGGCTCTTATATAGATAGAGAATTGCATCAGCAGTGAGATATCTACTGGATTGATAGAAGGATCCCACCATTTTTCCAGCGGCCTTGGCAACAGATTTGATGTACAATTTTCATTTAAGATCAGGAGTAAAGGTCAAGCCCAGAAGCCTGTCAAAACTTGAGGCCTCTTCAAGACGAGAGCCATTCATTTCAATTGATGCCAGATTGGGATCAGAAAGTTGATGATGTAAAAAGAGAATCTTGGGTTTAAATGCATTAAAAGTAACCAGCCACTCCTTTCCTCATTGAACTACGTGCTCACGATCAGAGGAGAGAGAATCGGAGAGAACTTGGTCATTTACTGTCTTAGATGTGCTACCATAGATAGTAATGTCATCAGCATAAATGTCTACAAATAATTTAAGGATGTGATTTTGAGGATCATTAATGTAGATCAGGAAAAGAGTTAGGCCCAGGATGGACACCTGAAGGACTCCAGCATTAATACTGGAAGATACTGTTTTTTGCTCATCAACTACTACTCTTATGAACCTATCAAAAAGAAATGATTTAATAATTGAGAAGACATTTCCAGCAATACCATAGCTAGAGATCTTTTGAAGTAAACCTTTATGCCATACTCTATCAAAGGCCTTAGATATGTCAAGAGCAATTGCCCTAGAAAGGGTGCCTTCGTCGAGAGATTCGCTAATCCTGAGATATAACTATTTGTATATTTGTATATTCTTTATGGGCTAGTTTCCTGCATTCACTTATTATGTGGTTTATTGTTTTGTCTCTTTGTTCGCAGTCTGCATTTGCTGTTTTATCGTGTCTTGTCGATCCTTGCTTTGCTATGGTTGGTTCTAATCGCGTTATCTTGTGAATCTGTTAATAGGTATTAAGTTTCCTAATTTAAGTTTCGTTTTAGTAGCCATTTCCAAGTGTTTTCGTTAGTTTCATCTTTTGTAATCCTCATGAATCGTCTTTGTAGCTGTTTCTCTTCCCATTTGTCTTTCCCTGTCTTATTTGTCGTCTCCTATTTTTCTATATTTTTTTCTGTTTCTTCCCTGTTTCCTTCTGCGGTAATTATTCTTTCTGTGTTCTGCATTATGCATTTTTCTCATTCTTTCTTGTGTTATTTACAGTCTTCTATACAAATCAGCTCCCTTTTTCTGTATTTTCTATTCACATAGAGTCGGCCACTATCATTCTTTGGGTGTAATTCATTGTGCATTGTCATGAGTTTCCTGGTCTTCTGGTCGAGATTTCTCAGTTCACGTTGGTCCAACTAATAATAGTGATACTGCCCACATGTTTATTCATTTAATAACAATAGAGTTTACTTTCGGGGAGGTGTCTTTTTTTCTAGTGTATTTCTGTCCAGATTATCCGTTTATCTCTGTTGTTCGGATGGTGTATTCTTCAATAACTCTCAAGAATTTGTAGCTATCATGATCACTTAGTTCACTCATATCTATTTGATTGAGTAATACCATACCTTCTGTTGCTTCCAGTTTTCCCTTTCCTCATGGTCAGCAGTGTACACTTTTCCATACCCAATTGCACTCGGATATTCTGGCTAAAGATTCTGATCGTATTTATTATCGCCTCTTGTTGTTTCGTTAATTTTGCAAACAGTTCCAGGTCATCCATGTACATTAGGATCTTCATTCTTTAAACTAGATCAGGGAACTTTTATGAGGCTTGGAATTTTCTTGGTATATTTTTCAAGGGTATAAGAGCTATAATTAACAGCAGTAGTGATAGAGAATAACCCTGTAAGATCCCTTTTTGTATGATAATTATCTTTATTATTATTATATTCATGATTATTTAATTTATTATTATTATTGCTGTTATTATTATTATTATTATTATTATTATTGTTGTTGTTGTTGTTGTTGTTATTATTATTATTATTATTATTATTATTATTATTATTATTATTATTATTATTATTAATCGGTAAGAGTTCTATAGCTGTCACTATTAGTTATAGCTTACTGACAAGAACCGGCGGTGTCTTTCGGAAGTTGAGTGACAATAAATGATTTTCAGCAATTTTCGTTGTTTTCTATGAACGCAACAGGTGTTTCCCGCAAACTCCTACCTATTATTCTATTCTAGAATTTGAGTGGCTACACACACACACACACGCACGAATACACACACAGAGGCATACATACACACACACACACATATATATATATATATATATATATATATATATATATATATATATATATTATAGAGGGAATTATACCTAGAATCTAAAGAACATATTTTATTTAAATATATAAATAAATGTATTAATAACAGTGTCCAGAGTACTGTAGATATATAAGCTCAATAGGTATACGCATCCTAGAGCTATATTTGTATTGAGTAAAAATATTAACAATTGTAAATTTTTGAATCAGCTAAAAAAGGAAAAACAAAAAAATATACCTGAGTGTACGACCGTTTCGGAAACGATATTCATTTTATTAAATTGATATTTTTCAATCATTTACAATGATTGACAAATGTTTTTTCTTCGAATATAATCTCCTCACCAGCAAAAATAAGAGGGGATAAAGACACCAAAATAAAACTAGCATGCTCGTAGTAAGTAAGGCAGATATTCATTATTGGAATATATATATATATATATATATATATATATATATATATATATATATATATTATAATTTCCTGTGGACCTGTTTGGTACACTTCCTCCTAGATCTATTCAGCCTTCTTTATGCAGCATTAATATTTCGTGTTTCTAGTTCCTTAGCATGTATGTGTGTTTCGTTTATTAATCGCGTATAGATATAATTATAATTATTATTAGTAATAGTAGTAGTAGAAGTACAAGACGAGGAAGAAGAAGAAGAAGAAGAAGAAGAAGAAGACGAAGATAGGAAGAAGAAGAAGAAGAAGAAGAAGAAGAAGAAGAAGAAGAAGACGTAGTAATAGAAGCTGTAGGGGTTGAAGAATAGTTGGGTAGTAGTCGAAGGAGGAAAAGAAGGTAGGAGTATTAGTAGTACTTAATAGTTCTCACGAAGGTCATCATTAATGATTACTAACTGATATTAACGGAGTGTATCTCCTGGTTTATGTGTGATAACAAGTCTCCATGATTTACAGTAATCTCTACTCTTCAGAATTACGACAGGACCAACTCTTGGTTTTCATTACAATAGAGATAGCATCTACAAGGTCCAAGTACTTTAGCCACACTCTTCTAGTCAGAAAAATTAGTTTCCCTTTTCGGTCTTACCATCCTTTTGAATTCTTAACAAATATATTATGTAATATCAATGATGTCTTTATGGGGTGTCACAGTTGATAAGAACTCTTTCACTTTCAATTACCTAGTAGTTTTTCTTACATTCTTTTTGTTTTATCTCTGCTGTAGTTTTTATATGACTAATTAGTGTGTGTAGTTATTCTGTGTTGGTTTCCGCATTCGACGGTTTCAACTGTTTTCCTCGCCATCGTACTATTAGAGTCTTTATATTTTTATCGATTCAAATTTCTACCTGTCTTTTAACATGGTTTTTGTAACTGTTCCAAATGATGTTATTAATAATAATAATAATAATAATAATAATAATAATAATAATAATAATAATAATAATGTAAATAATAATAATAATAATAATAATAATAATAATAATAATAATAATAATAATAATAATGCAAAATACTGAAAAGATAATTATGGCAGCGAGAGACACTGAAAAAAAAAACAACAAAACAGTGAGAAAAATGACAAAGCGAGAAATGAAAGATGAGAAGAGAAACAACTCCACAGAAGATTCATAAGAATGACAAAAGATGAGAATAACGAAAACATCTGGACATGGATGCGAAGTACATATAAATCGAGAAACTTAATCTCTAATAACTGCAGCACAAGATAACTCGATAAAAATCAACCATATAAAGCAAAGATCGATAAAACACAAGAAAACAGTAAATGCAGACTCCGTGGACAAAGAGACTAAACGATAAACCATATAGTAAGTGAATGCAGCAATCTGGCCCTAAAGAAATACAAAAACAGGCATGACCAAGTGGGGAGGGCGATGCACTGGGAATTGTGAAAACGGATTCATTTTGAACGTAAAGACAAATGGTACAAGCACAAACCCGAACAGTACTGGAAAATGAGAACCACAAAATCCTATGGGGTATGGACATACAGACGGACCAACCCATTCAAGCAAGAAGACCAGATGTCGTAATAATTAACAAGAAACAAAAGTACTGTCAAATCGTAGACTTCTTTTTTTACACAGAGATCACCACTTATCAAGGCCCGGAAGCCACTCAGGGATAAGGGTTATTGCAAGTACATTACGTTAGTGTGGAGATTTGATGAAGTGTTTAATTAAAGGGGCGGTTCATTAGGAATTTGTTAACATTGGACTTGAACACATCCAAGTTGTAGTCCGGTGGGAAGCAGGCAGATGGAATAGAGTTCCACAGGCGTGCAGTTCTAAGAAAGAAGCTTTGTTCATGGAATCCACGTTTTGATCTAGGCACAGATAAAGAGTGGGGGAAATTTTTCACAGTGGATTCGGCTAGACGGGTGTTTTTCGTGAAAGATTGGCGAGGGGGGACCAGAGATTGGAGTTCAGACGAGCACTTTCCATGGAAATAACGATAAAACAAGGATAGGTTCGCAACGTCTCTTCTGTGGGAGAGAGGTTGCAGGGTAGAGAAAAGGGCATCCCCCACTAAGCCACGAAGTCTATTTTGTACTCTGTCAAGGCAAGATAGGCTGTTTTTTGCAGCTCCTGCCCAGATATGGCAACATTATTCCATCCTTGGACGTACTTGGCTTTTATATAGATAGAGAATTGCATCAGTAGTGAGATATTTAACTATAGAATAGTATAATCATCTTCAAAAACCTGCAAATAATCTCAACTTTTCTGGTTTATCCAATCGAGAAATCGGCTGCAGATTGAAATCTGATGAGGAAACGGCACGAAAACTGTGCAAAAATGATGCCCCTAAATCAGGTCTACTAGAATTACTCCTAGAATTACTTCTAACAGGAAAGACAATATTATCAAGATCTGCAGCCTAAGAAACAGATTTGAAACGGCTCCCTAAATCCAACAACAGTGCAATATTGTTAAAAATTGATCTCTTTCTAATGTCAAGAACAGATTAAAGGAATTTAATTTGCGAGGATATGTTGCAAGATGCAAACCATTGATTTCTGTAAAGAAAAAAAAACGCCGTCTGGACTTCATCAGATGCGATGAAGATCATGACTCTTCATATTGGTCAAAAATGCTTTTTAGCGACGAAAACAAGTTAAATAGGCTAGGCAGTGATGGTAGGCAGTACGTCCGTGGGAGGAAAGACGAAGAATTTAATCGTATGTGCTCAGTTTCAACGCTGAAATGTGGTGGAGGTTCAGTTTTAGTGTGGGGCATTATTAGTACCAATAGTTCAGGGTCTATAGTTCGCTTGCAATATCGAATTAATTCGACCAAGTACATTAATATGATTCAAATTGTAGTATGCTATTATGGATGATAACGACTACCATTAGTCAAAATTTCGGCTTTTCACAGTTGTTATTTCTAACAAATATTAGGTTTTAAAATTGTGTCCCTTTGTTTTGGACGCTACTGTATATATATATATATATACATATATATATATATATATATATATGTATATACATATATATATATATATATATATATACATATATATATATATATATATATATATATATATATATATATGGTGTGTACTCGTTCATGTTATCTTATCAATCTCTCAAAACAGGCACCCCATTGTTGTTGCCAACACTGACCATTTTTCCCCTTCGTTAGCAACTTACAAGCAATAATTCATCACAACTCGCAGACAATCGTCTCACTTTATGAGCCACTCAATACACAGAAAAATCATTAAACTCATCGTTTATAACGAGTTTGGACACTTAACATTTCGGCACAAGTCAAAATGAATTCGAATTCTATTTATTCGTGTATTTGCTTTTTGTAATTTTTTTGTTGTAACATCTCTAATGAATACCAGTTCATAGAGGTGGCTTCATTAATTATGATCTGCGTTGATTGAGTGTGTCAGATTGTTATCTCATTGATTGACTTGATTTTCGTCAGAAATTATTTCGATATATTTATTATTGATATTGTTATCATGATATCGATGACCGCGATTAAGCCCATAATCTTAGTTATTTTACTGCTGTCAATATATTTGTTGTTTCTATTGTTTTCCCAGTTATCATTGTCCCCGATGAGCCTGATGTTATGTTTTCAGTCGAGATCATTTATGTACCGTCTAGCGTTTACATAGTATCGCCATAACGTTTCTGAATTTTTTAGATGAGGATTGGTTATATATATTATTTAGATGCTGTGGATTACTATTCTCATCTTGAGTGTCATTTTACAAGCTCGGTCGATGTAACCTCCAACCTTATTCAAGGACCTTTACCTACCCATGGCTGACGGAACCAGAGTATGCTATTCCGTGATGTAAATCAAAATTCCCGAATTGGGCGGAAACATTCCCGAGTTCGACACGATACACTTAAAGACGATCGGAACTTACTTACATAGACCAAAATTTTGTGAAAATGACACCCAAGTTGTAAAAAGTTGTCCGAAAAATTCAAATAATAGGAATAGCGTGAGCAATGATTACTAAATTTGGTCAACTATATATTGAATGTGGTCTAACTTAAATCTGATTTAATTTATAGAATATCAAGGTCATAGTTGAAAAGAAAAACATGGGAAAGGTAAAAGCCACTCTGCTTTTCGATAACATCGGAACTGAATTTATAGAGTATCGCTATGAAAATCATATAGTAGCCAATGTAGTCGCACACCTAACATGTCTTCGACATTTAATTTAGAAAATATTAGCAGGGCCACTCAGCGTTGCCCAGTCGTAAAATACGCATAAATATTATATTTTAAATAGTGCAGAATTCTTATTTATTGAAAAAAGAAATATCGTAGGTATTAAATGTAACGTAAATTTACTTTAACTAAAATAAAGTAAAAAGAAAACGGAAAGAAACTAAGACAGGTGCATGCAAGTACTATGGATTTTTTTCTAAACTATTGTAAAATAACACTCTAGCTAAGACTCGAAACCAAAAGACACTGATTCAAGTACGATAACCATGAGGCCAGTGTGATATGACCTTTCAAAAGTTATTTTCAAATCTACATATTCTTAACATAAGGAATCTGTAATATGAACCATTCACACATGCGCATTCGTGAAACTATTGACAAACAGATAAAAATTCGATGACCCCTCCCATGTACTAATTTTTCAATTTTGTGTCTTTAGAAGCCCTTTTTCCGGATAAAGAAAACTGTAATAAAAGTTCCCACACGTCTGAATAGCCTATATACCTAATTTAAAGTCTGTAGATTAATAATTTGTTGAGTATATAGGTTGAGAAATGTCCCCAAACGCATTCTCACTTTATAAATATATAGATTAGTCATAGCCGAAATTTGGACCGAATTTCATTTTCTGATTTTCGTTTGAAATTTAATATATAAATCGTCTGAGCTTACATCTCTGCCCCCCCCCTCGTCAATCTTTCACGAAAAACACCCGTCTAGCCGAAACCACTCTTAAGATGCGCCAAAATCAAAACGGTGATTCCATGAACAAACCTTCTTTCTTAGAAGTTCACGCCTGTGGAACTCTCTTCCATTCGCCTGATTTCCACCTGACTATAACCTGAATGTTTTCAAGTTCAACATAAGTAAATTCCTGATGAATCGCCCCTTAAGTAAGACACTTTATTAAATCTCCAATACTAACGATTACTACGACACTATCCCATTGATTACTGTACACACAATAACCGTTATCCCCGATTGGCTTCCGGGCCTTGATAAGTGGTGACTACCATGTAAAAAATATAAATCTGGTGCATCTTATTAACGTAAACTGCAAACTAAAACTGTAGACTCATAAGATAAATGCTTTGTTTTTGGTGGGAGATATCTAATTACTTTCCAATAGAATAACTTCGGGAATACCTTATACTATATAGAAAATTCACGTTTTTACGTATGTAGTCTCACTACAGACTTATTTACTTGTTTGTGTAACAATGATATTGATCATAATTGTATTATAAATTTCACTAGACTATTAAGCCCGTCAGTTTAATGAGTGTTTGATGCGAAACTGATAGTCGAACATTATCATCATGATATCAATGACTGCGATTAAGCCCGAATCTGTTTACTTGTGTTGCTGTTGATATATTTGCTGTTTCTATAGTTTTCACACAGTTATTACTACGCCCGATAAAGCTGGCGTTATGTTTTTGGTCAAGATTCTTATATACAGCCTCCGATAGACATAGCTTGACCAATCATTACCAAACTTGTCAAAATATCGTCGTTGATCTTAGAACCGATTTCATTTATGGAATATCTAAGTCAAACGTTAAAAGAAAAAGTCACATACCAGGTTATAGTTATTTTTCTGAGAACTTCCGTTCATCGTATAGGCTGACAACAGAGTTCATATTGTAACAAGTGAAGACCGACACTTGATATAATTTTAACATTTTATTTATTTCTTTTGGTATAATAATCATATTATCATTATTATTGTATTATTCAGATCAGTAGACTTTTAGCTTGTGAAAATTGGAAAAAATGGTATCTCTTTGACTAGGAAGGAGTGCGTTTAGCCATACTAATGGTTGAATATGGTTAATTTGGAACTCATTTCAGCATTAGATATTGACTTCTATTAATCTATATTAATGTGCTTCGAACGGATCAAATAAGATATAAATTAGCTGCACCTTATAATAGCAACGGTTCATATTAAATTTCAGTCATATTGGTCCAGATGTTTCTGATAAAATATTTAGAGTAATTTTGGCATTGTGATAATTAATCAATTATCAATTTATATTAATCTCTTTCGCTGCATTGGACGGATAAAATGGAAACGGCACTAATCCTATGCGGGTTTAACCGGCTTCATCCAAAGGAAGAGGATCTATTGGAGTATGAAATTTACAAGAGCTTCTCAGTCACATGTATATCCAGGTTGGGCGAGATGATAAGCTAAGTTTTTGCAACTCTTGCAGGGAAGTTTCGACGTACTTCTACATACAACGCCTGAAGTTCCTAAATTGGTCACCCATCTGGTACTGACCAGGCTCAACGTTGCTTAACTTCGGTAATCTGACGAAAAGCGGTGTACCAACGTGATTATGCTGAACAGATACGATAATACTTAATCCGAGCATCCTTTTCCTAACAAAGGCCTATACAAAATTTCACTTTGATCGACTCAGTAGTTTGATATAAAAAAAAGTGTAACAGACAGACAGATTAAGAACAGCATTCATTATTTCTATTCTCTTCTTAATTTTTTATAATTATTAATATTGGCATATTATTTTTCGAATTCTTTTTTACTCTTTATGCACTTGAAACAAGTCACATATTCACTTGGACGTAAGGCGCTTTTATTTTACAGAGACAATATGTAGAGGGTTAAGCAGCAAGATGTATGCTTCCATCACACTTAAACTTCTGTATGTCAGTAGAGGCAGGGAAGCAAAATACCGAACGAGAATTTCAAAGTTTAGGAGTTCAAAGAAAAAACTATTAAAGTAGACGTTCCGGCATCTAATGAGCTTTACGATCATGAAATGATATTTTGCTGGTTGTCTGATTAATTGGGATAATTTACAACTGAAGGAAAAGAAGTGCAATAGATTCATTAGAGTACATGCTATTCAAGTCTTAAGTTGACAATTAAGTTCTTGCGGTTTAGCCTTTAAATTCAGATGAACATATCTCGGTTCAAAATACATTTATTGATCGAAAAAGCACCATGAGAA
Source organism: Euprymna scolopes (assembly GCF_053919585.1). Classification (NCBI taxonomy): domain Eukaryota; kingdom Metazoa; phylum Mollusca; class Cephalopoda; order Sepiida; family Sepiolidae; genus Euprymna; species Euprymna scolopes. Next base: position 13,952,493 of record NC_136485.1, read on the forward strand.
TCAACAAACTTTTGCCCACCCGAAACAAGTGTATTTATGCCAGTAACGTAAAACGCTTTCGTTCTGATGGCGGTGAAGTCGCTGAAGGCGTTTATGATATAGCTTAGGTTTTTAAGCATTTCTAACGCAGATGAACAGGTGATAGTCGATAGGTGAGAGGTCTGGAGAGTATGGCGGATGAGGTAGAATTTCGTAGCCCAATTCACTCACTTTCTGCGGGGTCGGTTTAGCAGCGAATTGTCGTAGAGAACAATTGAGTCTTTTCTTTTGACTAATACTGGTTATTGTTGTCGAAGTTTGTAATGCATTCCATCCATTTTTTTTTATTATTGTTGTCGAAGTTTCTAATGCATTCCATCCATTTTTTTTATTACTGTTGTCGAAGTTTCTAACGCATTCCATCCATTTTTTTATTACTGTTGTCGAAGTTTCTAATGCATTCCATCCATTTTTTTATTATTGTTGTCGAAGTTTCTCACGCATTCCATCCATTTTTTTATTACTGTTGTCGAAGTTTCTAATGCATTCCATCCATTTTTTTATTACTGTTGTCGAAGTTTCTAACGCATTCCATCCATTTTTTTATTACTGTTGTCGAAGTTTCTAATGCATTCCATCCATTTTTTTATTATTGTTGTCGAAGTTTCTCACGCATTCCATCCATTTTTTTATTACTGTTGTCGAAGTTTCTAACGCATTCCATCCATTTTTTTATTACTGTTGTCGAAGTTTCTAACGCATTCCATCCATTTTTTTATTACTGTTGTCGAAGTTTCTAACGCATTCCATCCATTTTTTTATTACTGTTGTCGAAGTTTCTAATGCATTCCATCCATTTTTTTATTATTGTTGTCGAAGTTTCTAACGCATTCCATCCATTTTTTTATTACTGTTGTCGAAGTTTCTAATGCATTCTATCCATTTTTTTATTACTGTTGTCGAAGTTTCTAACGCATTCCATCCATTTTTTTATTATTGTTGTCGAAGTTTCTAATGCATTCCATCCATTTTTTTATTACTGTTGTCGAAGTTTCTAATGCATTCCATCAATTTTTTTATTACTGTTGTCGAAGTTTCTAACGCATTCCATCCATTTTTTTATTACTGTTGTCGAAGTTTCTAACGCATTCCATCCATTTTTTTATTATTGTTGTCGAAGTTTCTAACGCATTCCATCCATTTTTTTATTACTGTTGTCGAAGTTTCTAATGCATTCCATCCATTTTTTTATTACTGTTGTCGAAGTTTCTAACGCATTCCATCCATTTTTTTATTACTGTTGTCGAAGTTTCTAACGCATTCCATCCATTTTTTTATTATTGTTGTCGAAGTTTCTAATGCATTCCATCCATTTTTTTATTATTGTTGTCGAAGTTTCTAACGCATTCCATCCATTTTTTTATTACTGTTGTCGAAGTTTCTAACGCATTCCATCCATTTTTTTATTATTGTTGTCGAAGTTTCTAACGCATTCCATCCATTTTTTTATTACTGTTGTCAAAGTTTCTAATGCATTCCATCCATTTTTTTATTACTGTTGTCGAAGTTTCTAACGCATTCCATCCATTTTTTTATTACTGTTGTCGAAGTTTCTAATGCATTCCATCCATTTTTTTTATTATTGTTGTCGAAGTTTCTAACGCATTCCATCCATTTTTTTATTACTGTTGTCGAAGTTTCTAACGCATTCCATCCATTTTTTTATTACTGTTGTCGAAGTTTCTAATGCATTCCATCCATTTTTTTATTATTGTTGTCGAAGTTTCTAACGCATTCCATCCATTTTTTTATTACTGTTGTCGAAGTTTCTAATGCATTCCATCCATTTTTTTATTACTGTTGTCGAAGTTTCTAACGCATTCCATCCATTTTTTTATTACTGTTGTCGAAGTTTCTAATGCATTCCATCCATTTTTTTATTACTGTTGTCGAAGTTTCTAACGCATTCCATCCATTTTTTTATTACTGTTGTCGAAGTTTCTAACGCATTCCATCCATTTTTTTATTACTGTTGTCGAAGTTTCTAATGCATTCCATCCATTTTTTTATTATTGTTGTCGAAGTTTCTAACGCATTCCATCCATTTTTTTATTACTGTTGTCGAAGTTTCTAACGCATTCCATCCATTTTTTTATTATTGTTGTCGAAGTTTCTAACGCATTCCATCCATTTTTTTATTACTGTTGTCGAAGTTTCTAATGCATTCCATCCATGTTTTTATTACTGTTGTCGAAGTTTCTAACGCATTCCATCCATTTTTTTATTACTGTTGTCGAAGTTTCTAACGCATTCCATCCATTTTTTTATTATTGTTGTCGAAGTTTCTATTGCATTCCATCCATTTTTTTATTACTGTTGTCGAAGTTTCTAATGCATTCCATCCATGTTTTTATTACTGCTGTCGAAGTTTCTAACGCATTCCATCCATTTTTTTATTACTGTTGTCGAAGTTTCTAATGCATTCCATCCATTTTTTTTATTATTGTTGTCGAAGTTTCTAACGCATTCCATCCATTTTTTTATTACTGTTGTCGAAGTTTCTAACGCATTCCATCCATTTTTTTATTATTGTTGTCGAAGTTTCTAACGCATTCCATCCATTTTTTTATTACTGTTGTCGAAGTTTCTAACGCATTCCATCCATTTTTTTATTATTGTTGTCGAAGTTTCTAATGCATTCCATCCATTTTTTTATTATTGTTGTCGAAGTTTCTAACGCATTCCATCCATTTTTTTATTACTGTTGTCGAAGTTTCTAATGCATTCCATCCATTTTTTTATTACTGTTGTCGAAGTTTCTAACGCATTCCATCCATTTTTTTATTACTGTTGTCGAAGTTTCTAATGCATTCAATCCATTTTTTTATTATTGTTGTCGAAGTTTCTAATGCATTCCATCCATTTTTTTATTATTGTTGTCGAAGTTTCTAATGCATTCCATCCATTTTTTTTTATTATTGTTGTCGAAGTTTCACTTTCTGCGGGGTCGGTTTAGCAGCGAATTGTCGTAGAGAACAATTGAGTCTTTTCTTTTGGCTAATACTGGTTATTGTTGTCGAAGTTTGTAATGCATTCCATCCATTTTTTTATTACTGTTGTCGAAGTTTCTAATGCATTCAATCCATTTTTTTATTATTGTTGTCGAAGTTTCTAATGCATTCCATCCATTTTTTTATTATTGTTGTCGAAGTTTCTAATGCATTCCATCCATTTTTTTTATTATTGTTGTCGAAGTTTCACTTTCTGCGGGGTCGGTTTAGCAGCGAATTGTCGTAGAGAACAATTGAGTCTTTTCTTTTGGCTAATACTGGTTATTGTTGTCGAAGTTTGTAATGCATTCCATCCATTTTTTTTATTATTGTTGTCGAAGTTTCTAATGCATTCAATCCATTTTTTTATTATTGTTGTCGAAGTTTCTAATGCATTCCATCCATTTTTTTATTATTGTTGTCGAAGTTTCTAATGCATTCCATCCATTTTTTTATTACTGTTGTCGAAGTTTCTAATGCATTCAATCCATTTTTTTATTATTGTTGTCGAAGTTTCTAATGCATTCCATCCATTTTTTTATTATTGTTGTCGAAGTTTCTAATGCATTCCATCCATTTTTTTTTATTATTGTTGTCGAAGTTTCACTTTCTGCGGGGTCGGTTTAGCAGCGAATTGTCGTAGAGAACAATTGAGTCTTTTCTTTTGGCTAATACTGGTTATTGTTGTCGAAGTTTGTAATGCATTCCATCCATTTTTTTTATTATTGTTGTCGAAGTTTCTAATGCATTCAATCCATTTTTTTATTATTGTTGTCGAAGTTTCTAATGCATTCCATCCATTTTTTTATTATTGTTGTCGAAGTTTCTAATGCATTCCATCCATTTTTTTTATTATTGTTGTCGAAGTTTCACTTTCTGCGGGGTCGGTTTAGCAGCGAATTGTCGTAGAGAACAATTGAGTCTTTTCTTTTGGCTAATACTGGTTATTGTTGTCGAAGTTTGTAATGCATTCCATCCATTTTTTTTATTATTGTTGTCGAAGTTTCTAATGCATTCAATCCATTTTTTTATTATTGTTGTCGAAGTTTCTAATGCATTCCATCCATTTTTTTATTATTGTTGTCGAAGTTTCTAATGCATTCCATCCATTTTTTTATTACTGTTGTCGAAGTTTCTAATGCATTCAATCCATTTTTTTATTATTGTTGTCGAAGTTTCTAATGCATTCCATCCATTTTTTTATTATTGTTGTCGAAGTTTCTAATGCATTCCATCCATTTTTTTTTATTATTGTTGTCGAAGTTTCACTTTCTGCGGGGTCGGTTTAGCAGCGAATTGTCGTAGAGAACAATTGAGTCTTTTCTTTTGGCTAATACTGGTTATTGTTGTCGAAGTTTGTAATGCATTCCATCCATTTTTTTTATTATTGTTGTCGAAGTTTCTAATGCATTCAATCCATTTTTTTATTATTGTTGTCGAAGTTTCTAATGCATTCCATCCATTTTTTTATTATTGTTGTCGAAGTTTCTAATGCATTCCATCCATTTTTTTTATTATTGTTGTCGAAGTTTCACTTTCTGCGGGGTCGGTTTAGCAGCGAATTGTCGTAGAGAACAATTGAGTCTTTTCTTTTGGCTAATACTGGTTATTGTTGTCGAAGTTTGTAATGCATTCCATCCATTTTTTTATTACTGTTGTCGAAGTTTCTAATGCATTCAATCCATTTTTTTATTATTGTTGTCGAAGTTTCTAATGCATTCCATCCATTTTTTTATTATTGTTGTCGAAGTTTCTAATGCATTCCATCCATTTTTTTTATTATTGTTGTCGAAGTTTCACTTTCTGCGGGGTCGGTTTAGCAGCGAATTGTCGTAGAGAACAATTGAGTCTTTTCTTTTGGCTAATACTGGTTATTGTTGTCGAAGTTTGTAATGCATTCCATCCATTTTTTTATTACTGTTGTCGAAGTTTCTAACGCATTCCATCCATTTTTTTATTATTGTTGTCGAAGTTTCTAACGCATTCCATCCATTTTTTTATTACTGTTGTCGAAGTTTCTAATGCATTCCATCCATTTTTTTATTACTGTTGTCGAAGTTTCTAACGCATTCCATCCATTTTTTTATTACTGTTGTCGAAGTTTCTAACGCATTCCATCCATTTTTTTATTACTGTTGTCGAAGTTTCTAACGCATTCCATCCATTTTTTTATTATTGTTGTCGAAGTTTCTAACGCATTCCATCCATTTTTTTATTACTGTTGTCGAAGTTTCTAATGCATTCCATCCATTTTTTTATTACTGTTGTCGAAGTTTCTAACGCATTCCATCCATTTTTTTATTACTGTTGTCGAAGTTTCTAACGCATTCCATCCATTTTTTTATTACTGTTGTCGAAGTTTCTAATGCATTCCATCCATTTTTTTATTATTGTTGTCGAAGTTTCTAACGCATTCCATCCATTTTTTTATTACTGTTGTCGAAGTTTCTAACGCATTCCATCCATTTTTTTATTATTGTTGTCGAAGTTTCTAACGCATTCCATCCATTTTTTTATTACTGTTGTCGAAGTTTCTAATGCATTCCATCCATGTTTTTATTACTGTTGTCGAAGTTTCTAACGCATTCCATCCATTTTTTTATTACTGTTGTCGAAGTTTCTAACGCATTCCATCCATTTTTTTATTATTGTTGTCGAAGTTTCTAATGCATTCCATCCATTTTTTTATTACTGTTGTCGAAGTTTCTAATGCATTCCATCCATGTTTTTATTATTGTTGTCGAAGTTTCTAATGCATTCCATCCATTTTTTTATTACTGTTGTCGAAGTTTCTAACGCATTCCATCCATTTTTTTATTACTGTTGTCGAAGTTTCTAATGCATTCCATCCATTTTTTTATTATTGTTGTCGAAGTTTCTAATGCATTCCATCCATTTTTTTTATTATTGTTGTCGAAGTTTCACTTTCTGCGGGGTCGGTTTAGCAGCGAATTGTCGTAGAGAACAATTGAGTCTTTTCTTTTGGCTAATACTGGTTATTGTTGTCGAAGTTTGTAATGCATTCCATCCATTTTTTTATTACTGTTGTCGAAGTTTCTAATGCATTCAATCCATTTTTTTATTATTGTTGTCGAAGTTTCTAATGCATTCCATCCATTTTTTTATTATTGTTGTCGAAGTTTCTAATGCATTCCATCCATTTTTTTTATTATTGTTGTCGAAGTTTCACTTTCTGCGGGGTCGGTTTAGCAGCGAATAGTCGTAGAGAACAATTGAGTCTTTTCTTTTGGCTAATACTGGTTATTGTTGTCGAAGTTTGTAATGCATTCCATCCATTTTTTTATTACTGTTGTCGAAGTTTCTAATGCATTCAATCCATTTTTTTATTATTGTTGTCGAAGTTTCTAATGCATTCCATCCATTTTTTTATTATTGTTGTCGAAGTTTCTAATGCATTCCATCCATTTTTTTTATTATTGTTGTCGAAGTTTCACTTTCTGCGGGGTCGGTTTAGCAGCGAATTGTCGTAGAGAACAATTGAGTCTTTTCTTTTGGCTAATACTGGTTATTGTTGTCGAAGTTTGTAATGCATTCCATCCATTTTTTTATTACTGTTGTCGAAGTTTCTAATGCATTCAATCCATTTTTTTATTATTGTTGTCGAAGTTTCTAATGCATTCCATCCATTTTTTTATTATTGTTGTCGAAGTTTCTAATGCATTCCATCCATTTTTTTTATTATTGTTGTCGAAGTTTCACTTTCTGCGGGGTCGGTTTAGCAGCGAATAGTCGTAGAGAACAATTGAGTCTTTTCTTTTGGCTAATACTGGTTATTGTTGTCGAAGTTTGTAATGCATTCCATCCATTTTTTTATTACTGTTGTCCAAGTTTCTAATGCATTCAATCCATTTTTTTATTATTGTTGTCGAAGTTTCTAATGCATTCCATCCATTTTTTTATTATTGTTGTCGAAGTTTCTAATGCATTCCATCCATTTTTTTTATTATTGTTGTCGAAGTTTCACTTTCTGCGGGGTCGGTTTAGCAGCGAATTGTCGTAGAGAACAATTGAGTCTTTTCTTTTGGCTAATACTGGTTATTGTTGTCGAAGTTTGTAATGCATTCCATCCATTTTTTTTATTATTGTTGTCGAAGTTTCTAACGCATTCCATCCATTTTTTTATTATTGTTGTCGAAGTTTCTAACGCATTCCATCCATTTTTTTATTACTGTTGTCGAAGTTTCTAATGCATTCCATCCATTTTTTTATTACTGTTGTCGAAGTTTCTAACGCATTCCATCCATTTTTTTATTACTGTTGTCGAAGTTTCTAACGCATTCCATCCATTTTTTTATTACTGTTGTCGAAGTTTCTAATGCATTCCATCCATTTTTTTATTATTGTTGTCGAAGTTTCTAACGCATTCCATCCATTTTTTTATTACTGTTGTCGAAGTTTCTAACGCATTCCATCCATTTTTTTATTATTGTTGTCGAAGTTTCTAACGCATTCCATCCATTTTTTTATTACTGTTGTCGAAGTTTCTAATGCATTCCATCCATTTTTTTATTACTGTTGTCGAAGTTTCTAATGCATTCAATCCATTTTTTTATTATTGTTGTCGAAGTTTCTAATGCATTCCATCCATTTTTTTATTATTGTTGTCGAAGTTTCTAATGCATTCCATCCATTTTTTTTATTATTGTTGTCGAAGTTTCACTTTCTGCGGGGTCGGTTTAGCAGCGAATTGTCGTAGAGAACAATTGAGTCTTTTCTTTTGGCTAATACTGGTTATTGTTGTCGAAGTTTGTAATGCATTCCATCCATTTTTTTATTATTGTTGTCGAAGTTTCTAACGCATTCCATCCATTTTTTTATTACTGTTGTCGAAGTTTCTAATGCATTCCATCCATTTTTTTATTACTGTTGTCGAAGTTTCTAACGCATTCCATCCATTTTTTTATTACTGTTGTCGAAGTTTCTAACGCATTCCATCCATTTTTTTATTACTGTTGTCGAAGTTTCTAATGCATTCCATCCATTTTTTTATTATTGTTGTCGAAGTTTCTAACGCATTCCATCCATTTTTTTATTACTGTTGTCGAAGTTTCTAACGCATTCCATCCATTTTTTTATTATTGTTGTCGAAGTTTCTAACGCATTCCATCCATTTTTTTATTACTGTTGTCGAAGTTTCTAATGCATTCCATCCATTTTTTTATTACTGTTGTCGAAGTTTCTAACGCATTCCATCCATTTTTTTATTACTGTTGTCGAAGTTTCTAACGCATTCCATCCATTTTTTTATTACTGTTGTCGAAGTTTCTAACGCATTCCATCCATTTTTTTATTACTGTTGTCGAAGTTTCTAACGCATTCCATCCATTTTTTTATTATTGTTGTCGAAGTTTCTAACGCATTCCATCCATTTTTTTATTACTGTTGTCGAAGTTTCTAATGCATTCCATCCATTTTTTTATTACTGTTGTCGAAGTTTCTAACGCATTCCATCCATTTTTTTATTACTGTTGTCGAAGTTTCTAACGCATTCCATCCATTTTTTTATTACTGTTGTCGAAGTTTCTAACGCATTCCATCCATTTTTTTATTACTGTTGTCGAAGTTTCTAACGCATTCCATCCATTTTTTTATTATTGTTGTCGAAGTTTCTAACGCATTCCATCCATTTTTTTATTACTGTTGTCGAAGTTTCTAATGCATTCCATCCATTTTTTTATTACTGTTGTCGAAGTTTCTAACGCATTCCATCCATTTTTTTATTACTGTTGTTGAAGTTTCTAACGCATTCCATCCATTTTTTTATTACTGTTGTCGAAGTTTCTAACGCATTCCATCCATTTTTTTATTATTGTTGTCGAAGTTTCTAACGCATTCCATCCATTTTTTTATTACTGTTGTCGAAGTTTCTAATGCATTCCATCCATTTTTTTATTACTGTTGTCGAAGTTTCTAACGCATTCCATCCATTTTTTTATTACTGTTGTCGAAGTTTCTAACGCATTCCATCCATTTTTTTATTACTGTTGTCGAAGTTTCTAATGCATTCCATCCATTTTTTTATTATTGTTGTCGAAGTTTCTAACGCATTCCATCCATTTTTTTATTACTGTTGTCGAAGTTTCTAACGCATTCCATCCATTTTTTTATTATTGTTGTCGAAGTTTCTAACGCATTCCATCCATTTTTTTATTACTGTTGTCGAAGTTTCTAATGCATTCCATCCATGTTTTTATTACTGTTGTCGAAGTTTCTAACGCATTCCATCCATTTTTTATTACTGTTGTCGAAGTTTCTAACGCATTCCATCCATTTTTTTATTATTGTTGTCGAAGTTTCTAATGCATTCCATCCATTTTTTTATTACTGTTGTCGAAGTTTCTAATGCATTCCATCCATGTTTTTATTACTGCTGTCGAAGTTTCTAACGCATTCCATCCATTTTTTTATTACTGTTGTCGAAGTTTCTAATGCATTCCATCCATTTTTTTTATTATTGTTGTCGAAGTTTCTAACGCATTCCATCCATTTTTTTATTACTGTTGTCGAAGTTTCTAACGCATTCCATCCATTTTTTTATTATTGTTGTCGAAGTTTCTAACGCATTCCATCCATTTTTTTATTACTGTTGTCGAAGTTTCTAACGCATTCCATCCATTTTTTTATTATTGTTGTCGAAGTTTCTAATGCATTCCATCCATTTTTTTATTATTGTTGTCGAAGTTTCTAACGCATTCCATCCATTTTTTTATTACAGTTGTCGGAGTTTCTAATGCATTCCATCCATTTTTTTATTACTGTTGTCGAAGTTTCTAACGCATTCCATCCATTTTTTTATTACTGTTGTCGAAGTTTCTAATGCATTCAATCCATTTTTTTATTATTGTTGTCGAAGTTTCTAATGCATTCCATCCATTTTTTTATTATTGTTGTCGAAGTTTCTAATGCATTCCATCCATTTTTTTTATTATTGTTGTCGAAGTTTCACTTTCTGCGGGGTCGGTTTAGCAGCGAATTGTCGTAGAGAACAATTGAGTCTTTTCTTTTGGCTAATACTGGTTATTGTTGTCGAAGTTTGTAATGCATTCCATCCATTTTTTTATTATTGTTGTCGAAGTTTCTAACGCATTCCATCCATTTTTTTATTACTGTTGTCGAAGTTTCTAACGCATTCCATCCATTTTTTTATTACTGTTGTCGAAGTTTCTAATGCATTCCATCCATTTTTTTATTATTGTTGTCGAAGTTTCTAACGCATTCCATCCATTTTTTTTATTACTGTTGTCGAAGTTTCTAACGCATTCCATCCATTTTTTTATTATTGTTGTCGAAGTTTCTAACGCATTCCATCCATTTTTTTATTACTGTTGTCGAAGTTTCTAATGCATTCCATCCATTTTTTTATTACTGTTGTCGAAGTTTCTAACGCATTCCATCCATTTTTTTATTACTGTTGTCGAAGTTTCTAATGCATTCCATCCGTTTTTTTATTACTGTTGTCGAAGTTTCTAATGCATTCCATTCATTTTTTTATTATTGTTGTCGAAGTTTCTAATGCATTCCATCCATTTTTTTATTATTGTTGTCGAAGTTTCTAATGCATTCCATCCATTTTTTTTATTGTTGTCGAAGTTTCTAATGCATTCCATCCATTTTTTTTATTGTTTTTTGAAGTTTCTAATGCATTCCATCCATCTTTTATTGTTGTCGAAGTTTCTAATGCATTCCATCCATTTTTTTATTGTTTTTCGAAGTTTCTAATGCATTCCATCCATTTTTTTTATTGTTGTCGAAGTTTCTAATGCATTCCATCCTTTTTTTTTATTGTTTTTTGAAGTTTCTAATGCATTCCATCCATGTTTTATTGTTGTCGAAGTTTCTAACGCATTCCATCCATTTTTTTATTATTGTTGTCGAAGTTTCTAACGCATTCCATCCATTTTTTTATTACTGTTGTCGAAGTTTCTAACGCATTCCATCCATTTTTTTATTATTGTTGTCGAAGTTTCTAATGCATTCCATCCATTTTTTTATTATTGTTGTCGAAGTTTCTAACGCATTCCATCCATTTTTTTATTACAGTTGTCGGAGTTTCTAATGCATTCCATCCATTTTTTTATTACTGTTGTCGAAGTTTCTAACGCATTCCATCCATTTTTTTATTACTGTTGTCGAAGTTTCTAATGCATTCAATCCATTTTTTTATTATTGTTGTCGAAGTTTCTAATGCATTCCATCCATTTTTTTATTATTGTTGTCGAAGTTTCTAATGCATTCCATCCATTTTTTTTATTATTGTTGTCGAAGTTTCACTTTCTGCGGGGTCGGTTTAGCAGCGAATTGTCGTAGAGAACAATTGAGTCTTTTCTTTTGGCTAATACTGGTTATTGTTGTCGAAGTTTGTAATGCATTCCATCCATTTTTTTATTATTGTTGTCGAAGTTTCTAACGCATTCCATCCATTTTTTTATTACTGTTGTCGAAGTTTCTAACGCATTCCATCCATTTTTTTATTACTGTTGTCGAAGTTTCTAATGCATTCCATCCATTTTTTTATTATTGTTGTCGAAGTTTCTAACGCATTCCATCCATTTTTTTTATTACTGTTGTCGAAGTTTCTAACGCATTCCATCCATTTTTTTATTATTGTTGTCGAAGTTTCTAACGCATTCCATCCATTTTTTTATTACTGTTGTCGAAGTTTCTAATGCATTCCATCCATTTTTTTATTACTGTTGTCGAAGTTTCTAACGCATTCCATCCATTTTTTTATTACTGTTGTCGAAGTTTCTAATGCATTCCATCCGTTTTTTTATTACTGTTGTCGAAGTTTCTAATGCATTCCATTCATTTTTTTATTATTGTTGTCGAAGTTTCTAATGCATTCCATCCATTTTTTTATTATTGTTGTCGAAGTTTGTAATGCATTCCATCCATTTTTTTTATTGTTGTCGAAGTTTCTAATGCATTCCATCCATTTTTTTTATTGTTTTTTGAAGTTTCTAATGCATTCCATCCATCTTTTATTGTTGTCGAAGTTTCTAATGCATTCCATCCATTTTTTTATTGTTTTTCGAAGTTTCTAATGCATTCCATCCATTTTTTTTATTGTTGTCGAAGTTTCTAATGCATTCCATCCATTTTTTTTATTGTTTTTTGAAGTTTCTAATGCATTCCATCCATGTTTTATTGTTGTCGAAGTTTCTAATGCATTCCATCCATTTTTTATTGTTGTCGAAGTTTCTAATGCATTCCATCCATTTTTTTTTATTGTTGTCGCAGTTTCTAATGCATTCCATCCATTTTTTTTATTGTTGTCGAAGTTTCTAATGCATTCCATCCATTTTTTTTATTGTTGTCGCAGTTTCTAATGCATTCCATCCATTTTTTTTATTGTTGTCGCAGTTTCTAATGCATTCCATCCATTTTTTTTATTGTTGTCGCAGTTTCTAATGCATTCCATCCATTTTTTTTATTGTTGTCGAAGTTTCTAATGCATTCTATCCATTTTTTACAGTACTTCGCCGTGATGGTTTCGTATGCATTCACAAAACTGTAATGGATGGGAACGATAGCAGATAACCAAACAGTAAGAATTACCTTATTTTGGTGCAATTCTGGTTCGGTAAGTGTTGTGAACCTCCGGCGGCGTCTATTCATTGAGCTGAGTGTCACCAGTTGTCATAAACACCCATGTTTAATCGCAAGTCACAACCCTACTGAGAAACGGATCGTTCTCCTTGTGTAAAAGAAACGAAGATGATACTTCATAACGGTGTTTCATTTGGTTGTCGTTCAATTCATGAGACACGCATTTATGTTTTTTGTTTTTGTTTAGTTTTTTTGTTTTTTGTTTGTTGTTTTTGCCTTTTCAATTTCTCTCAAGTGGTTGGAAATCATCGTATATGTTACGTCTAATTCAGAAGCAAGTTCTGGACAGTTGTTTGTGATTGGCTTTTATAAGGCTCTTACTTGATCGTTGTCAACATTTGATGGCCGACCACTACACTCATCATATTCATGACTCTTATCGCCCTACAAAATTTCTTAAACAACCATTGTTCTATGCGTTCAATAGTGGTTCCTGGGGTAAACGCTTAGTGGATATCTTGAAGTGTTTCAGAAGTTTTTTTTGGGGGGGGGGGGCTAGTGTGGATTGAAAAAAGAAAATTGTGCGAATTTTCTATTTTCTATCATTGTTGTTTTTGCATAGAATTCGCTATTATCAAGGCTCGAAGTACCACTCCAGCTGTTAAGAGACATTGGCCCCGAAAAAGTAAACAACCTGATGGAGAAGGCGTTGGGGGATCCCAACATACATCATGTGATCATGTCATTTTATCACCTTTAAAGTAACGACAAAGTAGAAAGGTTTAATAGGAAGAGCATGACGTTTTAGCGAAAAAATTCGAGAACAATGATCAGTCGTGAGATATATACATTAACCAAATGTTGGCGGCTGTCAGATTTTACGTGAGCGAAACAATGGAATTATTACCATACTCTACAACAGAACCGTGATCCTACCATTAGATAATATATAAATGCCTCGTAGAGTATACTATGGTGATGAGCAACAGGACATCGCTCTACAAGACATGCATTGATCTTTTACTTTGGTTGGGATCACATTCGAAAAGCTATGAAAAAATAATTGAAGACTCGGATAAGAAAATAAAATCTGTAGATTTTAAGATTGGTTTATTATAAGAGTCACCAAAGGCCGAGAAAGCTCGATGTACGTGTGAAACTAGTTTATATGGTTATATATAAAACAGGTCCCGTTTCATCTAGGTTCATGGGCGTCGTGACAAAGACTCATGCGGAACATCTCTGGGAAGCGTCGATCGAGGAATGGGAAATTTCCAACACGGAAAAACTCTGAATAAAGATCTTATTGGCCACTGATGAGTCTATTAACGATTCGGTCACGGAACAAGCTGACATCCCAATATGGAGGAGTCAACATCGACGAGAAAGGTCGAATGAGGAGTCTGACGTACCGTTGGTGGAGAAGAGAGTTATGACACGCAGCATGATGTCGAAACTTGCAAATAGCTTGGACGCGAGTTTTCTCGATTTGCATCAATTGCTGAGGTCAAAGGTCAAAGGTCAAAGACGATAATGGAATCCGTTCAGAAAGGCCTGGAGTAAGTTCGGAGTTTGGAAGTGGGAAAGTGGAACCCGTGAGAGGGAATTATTTAAGTTGAGTAAGATTTATGTATTGTTTTTAGCCATCCTGTAAAATATTTTAGAAAAGAATATTCCTTGCTCGAGCTTCGTTCCATGCGTGCCACTTTGGAAGATAATTACGGCTAACCGTTTCCACAGAGTATACGAAGCGTTAAGAATGAAGTATGAAAAAGGGATTATTAGAAAGACCAAAGAAATGAAAGTTTTATTTAACTCTGTAAGCACGTAAGCACGCACGAGATATCTTAGGATGCTAACGAATAATTTTTATTATTTTAAAAACAATATTTCCCTTCGATGAAATAATAAATCAAACATTTCCAGCAGGAATAACTCTGAATTAATGAGATTTTCTTACTTTTAATTTATTATTTTTAGTGTTTTATTCATTAATGAATCTCAAGTAATTTGGTTATAATTTAACGTTTACTACAAAATTCAAAACTTTCACATGGAAAGTTTCGTATTTTGTGTATTACACGGTTATTATAATGCTAAACTACGTAATACTGCAATGCTGTTTTATCTGTACATTAAAATAAATAAAATACGACAATATAATATAAAATAAAATAAGATAACTGTATAATCCTTATTGATATCGTAGGATGTTAACAAGTAATATTTATTATTGTAAAATTACTCTGTATTACTAACTTAATTTATTACAAATATAAGTCGTCGTATTAATTATGTTAACCCTAGAGGATTACACTCAAATGTATTAAAAATCATCCCTAGTTATTAATTAGCTCAGATGTTTTTATATTCCTATTGATTTTGAATAATTCGGCGGTATCTACATACTCATATTTAATCATTATTCAATTGCATGAACTTACGGTGTTACGTCGATAGTTACCTAATAATTCTAGTTTTTTGGTGTTTGGTTATTACTTAAAAATTATTTCGAAGGATTATTTTGATTATGATGTGCGAAATTTTATCATATTACTTACATTATGAATTAATAATTTTATAATGTATCTATCGGTTTCAATTGTTTATCTATGGGAGCCTGAAATTGTGTAAAACAAGTTAAGGGTAGGTAACTGCTGATTTAAAGGTGCTCATTTGCTTAGACTTCAAGGGCTATATTTTCTTATCACCAATTTTTTTTTATTCACCATTGTTTGTTTTTTTTCCGGGACCAACAAAGGATATTACCACATTTATTCTATGCCCTCCGTATTTAATAATAACTATTTTTATTTTTATTTTTCCTCCAACGACCTGAACCCGCTGGATTAAATCTTTTGGTCATACGTCAAGAACATCACCAACATGACCTCCCACAACACTAAAGCCAGCCCGATAGCTGCCATCAGCATTTTGTGCAAAAAACATGCTCTCAGTTCCGGATCCGTATGGAGATGGTGAGTGAGGCTGAATACAGCTACATTAAATAAACGCCAGCTCTACAACATAATAAATTACCTAAATTGTTTTTTCAATTAAAGTTTTTTTAAAAACTGTAGTTTTTTATAGTGAATATTTTACGTTCTACCCTCTATTACCTGTAGTTTTGCCCTTATATATTTTATTATATATTTTATTATTATTTTATTATTATTCTATATATATTTTATTATTATTTTATTATTATTTTATTATTATTTTATTATATATTTTATTATATATTTGTTATTATTTTATTATTATTGTATTATATATTTTATTATTATTTTATTATATATTTTATTATATATATTTATTATTATTTTATTATTATTTTATTATATATTTTATTATTATTTTATTATTATTTTATTATTATTTTATTATATATTTTATTATATATTTATTATTATTTTATTATTATTTTATTATATATTTTATTATTATTTTATTAATGCATATCTGAGAAAATTGACCAAGTCCTTTCTACTTATCCTTCAGCTAACATTCATGTATGTGGAGACTTCAATGTTCACAACGTCGAATGGTTGACCCACTCAAACAAGACCGATGATGAGGGGAGGTTCTGTCATGATTTCTCCATTGCCTATGACCTCACTCAGATTGTTCAGGAACCTACTCGTGTGCCCGATAATGACGGCCAGTATGCGAGCCTACTAGACCTTTTTCTCACAACTTGCCCTGAACTATGTTCAGTTTCTGTTCTGTCGCCTCTTGGATCTTCCGACCACTCTGTTGTATCAATTAAGATAAAAATGAAATGTAATAAGTCCCCAGACGTACCTCTTCATCGTACATTATATCGATACACTAAGGCTGACTGGGATAGCTTCCGTACATTTATATCTGATCTACCTCTGCATTCCATGTTTAAAAAGGATGTGTCCTCTATAGTATTAGACCTAACTGAATGGTTAATTGTAGGTATTGACCATTTCATACCCTCTAAAAAGTTTCAGCAAAAACCTAACAGCCAGCCATGGTTCTCTCCAGAATGTGCTGCTGCCATTGCGCACAGAAATCACTTTTTCCACTGCTTCAAACGTAATAGATGTATGGAAACTAAAGCCGTTTTCAGGACTGCCAGCAACCATTGTAAGAAAGTAATAAGGAACGCAAGAGAGTTGTATGCTCAATCTGTTAAGTCCAAAGAAGCTGAGCAGCGGCTTGGTTCCCACCAGTTTTGGCAAATAGCAAACAGAATCCTGAACAGAAGCGTGTGCTCCATCCCAACTATTATCAATGGACCTGAGGTAATCTCGTCAGCATCAGATAAAGCCAAACTCTTTGTCAAGAACTTTGCAGCTAATTCTACCCTTTGCGACCAAGACCGCCAACCCCCAATATTTCCTCCTGTATCAGAAAACACGCTATGTGATATACGTATATCTG
The DNA here is from genome assembly GCF_053919585.1 of Euprymna scolopes. Taxonomy (NCBI): domain Eukaryota; kingdom Metazoa; phylum Mollusca; class Cephalopoda; order Sepiida; family Sepiolidae; genus Euprymna; species Euprymna scolopes. The sequence goes on from NC_136485.1 coordinate 13,969,505, forward strand.
TACGTGATGTTGCCAAACTAATCAAAAACCTTGATTCCAGTAAAGCAACTGGCCCTGATGGTATTCCAATTATAGTACTCAAAAAACTTCAACCTGAACTAGCGCCCATACTTACAAAACTGTTTAAACGTTGTCTTAAGGAGAATAGTTTCCCATCTCCCTGGAAAATCTCATCAGTATGCCCTGTATTTAAGAATTCAGGTGATCGCTCATCCCTCTCTCAGTACAGGCCAATAAGTCTCCTGTGCGTCATGAGTAAGTTGCTAGAATCTGTGTTAAATACAGAAGTAATCAAACATCTCAACAAAAATAACCTTCTTAGTGACACTCAATATGGTTTCCGTTCTGCTAGATCTACAGCAGATGTCCTTACAGTTATATCGCATAGGATAAGCAAATCTCTCGACGGTGGCAATCTTTCTAGGGCAATTGCTCTTGACATATCTAAAGCCTTTGATAGGGTATGGCATAAAGGTTTACTTCATAAGATCGCTAGCTATGGTATAGCTGGAAAAGTCTTCTCAATTATTAAATCATTTCTTTCTGATAGGTTCATAAGAGTAGTAGTTGAGGGGCAAAAATCAGAAGCTCACAGTATTAATGCCGGTGTCCCTCAGGGATCTATCCTGGGCCCAACTCTTTTCCTGATCTACATTAATGATCTTCCAAATCATATCCTTACATCATTTGTAGACATTTATGCTGACCACATCTAAGACAGTAAACGATCATTTGTAGACATTTATGGTACCACATCTAAGACAGTAAACGAGCAAGTTCTCTCCAATTCTCTCTCCTCTGATCTTGAGCACGTAGTACAATGGGGAAAGGAGTGGCTGGTTACTTTTAATGCATCTAAAACCAAGCTTCTCTCTTTACATCATCAACATTCTAATCCACATTTGTCATCAATTGAAATGAATGGCTCTCGTCTTCAGGAGGCCTCAAGTTTTGACAAGCTTCTGGGCTTGACCATTACTCCTGATCTTAAATGGAACACGTATATCAAATCTGTTGCCAAGGCCGCTGGAAAAATGGTGGGATCTTTCTATCGATCCAGTAGATATCTCACTGCTGATGCTATTCTCTATCTATATAAGAGCCAGGTACGTCCAAGGATGGAATACTGTTGCCACATCTGGGCAGGAGCTGCTAGAAAGGACTTGTCCTGCCTTGATAGAGTTCAAAATAGACTTCGTAGCCTCGTAGGAGATGTCCTTTTCTCCTCCGTGCAACCTCTATCTCACAGAAGAGATGTCGCGAGTTTGTCTCTGATGTATCGTTATTTTCATGGAAAGTGTTCAACTGAGCTTCAATCTATGGTCCCCCCTCGCCAAACTTTCACAAGAAACACTCGTCTAGCTGTAAACACTATCAATAATTTCCCCCACTCTTTATCTGTGCCTAAACCTAAACGTAGATTCCATGAACAAAGCTTCTTTCTTAGAACTGCACGCCTGTGGAATTGTCTTCCGTTTTTCTTCTTTCCGGCTGACTACAATATGGTTGTGTTCAAGTCTAAAGTAAATAAGTTCTTGATGAGCCGTTCCATATAAGTTATTAAATTTACCAAATTTTCATTACTAATGATTACTATATTGACCAACTTCTACTGTACACTCTTTAACCCTTATCCTTGAATGGCATCTGGGCCTTGATAATGTGGTGATGCCTTTGTAAAAAATATATATATATGTTATTATATATTTTATTATATATTTTATTATATATTTTATTATTATTTTATTATATATTTTATTATTATTTTATCATATATTTTATTATATATATTTATTATTATTTTATTATCATTTTATTATATATTTTATTATTATTTTATTATTATTTTATTATATATTTTATTATATATTTTATTATATATATTTATTATTATTTTATTATATATTTTATTATTATTTTATTATATATTTTATTATATATTTTATTATATATATTTATTATTATTTTATTATATATTTTATTATATATTTTATTATATATTTTATTATTATTTTATTATATATTTTATTATATATTTTATTATTATTTCCATGGCAGGTGCTCGTCTGAACTCCAATCTCTGGTCCCCCCTCGCCAATCTTTCACGAAAAACACCCGTCTAGCTGAATCCACTCTGAAAAATTTCCCCCACTCTATATCTGTGCCTAAATCAAAACGCGGATTTCATGAACAAAGCTTCTTTCTTAGAACTGCACGCCTGTGGAACTCTGTTCCGTCTTCCTGCTTCCCTCCGGACTACAACTTGGATGTCTTCAAGTCCAATGTTAACAAATTCCTAATGAACCGCCCCTTTAATTAAACACTTCATCAAATCTCCACACTAACGTAATGTACTTGCAATAACCCTTATCCCTGAGTGGCTTCCGGGCCTTGATGAGTGGTGATCACTGTGTAAAAAAAAATATATATATGTTATTATATATTTTTTATTATTTTTTAATTATTTTATTATTATTTATTATATATTTTATTATTATTTTATTAATATTTTATTACATATTTTATTATTATTTTATTATTATTTTATTATTATTTTATTATATATTTTATTATATATATTTATTATTATTTTATTATATATTTTATTACATATTTTATTATTATTTTATTATATATTTTATTATTATTTTATTAATATTTTATTATTATTTCATTATTATTCATTATATATATTATTGTATATTTTATTATTATTTTATTATTATTTTATTATTATTTAATTATATATTTAATTATATATTTTATTATTAGTTGATTATGAATTTTATTATATATTTTATTATATGTTTTATTATTATTTTATTATATATTTTATTATATATTTTATTATTATTTTATTATTATTTCATTACTTTATTATATATTTTATTATTATTTTATTATTATCTTATTATATATTTTATTATATATTTTGTTATTATTTTATTATATATTTTATTATTATTTTATTATTATTTTAATATATATTTTCTTATTATTTTCTTATTATTTTATCATATATTTTATTATTATTTTTTTATATATTTTATTATTTTTTATTATTTTATTATATATTTTATTATTATTTTATGATATATTCTATGATATATTTTATTATTATTTTATTATTATTTATTATATATTTTATTAAATGTTTTATTATATATTTTATTATTATTTTATTATAAATTTTATTATATACTTATTATTATTTTATTATTATTTTATTATATATTTTATTATATATTTTATTATTATTTTATTATATATTTTATTATTATTTTATTATTATTTTATTATATATTTTATTATATATTTTATTATTGTTTTATTATTATTTTATTATTTTATTATATATTTTATTATATATGTTATTATATATTTTATTATACATTTTATTATTATTTTATTATTATTTTATTATGATTGTATTATATATTTTTATTATTTCATTATTATTTTATTATATATTATATTATATATTTTATTATTGTTGTATTATTATTTTATTATTATTTTATTATATATTTTATTATTATATTATTAATATTTTATTATATATTTTATTATTATTTTATTATTATTTTATTATATTTTTTATTGTTTTATTATTGTTTTATTATATATTTTATTATTATATTATTATAAATTTTATTGTATATTTTATTATATATTTTATTATTATTTTATTATTTTATTATATATTTTATTATTATTTTATTTTATATTTTATTATATATTTTATTATTATTTTATTATTATTATTTTATTATAAATTTTATTATATATTTAATTATATATTTTATTATTATTATTCATGTCACCAAATGTAAACTATCAGAAAATAATCGCAATGAAATTTACAATAAAATGTACGACTGACATGGCAAATATGCGTAATAATTAAATGAATATGTCATTAATGAACCTCTATTATTTTTATTATTTGCTTTAATTCGTTAAACTGGACTTGAACCAAATTGTTTAAAAATCTATTCCAGTTCCTGCTCTCGTTTACAGCAGATTCAATATGCGCGTTTTAATTGACGTTGAACATGTACCTGATAATGGGAAATGTTCCGAAAATGTAATACAATGCAGAATTACCATCAGATCATTCAGACGCAGATAAACTGTTCTAACTTATATAAAAAGACATATATATGTGTGTGTGTGTATATTGTATTAATAAAAGGTTAATAAGTGTACAACCCAGTGTATTTTTTCATTTTACTGCAGTCGAAGTTCTCAAAAATAAAGAGGCCCTTTTCTAGAGGCTAACACTTGATCCTTCTCTGTCATAGATAGGTATATGAATAGTCCATCAAATTTTCTTTATGTCTCAAATTTATGTTAGTTAATCGATGTTCTTCTCTTCAATTGACAAGTTCAGTATGGTTTAGCATACATTTCTTGTTGTCTCTTTTTTAAAGTAAAGCTTAGGGCAGCAATACATCAAATCTGGTAGCGTATCCAGTTTGTGTTGCTACCTGGAGTAGCATCACTACTTCAACATCACTAGCATCACTACATCACCACACATTACTTGGGGTAAAACCATCGCAAACGACAGTATTAGTTAGTCGTATCAAGTAGATCTTATTTTGGCGACAAATACTATTTTAATTTTGAATATTTGGCCACAGTTTATAGTTTAAAGAAAAGTATGCTTATACCAGGTCCTCATGTAAAACCCCCGTATAGTGAGACATTAGACACTGGAGGATGGTGTTTAATAGACATTCAAGTTCTCTTTACAGTTCTATAGATAAATGTTTTATCTTGTTTAATAGTGTGTCTATCCGTCAAAGCACTACATTATATTACCGGCTAAAATGTACGTTTATATACACACAAAAGAATGATTCAAGCAAACTACATTAACGTCTTATAATTATAGTAACTGCTACTGACATTTATTATTGCTAGTGTGTTCATAATATTCATTCTTGCAATCGACATATTCATTGCGGTTATTGTCGTATTCATTATTCGTTTATTTTTTATTTGCATATTCATCGATGGTGTTTATGCTGCTGAGATGCAGAAAGGCAAAAATGTCATTTTCTATGGATTACATGCTTTTAAGATTTTCTAGCAATAATCAGACGAGAAATCCTAGGGATCTTCGAGTAGAACTATTGATTAAAACGCATGGAATCTCCGCAAGTGACGGCGTTTTAATAATAATAATAATAAGAAGAAGAAGAAGAAGAAGAAGAAGAAGAAGAAGAAGAGGAAGAAGAAGAAGAAGAAGAAGAAGAAGAAGAAGAAGAATCCGCAAACGGATTTTCATTAACTCTCATAAAAATCCCCAAAAGATTCTGCTTGAGAAAATACTAATTTGAAAATTGAAGTTTCAGGTTTCATCACGAAATTAAAAATCAGAAACCGGAATGAGCACTTGTGTTTTTCATTGTTGTTATTAAATGGCTATACTGGTTTAATAAAAAATAATTGACTTGCATGTTTCCTCTTCCCTTTCAGTGGAATTTGTTCGAAATGTTTTAGTATATGCATAAAAGGAATGCTGTCGCATAAATACATTTTTATATAGCGATAAATACACATAGCTATAGATCTATATGAATACTTATAAAATTTAAACACGCATATATGTGTTATCTGTGTATGCGTGTGTAGGTACATGACTATTATCAAATGAACTCAAGTCTAACGTAAACAAATTCCTGGTGAAGCGCTCCCTTAAGTAGACACTCTAAATATCCACACTAACGTACTATACTTACAATAAACATTATCCCAGAGTGGCTTCCGGGCCTTGATAAGTGGTGACCACCTTGTAAAAAAAATGACTTTGAATTTTAAATATAAGAAATTGAAATATCAACAAAAAACCATAAATTACGTCAGTAAAAATGAAAAGACGTTTCCAGACTTTTTTCGCATTTGCCGTATTATTGTAAGTACACGTATGAAACTCTAGTTCCCGTCGAAGTCATTTTCTCTGGCGAAAATGCATTTACTGTGCTGTTCCAACAATTTTTCAAAGGCTCCATGGAAGTCCTTTTATGTGAGCATGCCGATGACCCTTCTCAAAGCCTCTTTCATCTCTTCATTTGTCCAATAATGACAGCCTCTAAGGTTTTCTTTGGGCTTAGGGAATAACAAAAAGTCACAGGGAGCTAGGACTGGACTACAGGGAGGGTGAGGAACTGTCTTAATACTAATCCTGGTTAAATAGTCTGTGACAAGAATGGATTTGTGGACTGGTGTATTCGCACAAAACTCCTGTATCTTTGGTTCGTCGCGAATAATTATGTGTATAGTTCCCACATTGACATCAAACTGCGCAAGAGGTCTTTAAGCAAACAGAGGTCCTTATAATGCTATCTTTTATTTGGCCAATCGACTCTGGTATTCTCACTTTCTTACTCCTTCCACACCTCTAATTATCTTTCACAGACTCCCTGGCTACCTTGAATCTTTAATTTCATTCAAAACCTGATGCTCGATTCATGCAAAATGGTCCAAAAGCTGCCTGAAGCATTTCTGTGTGATTTTACCAAGAAACAGAATTTATTGCGCATAGTTATTCTAAAGTGTCTTCACATCCAAATTGTATTTTTGAAGTTCACCAGCTGTGAAAATCAAGCTTTAGTTGGGTGCATTCCAATTCCTGATATCGCTGTTTATCTGAACCTGAAATCGTACAAAATGGTCTGCCATATCATAAATTGTATAGCAATAACATACTGAATATTCAAGTGTCTATTGCATTTTTAAATTCGTATACAAAAAGGTCCGGAAAAATATTGATGGTATCTCGTATTAGTCAGTTTGCGGATGATAAATGAAATCTTTATTGATAGAAAAAAGATATAAAGACATTTGAATGGCACGCTGTGTTGAAAATTCTCTACGCAGGTGAATAGATATTCTTGGAAAAAAAACTTCTAAAATAAAACAAATTATATAATTGAATATGGTATGCAGTTTCCCTGTGATAGTTACCTTTTAATTCATATAGTCTGTATATAACTATATCTTTATCTATCTATCTATCTATTGATATATATATATATATATATATATATCAATCTATCTTTTTATAAATGGTGTAGATATTTTCTTTGTAGCGCCAATGAGTTGCCCAGCTTGTATGATTAAGAGCCATTATATACTTAGATACCAGCTACGGGTTGGAACAGTTGTATGCAAGTGTTGTCAATAAAAACGTAATAAACAATACAATAAGTGTCTATTCCTGGTAAGGCGGTATAGTAGATAAAGCAACGCTCAGCCTAGTTAACAATGAAAGGAAGTTGTTGAATGCCAATATGGGCAGACATGCGTTAAGATGTTGTAACATAAAAGAAAAAATCGCCAAAAGCGAAGTCTTTTCATTCATTTATTCTTCGTTTTAAAAGTAATGCCTCCTGTATTCATTCTACCCGAATGGATCAGAAGGTAATGGAATTTACCCTTTTATTATGACTGATTTTATGCATTCGTGATCTGAAACTTTCATATCTCTGTTGCAGATATTGATGTTATGAAACTAAGACAGCCACTCCTGCCATGGACGGGTGTCAAAAGCAGGGGTATTGAATCTTTCCATGCAAAAATGGAACAATCAGTATTTACCGGCGCCTGTTGAACGTTTATGAAGCAGATGCTGTTGATGTCAGCAAAGTTAGGAGATAGATGCGAAAATTATTAGATCATTATTTATTTAGACCGTGCGAAAATTATAAGACCATTATTAAGCAATTAATTTTTAACATGGTATGTGAGAGTTTTTTGTAACTATTATGGACTTTTAATAAATATTTAAGTACACAAATAATACCATATAAAAGTAAAATTTAACTGTAACGTAGTAACTTAAAACAAGCATGGTCCCTATTTTGCGTAAATACAAAAGCATATTTACACAAACGCAGCAAATCAGGATTGCTTACAACAAAACTTGATCCTTGCTTTTCTTATTTTTAGAAGAAAACATCATATTTGTCATGGACGTCTTTGATCGACAGATTCGGCCAGTGAACGACATTGTGCAGGCAATCAATGCCTACCAGTTATCGTAAGTAAACGCAAATACCCGCGAGTAATTTCTCAAAACAGTAGTGCCCGCCAGCAAACTAGTATAAAAAGGCAACAACTATCTTAAAAAAAACAATTACTATATGGACGAGAATACCTGCTACTGGATAACAATGCCCGACCATAAAAGACAGAAATTTTCCTGCCAGTGCCCACTAATCGTGAAATTAATAACCTAAAAAAACACTGAAAACCTGTTATTGACAATTACCGTCACAATCATCAATGACAAATAGTTCTCTAACTGGACGATATTAGGCCCCAAAAGATGACAGTGCACGGCAATTAGAAACAGGCAGTTTCATTTAAAAGATCATATAAGTCCTGACACAATCATATTCAACAGTAAATGACAGTGGCCAATAGTTGCAACGGACGCCAGTGCCCGCTAATAAGTAAAGGTAACCGCCAAAAAAAAATAATGAACCTCAGTGCTCACTATTAAACATAGAAAATGTTATTTCGGAGCAGTCCACCTATGATCGATACTGGTCATAGCCGCCAGTGATCGACAGTGAACGCCGGTAATCGACAGTGATAGTTGTAAAAACAGCCAATGTCTATGAGTAAATACAAATAACCGTCCCAAAAAGCACTTATCCCAGTGGCCATCAGTGCCCTCCACTTGATGACAGTATCCACCACTGATTTACAATGCCCGACAATGCAGACAGCTGATTTCGCTTGAAATCAGTATGATGGGGCCTGATACTGGTCATAATCGTTAGTAACCGATGGTTACAGAGGAAACCAGTGTCCGCCAGTGAAGGTAAGTAATCGCGCCAAAACGCCACTAAACGCAAATGACCACCCGCGTCCACCATTGAAAAAGAGAATTTGATTCTTTAGCAATCCAATGACGGCCGGTAATGGCCATGGCCGACAGAGAATCCCAACAACCGAGTGTAAATGCAACCAGTGTCCACCAGTAACCACAACTAACCGCCTCAAAACAGTAACTATCAATGCTCGGCACAGGTATCCAGCGACAGACAGTGGATACCAGTGCACGACAATATCCGACAGTTGAAAGCAGAGGATTTCAGTTCGTAGCAGTCCAATGGCGGTCGACATTGATCATAGCCGCCAATTATCGTCAGGTGCAAAGGCAGACAGTGCTCACAAGGAAACTAAAATACCCGCAAGTTATCGCAAGTTATCGCAAAAAGTAGCACTGCACTAATTGCTAGTAATCACTAGTGATGACAATGACAGCCAGTAGCTTCCGCTTGCTGCCACTGCCAGATAATGCCCGACGATAGCAACAAACGTAGTTTAATTTGTTTTTCGGTGTGTTCTCCTTTACTGAATCTGATGTGCCGAGCATGCGCGGAAGTGTTCAAGCGTAGAAGTCGGGCATACCTGCGGTGAATAGCGAACTCGAGACCTTTCGATTGCAAATCAAGTCTACTAATGAACTACGTCAATCTTACCCTAAAAGCGACGATTTAGTTTCGCCTAACAGCTAACAAAACAAGCCGGGGACGATTGAAATGAATTGGTCTGATAAAATGTCTCGCTTTATTGTATGCCGTATCGTGTCGATCCGGTGAGATTGCTCGCGAACGTTGCATATCGATTCAACAATATTGTTCGGTGGCGTGTTTATTCGTCGAGATTGTTCGGTGGCGTGTCGGTAAACGATGTTGCTCAGGAACGTTCGTGGCATGTATTGTTCGCGATTGCGTGGACGAATTTGTTCAGAACCGTGTTGTTATTAAATATATATGTTTAGGGTGCGCTCTTTCTTCCCTCGTGAAGCGGCGGTATTGTGTCATACTTCTATCGGGAAACGCCGGTACACGGGTCATGGTAGTGTAATATAAAAATGAATTAAGCTAAATGGACAATTTGTTTTCCAGTGAATATAAATCAAGAACTTATTAGCATTTAATCAAACAAACGTTTTTCCCACATCTTCAAACTATTCTCATTTTTTCTACAGTATGTGGTATCTCCGTATCTCCCCAGACTTACTACAAGTGTAGCCAGGTTTCTGTTTGGTAGGCTCAATGAAGCTTGAAAGATTCCGATAAGTTCATTAATCTATCCGGTTTTCACGAAAGCATTATTTGTAAGTTTAATCCTACTAGTTACATCACTTTGTATTTCCTTTATTATTTATGTATTTTGACTGCATGTTATACATTTTTTAAAACAAATTAATTAGTAAAACCATATTGTTTTGCTCGCAGTGTTTATACTTACAGAATTTCTACATGTTATTAGAGGGAACTTAATGCCAATTTATTTATGATTCTATAAAACTATATTAAGTAAATACTTATTATTTTATCCAGTTATGCAGGCGGGGACAGAAATATCTGATCTTGATCCCATCGCATCGTTACTCCTCTCGGTGTGATTTACCCGTAGATATCATCATGTCATCCATCGAAGAAAATGGCATCTCTGACAAAAAGCATGTACAACTGGCACGATGTTATTACGTCCATATAACTATAACTTCTTTGTAACGGTCAACAACCTCCTAGAGCTGATGATTCGAACAGCTTATATGGTTTATAAACCTAAATTGCTTAAGAAGTATGTTCTGCGTATCAAACGGTTTCCGCACTCTGTTTTCTCTATTAGCCATAAGCAAAAGTACAATATCAGGGAATCACCAAAGGCACCGTGTGTGTGGCCTTGAATTCTGATTATGACAATTAATGCCATTTCTACATTTTTTTCACTCACAAACTAAGCAAATTATTAGTACTTACATCTATTTTATGGTTGCTCGATAGATGTGACCTTCTTTGGTAGCTACAGCCATGTAAATGTAAACTCGGATATGATTTTATTTGTGTGTTCATGTCTAGCATCAAAACTGATCTATTTGCCTAATACTCGACATTCAAACCGAAATTGCAGTATGTAATGACACCCCAAACAAAAATGAAATGACATACCAAGCAAAAATTAAGACTTAACAAGACACCCATTCAAGGAAAACCAATTCACGTTTCTCCTTGTATTTAATAATCATAAACTCCCTGGGCATAAACGTAATCTACATAATGTAGGATTTTTCCTAGTAAACTTCCACTTTAACATGAAGTGAAACTAGCCTAATCTCCTAAACCTTTTGCTATGACGGGATGCCTTATTTTGAACACTGCGTTAATTACTTGTATTTCATCTATCGTTCTTCCTCGACTAAGAACTGTACTTATTAACCACATCTCTTGCAATATAGATGCAACACTCTCCTTAGATGTTAACGCATAAGTGTCTATGTTAGGTGATGTTATTGTCTACTAAAATAAATGGCTTGGTTTTCAGAGTAACAAAGGCACAGCCGAACATAGCACTAATATTGTATCTATATCTCATTTTCTTACACAGACACTTACATTCCTGTCCTCCATTCCAGACGGTGAATATCACCAATATTCACTTTTAGATTTATTCTTAACCGCAGTGCCCGAGGATTGTGTGGCAAATGTCCATAGTTCAATCGGAAACGCTGATCATCTTGTGATATCGATATACATTATTATGAATTTCCGTTCCCAAATTCAAGAAACGTTGCTTAAAATGTCAAGGTACTACAAGCAGTTTGGTTTGGAAGCCATAAAACCTAACGTAACATGCGGCCGTAGCCAAGATTGAACTCACTACACTAGTTTGTAGTGTCATTCAAATCTTGTCCGTAGTTGATGCGTCGCCAGGGTTATCAAGATATTTTTTATTCTGACGCCATTACTAGATAGGTTGCCAACCTCGGCTTAAAAGTGTCCCGTCTACACTCGAGAGAAAGAAAGACCGCGCCAGTTTTCCATCTTGGTATTTTACTTCGCGGTACATTCAGCGCCTCGCCTTCCCAAATGGTCACGCCTCTTATACTGGCAAGGCTCAACATTGCTTAAGTCCGGCGATCTGATGGGAACCGTAGTGCAAACATGATTGTTCCGTATATAGGATGGGAAGCCATTAGAGAACACATCCAAGATGCCTGTAGAATATCTTAAGACTTTCTGATGAATAGTGTACCAATGAAACAACCAAATGGCGCAAATAAATAATTGAACCACATTTACTCACTTGCGAAATAATTAACTTGCACAATAAAAGTATGCATTCCGTGAATTCGCCCGCAATAAGTCAAGTACAACTAAGCAAAAATACATGGATCCTTGAATTTATTGCAAAGGCAAAATAGTTGCAGGCAGGTGAATGCATAACGAAATTACCAGAGAACGCATAGAGTCGAAGAAGATAGGTACTCGCGGATTTGAGAGATTTCTAATTATCATGAGGTCACTTGTTGCCAACTGAAAACGCTGAACAGCTTGCGATTCGATCTCAACTCAACCTTAGAACTCATAAACAAATTCCCTTGTGTTGATAGGAGATATACTTAGTGGCCTACCATATAAAATATTAGACACCTCCAAAGCATTTCGATATGATTTCATATCTGCTATACTAATTTACGGATGCTCAGCTTAGCTTGCCCGTGTCCTTTCCAAATTCATTAACAAATTCCTTGCTATGTATTGTTTCTTTCATAGTTGGAAAACTACCTTTATGATATAAGTATTCAGGAATTTTAATTAAAGAATTGACCCATTCAATTAGTCCCCTTCCTCTATATTAAATTATTTGGGGCATTACTAGTACAAATACTAGTACATCACCTTGTAAAATCTAATCATTTCATTGTCAGTCAGTATACATTATGCAGCCCTCCACCCTGCAGCTATTTTAACGGTCATCTATGATCGCACATACCATGTACTGGATAAGGTATGAAGGGTTCCTATGGAAAATCAAATCATACATATTACTGGACGAATGCTAAGTATGATTAGATCCTTTCTAAACAGGTTCTCATTGAAAGACTTGCATCCAGACAGCATATTATATATGCGGGACTTCCTTTGGATCGATTCTTAGGCGTTTAATATTCCTGATAGTAAATAACAACCTCCCTGATTAAAGTGCGCCTGAAATACGTGTATTTGCTTATGATTCCACGCTCTATAATTAGCATGAGGGAAATACGGATGTACACATGACTAAACCAATAGAATACTTAGAAAATCATCTGCCCGTAGTGAAATGGGCCGTAAATTAGTGGTAACTTTTACTGCTTCTACACTTAAGCTTCTTTCCTTTAACAATCACAAGAGAACTTCTCAATCACTGATAGTTATGACTAGGGCTATGACAACAACATATTATTTTCATTATCTTGACTCTCGAGTCTGTATCCGTTGAAATCTTATGTGCTTTTATATAGAGTAATGTGGTGTTCGGTTAATTAACTATGTCTGTCTGGGATATATACTCGAGAATCAAAACAGTGAAAATAATATGCTGTTGTCATCGCCCTAGTGATAACTAATAACAACCTACCTGAGATTTCTTTTCATTCAAACTCCATGACTTAACATTCACAAGCACAATTGTTACATGATAAGGGCTGTCCCCTGTTCATGTAAGTATAAAAATAGAGAGATTAGTTAAAATGAAAATAAGATAAAGCAGAAATCGAACCCTGGACATAAGTTTTAAAGAACAATAGGTTTAAATGTCCAGTAAATTGTTAATTCGGATGAAATAAATAATAAATAAACTATTCAATTGTTAAAAGAATGTGGATAATAAAATATGGGTTAAATAAATTAGATATGTAGGTTAAATTCCTTTGTGGAAGCAACACAAGAAAAATAGGTTATTGGGAAATCAATGTCGGAAACGTGCAAAGTCGCGCATGTTGAAACACGTGAATTTTGCTCACGTGGCCGGGATGCATGGATTTCTCAATATAGGAAGTGGGAATTAGTTGGTCGCAGAGACAGTCAGAAAGACAGTCAGGGGAGACAGTCAAGGGAGACGGTCAGTGAGAAAACTCAGAGACAGGCGGACGTCTGAAGCGAGACGTCACTTCAGAAACTAAAATGTGAACTTTGAATTCATAATGAGGAAATCACGACCGGTCGTAAGGAAATAAAATTCATCATATGTTTTGTGATAAAGCTCATCTTTGTGTCTGTGATTTCTACAAAAAGGTAAATTTTATTGTTATTATATGTTTGTGTTATAAAATGTCATTACATACACATCTCTCTCTCTAAGATACAACATCATATGTAATAAGACAAGAACTCTCACTAAGACTCATATCTTTACTAATAAGAACTCACGTAACATACGCGCACAAGTGGTATCGTCTAATACTAATAATAATAACTATATAACACAATGAACTGAGACAAATATATTAAGGACATAACAAAATCTGCTACTAAGAAGGCGGGTTCTTTCTACCGTGCTAGACAATAACTTATACCTGAGAGTATACTGTTTCTTTACAATTACACCATTCGCACATGCACTGCGTATTATTACGACGTCTTGGTTGTTGTATCAAACACTAGTATCTCCCTCTTATGCAGAGTCCAAAGAAGAGGCTGTAATCAAGTAAGTCCTGCAATGATAACTAAACGCCAACCTCTGTTCTATCGCCGCAATATTGCATCCCTCTTCTTGTTTTACAATGGAATGTGATCTGATGCACTAATGACCCTTCGACGTGAATACCTCCGACAAACGGTTTAGCAACAAAATCCCACCTCACCACCATATATGCAGGAAAGCCTTCTACTCTACAGGCTACTTTGCTCGAACAGCTAGAATTTCCACTCCGCTATCTGTCTCCCTCCCTGTCTCTATTGACATGCAGGAGTTTAAATTTAGTGTAACCCGGCATCTCGCTCATCCCTTAGATAGACTCTTATAAAAATGGTCACAAATAGTCTCTCTGCACGTCCTTGTTTAGGATGAACAAGAGAAAAAAAGGAAACGTCGAGGAATATAAAAGAACCAGAAAAAGAAGAATTTGCAGAGTATCGATGAACTTATTTAAGAAAAAAAAGAAGAAAAGATAAAATAAGTTTTAACTTGTGAACAGATGGAATTATTTACAAAGAAAAAACTGAAAAGTAAACATTGAAGTAAAAAGAGTAGAAAAGGGAGAATTGACTTTGTAGTTTAGCAACTGCATTAAATTAAAAACAAAACACAATGGAACGGACGGAATGAATACACGAGACAAAAGGGGAAAAGGGCACACACACACATGCAACCCCCAGAAAGACGATTTTTGTAATAAGGATTCGATACATCCTCGATTAGATACTGTGCGTATTTGAGAAGAAAATGTCGTGATTTAAATTGCATTTGTCATGTTTTATGCGCTGATGTGTGCGTGCATCGAGGAAAGACAGACAGACGAAGAAACGAGCAGGAAGAGACCGAAAAGCAGACATTGGGCGGGGTAAAAGTGGAAGGATGTTTGTTTGATAACGAATTCTGTTTTGATGTTGGTTTAGCAGAGAGTGAGAGGTGACATGAATGGACGGAAGAAAAAGAACATGAAAGAATTTTGAATAAAAGTTGAATAAAACTGGTTTTTATGTTTGAATGTGAAAGCAGAGGGAGAGAGAAAAAGAGGAAAAATATGGCACCATCAGTAGAGACTTGCTTCCTAATATTTGAGAAACGACAGAACTGAAAATAAGGGAGATATTAATTTTAATGGATTTGGTTTAAAGGGAAAATAAAAAATACGTTTTCTATTTGTAGAACATTTAAATGTTTTGAAGAAAAAAGGGAAAGAAAATTGTCAGTGTGATGTTTCAATTTTAACGAACGTAGAAAAGAAAATTTTTTCGTCATTTTTTTTTTTAGTTTGGACAAAGTTTTTTAAATAAATATTTCAGAATTCAAAATGGTGATATTATGTCATATCAAATGCGGATACTAATGTTTTTGTTAATTTTTACAATCGAGTTACAAATTATCAATGCATGAAGGTCACTCGAGGATAATGGTTAATGGGTGTCATGTTCAATGAGGCGACACTATAATCGTTAGTGCTGAATATTAAGGAGAGTTTGATTATTAAAGGGAAGGACTAAACAAAGACTTGTTTACATTAGACTTAATGACGCTGATGTAGTAAAAAGGGAAGCTGGCTAGCGGAACAGAGTTCCACAAGCGGGCAGGTCTATGAAAGTTTATAGAAGTTGCATTTAGATTTAAGCACGGATAGAGAATAAGGGATATTTTGACATTGATAGGAGCAAAGCTTATTTTGAGACTTTCGGGGATCATAGTTTGAACTTAAATTGAGCACTTGATAAAAATTGATGATAGAAAACGTTCTTTCTATAAGAAGCAGTAGGAGAAAAAATACATCACTCATTAAGATTTGAAACTGGTTTTGAACTCTGTCAGGGACGAGAATTGTGCTCCGAGCATAGTATTAATACTGCTTCTCAGATGTAGCAAGAGTATTCAATTCGAAGACTATTTACTTCTTATACAGAAGCGTATTACCTCAGGAGTGACATACTTTTCGAAGCGGTTGAAAGGTGTAATCAGTTTTCTAGTGGCCTCTGAAATACATTAAATGTAAGTTTGTCTGAGATAAAGATAAAGTCTAAGCAGATTGTTGAAACAGGGAGTTCCCTCGATGAGAGAAATTCAGTTGTTGCCAAGGGAGGATAAAAAGTTTGCATAAAAATAGATGAACACCTCGTTTTGGATGTGTTAAAATAAACTAAGATATTTTTATTCTTTGCGCCACATGCAGAAAACCGAAGAAAATATGCTCAGAAGAATATTTGTCATTAATGGCCTTTTAAATGTAGTCTGTGTATATATCGGCGAATGAATTTAGTATATCATCTAGGGGACCACTGATGAAGATAGGTAAGAGAGTTTGATCCAGGCTGAACTCTTGAGGCTCGCTAGCTTTGATATTTAGTCGTAGATGGTTACTTGTGTAACTCTATCAGAGAGAAATAATTTTATGATTGAGAAAAATTATTTGAAGTAGACATTTTAGGCAGACTAACGAGGTTTTCCAAGGCGTTGGGAGCATTTCTCGTTTAAGCAGAGGTGGAATAGTTTTGCAAGAATATGAGATAGTTCCGGTTGCAGAGTTTTTGTATTATGGAGAGAATATTGTCAGGTCCAATTGAATTGCTAGCATCAAGTTCTAAGTAAATTTGGCGACGACAGAACTGAGCATGTCTTTCAGACTATTTTTAGTTTTAGGAAAAAGTTTCTGCAAAGAGAGTTGCTTTGTTGGATATTGGTGAAAGAATTGATGATGGTAAAAATTAATGCTTAAGAGGGCGCATATTAGATCAGGGCTTTGTTATTTGCGAAAATTAATGGAAACCAGTCCTCTGCTACTAGAGCATGGCACATAAGACAGAAATAAGAGTGGTGTGGTGCGATGCAAGGAATATTGCAACCAGTGTGGTCCTGGATATTGGCGATTTAGTGGTGAAAGCTGCAGCATGGTGTAGGAAAAAAGAACTGTAATCATATTAACATGACCGAATTAGATGTTGTTCTGAAAAGCATCAATTTAGCTATTAAATAAGGGAGGTTAAGAGAAATAGAAAAAAGAACCTGCTAGGTGAACTGTACAGTGGAAGAAAGTGGAAAGAATATGAACAAATGTTGCTGAAGAAATGATTGTAAAATGGATGCGTGGTGTGTTAGGATCTGAATTTGAATTGCGAATAAAGGCAATGTTTATGCCTTCAATGAGAAACTAAGTAAATGCATTAACATGAATAAAAACAGTGGTTAGTTAGAAAAACGTATCTCGGTATACTGACTATGAATTAGTGAACTAGAAAAATTGCATGGCATGCACCACGTGGGAGATGAAAGAACATTATATTTGATGCGAAAAGCATATCCATCTAAAAAACAGGAAGTTCAGAATGTGATTATAAATTGCGTTCAATGCAAATTAATTTATCTAGCCTAAATATATATAGTCCTGGGAAAACTGGGTAAAATTAGTTTTAGACGTAACACACTTTCGTAGAAGAGCACATGTCAATAATTAACTGTGAAGATAGTAGAATGGCTATATTGAAGGAAGTACATGCCGAATAGGCATCTGCAGTTGCAAAGAATTTGGAAAAAGTGAAGCTTGAACGACTTTCAATAAAGGATGTGATAATGGACAATAGCACCGTTTTTCACAAGGAAGTTATCCAGACGAGGTTAAAAATAGAAAGATAAGAATCTATTAAAGGGCAGCCTATAGACCCGGAGAATATTAAATAGCGGGGCGACACCATCGGGTGGTCAAAACAATAGTTGGGGGAGAAAGGGTATCACCTGAAGAGGTCATATTATGGGACAACATGGCTCCCAACGTTAGAGAGAAACAACATAGTGCTACATAAATCAGTTTTTATTTAATTATGTACGGAACACCCAAGAAAGCGACGAGCAAGAACCCTCAATAATCTAAATAGAAGAGGTTTGGGTGGAACCATAAGACTTGCGTTGTTCAACATAATGGAGAGATCACGGGTGTGCAATCCCATAACAGATTATGGGTACATGAAATTCCATGACATATTTTAGATTAAAGACGCGTAGTTCATATGGACCGTAAAGATGTAAATGCTGGGCCGTAGAGAGACCGTACTGAGCCAATCTTGGTGCTATCGCTTCCCCGGGAGGGTTACTTGGTTGAGGATCGTCTTTGGAACGTAACCAGCTCCCCGGGGAATAAAAGATATCCAAGGATATCTAACGGTAAGCACATGTTGGAAACATCAAGAAAAAACGGGACGATATGTCGTCGGCTATAACTGTATGGCATTGGTTTCTCCCTGTGTGTTCATTTTGTCGTTACTGGAAGCTTTTTCTCGTCGCATTAATGGGAGGGACCGCAGGCTGAAATCGAACATTTGTACAAAAATAGCAAACAAATGCATTTTTATGAAAAATACATAATTTAATTAACAGTTAACAAGTAGGAAGCATATTTAGTCGACCCATTGCGTGCACATCAAAAAACTATATCCCGCGCGTACGGGTGACCGGCTTCAACTGTTTTTACAATACAATCATATTTCAAGTATTTCTTTCTTCATTGAAAGAGAGAGAAAGGAAATGAAAGAGAAAGAGAGCGAGAAATACGTTTTACACAGTGTTTTATGTTTTCAACTTCAAATATCCGTGTGTAAGTTTTTCTTGAATTATTCTTACACCATGAAGTTTCATAACACCTGTCATTCAAACCCAACCGTCATGCTCTAATCTTCCCAAACCCACACAACACCTGCATGAAACGTTTTTAACTTCATTACAAAGTCAGGCATAAGGTTAGAAGCTAGATATAGGGGTTATGAATGTAGAAGCCCCAGCTCCTTTAGAAGGGGCTACATAATGTGCCACATTTCTTCCACCACTTTTTGACCTTTGCTCTGACTAGCAAATGTCATAATATCGTCGGGTCGTTGGCATAGTGGTTATTTTTTTACTTCTTTTTCTCTTCTCTAAAGTATTCCTTATTATTAACTCTTTTTTTAAACATAAATTCTTTTAATCATTTTTTTAAATAAAATATTATCTTTTCATTTATTTATTTTGATTAATCTTCCCCTGTTAATTCTTTCATTTACTTTTATGGACTTTTTTTCGAAACATTCATTCTTTTGATCATTTTTTAATATATTTTATAAATTTGTTGTATTTTTCTTTCGAAAAACATTAGTCGTCCCTTGTTTAGCTTTATATTCATTTGATTTTTCATTGACTTTTTGCGAAGCTTTACTTGTTTTGAATTTTTCAAAATTTTTATTTATTTATTTATTGTGTGTGTGTGTGTGTGTGTGTGTGTGGGTGTGTGTGTGTGTGTGTGTGTGTTGGTGACAATCTCTCTTTGCTCCTGTGTATATATACTTTTCTTTTTTTTCAAATTTCTTGGCCGTTTTCAAAAGATTTTTATTTTGTGGTCGGCTTCTACTTAAAATGTTGGACAAGGGTAAATTCAAAAGTTCTCTAGGCCGTGGGTAATCCAGATATTTTGAGGGCATTTGAAAGTTTTGGGGCTTCTGTGTGAAGAGGTTAGTCATTGAAAACCCCTTCTTTTTCCGAATGGAAAAGTCCTGTGAAAAGCCGTCAGTTTTTATGGGGCTTTTACGGTTCACAGGTACCTGTGGTGTGGATAGGGTTTCCTTTCTTGGACTAGAGATCGATGTTGACGGGGGGATTCTTTTTATGTTTGTTAGAAACTATTATAACAGCATGCGTTGATGCAGTGCATGGCGGTAACTTGACTCTCCCACTGGTATTATCAGCCCTTTAACCGTTAGTTGGTTAGGGTGAAAGGTTATTTGGGCGTGGTTCCTTTGCAACCAGTCTGCACCAAATATCAACTCCCGATCTAAGTATGTGGTGATATAAAACCTAGACGAAGTTTGCGCCTTCTTCATTTTAATAGACAAATGGACCCTGCTTTTTAGTGTCATCCTTTGCCCGTTTGCGAGAGTAACTGTTAGGTTACAATCCCTTAACTCTCTTTTGTGCGTTTTTATCTCCTCAAAAACTTATGTTTTTAGGAGCGAGACTTCCGATCCAGTATCGATCAGTGCCTCTATCGGTTTGCCCCTTATTTTAACTATACACTCCATTCCAGAGTCCTGATTGGAGATTTTATTTCTTCGGATGTCTCTATTTCCCCGAGTTTTCCTGACCGATTTATTTCTTTGGTGGGGCCGTTTAGGTCTACTCTCACTGCTTTCTGGACATTCATGACCTCTGGTGTTTATCTTTCCTATGGTTACTCTTTCCTTTGAGGGTTTGTCATGGTTGCATGTCTGTGTATTTGACCTCTGTGGCGGTCGGTAGTGAGTGGATTACGAGTGTAACCTGGCCTTGCTTTTTCCTGAAGTGAAGGTATTTAATCTTTCTTCAGGTGAGCATTGCCAGTCTCGTTCTAGCCTATTATAGCTGGAACGCTCTTGCTGCAGTCTTGCCGAAGCACACCCACAAAACTTATATCTTACAGCGTTACAGCTGATGTAAGGTTCGGTTTTGGGTACTCTAAATCTAGTTAGGACCCCCATGTTCCCTGATACCTGTTAACGCTATCATTTAAGAAAGCCTGCTCCTTCTTGTGGCCACTTTTGGGTCGCTCATAGAGCATTTCGCTTTGTCTAGCAGCAAACAAGGCCTCCGATAATGTTTTCGGATTCGATCTGACCACATCCTCCTTGATAAAGGAGTTATTTAACACATCTATGAAGAATTCAGCTAAGTGCACTTGCACAGCTGGACCTTCCCTCATCTCTGCGTCCCTATAGGCTAACTTAGCAAGTTTATTCATCCTACTTGCTAAATCGGCGGGTACCTCACCTCGATCTTTCTTTATTCTTATTAAAGCCCGAGCAGTGTCGGCAGCATTTGTAAACTCGCCGTACTGGGCTGCTATTTGACCGAGTGGATCCTTACTAGTGCAGTTTGGATGATCATCGAGAAGTTCTCCGATCATTTCCGATATTAGTCTGGCCATAAAATCATATACTAGGTTTACTTTCTCTGGGTCTGTCAGCTGGTAGATCCGCTCTTTCTTTTTCAGAGCTGCTAGCCATGATCCATAGTCGGGTGGTTCTCCAGTAAAGATTGGGATCTTCGATCCACCTGTCAGGACTCTGTTAAATTGCGTTTGGTTAGTATTAGCCATTTTGTTTGAATATATATAATTTTTAGTAGCCGACGTTTAAACAAAAAGCTCTATCCACAAAACAATTTTTACAAATTATTAAAACCAAAAAAATTGCATAGTAACGAAAAGAGCAAAGGAAATAGTAACCTACCTTAGTTTTTCTTGATTGTTCTGGTGTCTTTTTTTTCCTCAGTAGATGCTGGATTGTATAGGCTATTTTTGAGTTGAGTTCTTACGTTGTTGTGTTTCCGTGGACTTTGATTAATAAAATGTTTTTTGTTATTTTTGTGTCCATGGATTTTTATTTGTGTAGTAGTTGATTTTTTTTTTAATTGTGGTGCCCGTAGATTATTTTCCGTAGGGTCGTGCTTGTTTCTATGCGAGAAACAATCCTAGTCACGGAAATAATATGGTACTATCGCTTCCCCTGGAGGGTTACTTGGTTGATGAACGTCTTGGGAACGCAAACAGCTCCCCGGGGAATAAATGATATCCAACGATATCTAACGATAAGCACATGTTAGAAGCATCAACAACAACGGGTCGATATGTCGTCGGCTATAACTGTATGGCATGGGTTGCTTCCTGTGTCTTCATTTTGTCGTTACAGGCAGCTTTCTCTTGTCGCATTAATGAGAGGGACCACAGGCTGAAATCGAACACTTGTACAAAAATAGCAAACAAATGCATTTTTATAAAACATATATAATTTATTTAACAGTTAACAAGTAGGAAGCATATTTAGTCGACCCATTGCGTGCACACCAAAAAACTATATCCCGCGCTTCAACTTTTTTTACAATACAATCATATTTCAATTATCTCTTTCGTCATTGAAAGAGAGAGAAAGGAAGTGAAAGAGAAAGAGAGAGATGCGTTTTACACAGTGTTTTATTTTTTCAACTTCAAATATACGCGTGTAAGTCTGACCTTTCTTGAATTATTATTACACCGGTGAAGCTTCATAATACCTGTCATTCAAACCCAACCGACACGCTCTAACATTCCACAGCCCCAAAACACCTGCATAAAACGTTTTTACCTTCATTACAAAGTCAATCACAAGGTTAGAAGCTTGATATAGGGGTTATTAATGTAGAAGCCCCCAGGTTTCTCAAAAGGGGCCACGTCCTTGTGCCACATTTTGTAAAATGATCTCCAATATTCAGTGGACCGTGTGGTCCTTAATATTTGTAAAGGTAAAATAAGTTGTTTTTTTGGGAAATGAAATTCTTAAGGAAAATCGTACAGATCTTTTTACGTGTAGTCTGTAAGGGTTCGTGATGACCAAATGAACAAATGGGCTGCTTTCCATATTGTCACCTAATATGCAAATGAGCTTCTTCTGGTTGGATATAAAAAAACAATGATTATTCAGAGATTATGTAGATTTTGAATTTGTATGTAAAATTAGCAAGCCTTGTGGGCAGTGCATAGTGAGATAGAGTTAGTTTGGACAGCAGAGCGTCGAGATTTGCAGTAGTGAGTTTGTGGCAGCAGTGTGTCAGATTTAACACTTGATTCGTTTAACCACAGTGGACTAACCATTCAACGATGTGAACATTGAAATCTCCAAAGAGGTAAATATTTAATGAGGAATTGTTTTATTGAGTTGACTAACCATTCAATGTGAATGATGGAGTACCGGACTGGGTGCAATTAGTTTTCTAAACGATACTCTAAAAGGTAGCAATTCAATCAGAAGAAGGCAAATATACATTCGGTGTTGTAAGTGCTACTCGAAAATAATGTAGTGTGCTTTTTGGAGATGTCCTTGCTACAACTGAAGCTATCCATTATGTGGCCACATAATTCATAACTATAGCGATCTTGAAGGTTTTGTTTAGATGTGAAGTTAGAATAACATTTGATGGAAAAATCGTCTACGGAAGCTAGTGAGCTAATGCTAATTTTGCACAAGAATAACAGGCTATGTTTGTATCTCCTAAATTGATCTCAACTTTTGGAAAGTTGAAATGTACACCTCTGATGCTAGAGAATGAGTTTATTTTAGCGGGTGTCTACATTGGAAGTTACTGTTCTCAATGTCGTATTTTGCAACATAGAAATAGAATACAATCTTTTGTTTAATTATAATTTTTTATGTTGATATGATTATTTCTTAAGAGCGAGTTGTTAAATATTTACATTAATTTAAGTTGAGAGATGTTTGCTGTGGGATTCAGTCGTTTAGGCAGAGTAATATTGCGGTCAAATGTTGATTTGTGGAAAATCTGAAGCACATATTTGTTATGAGCAAGTTTGGCAAAGTTGATAGAAATAATTGAGATATGTAATATGGAATTCAAAGACTAGATTTCGGGTAGCGACTTAGACAAGTGTTGGTTGTCGGGATAATTTGCTGTGTGATAGACGACCCCGTCTCCATGTGTAATGGTGTATGTATTAAATGGAAGTATTAAAAAAGCAAAAGGTCGCATAATGAGGACGAAAACATACCGTTATATATCAGCGAAAGAAATGCAATTTATTTGCATAAATATACATGAAGAAGTGATAGAAAGAATAAGAGTTTGTTGTGAGATGAGTAACGTTACTTGCGATTGGTAATAGGCTGACGAGTGAGTCAGTGAAGCTGTCTGGGTTGCCGAGGCTCCACCAGGAGCGATTTCTGTCACATATTGACTGGTCGAGCGTTCAGCGGAAAAGAGAAAGAAATATGGGGAACATGAAATGACGTAGCTAGGTCGCACTTCTGAGTTAAAGGGCGACAATCGAATTAGCCTGGGAATTTTCATTCCCACAGAAGAAATAATGGTTTTCTCACATGGAAATATGTGATGGCAAAGTGCTATATCATTTTGTGAATTATTTGAACGTCTTAACTACTAAACTAAGCTGGTATGAATGAATTTTAGAATTTAGTTGAAAACGTAGTCATTCAGAGCTTGAATGTTGACAAACCTATGAACAAGGAACAACTTTCTACACTTTCACCGAGTTGATAAAATCATTGGCCAGGTACAATTAAGCAACGATAAACACGATAAACACGTGATTGGGAGTTAAATGATGCACAAGATTTTACGGTGCGTGAATCGTTGTATAAGTAGAATAATGGATACAGTTAAATTAATAAACATTTTAAGTAACCTTGAATAGTGTCAGAGCAAGATGTTGAACTGGTTTAGTGATTCTAGGTGAACCAAGCTTTGAGATTTTTACTGTGCAATGTAGATAGCTTCGGGGTGAGGTTAATCGTGCAGAGTCCGATAAAATTTCTCTTCTAATTAAGGGGATTCGCAGTTAGATCGAGTTGGGTTTTTTTAGCGATTTGTGTCAGGAGTGTTCAGATGTCTGCACAAAGAGTCCATATGTAGAAATTAGCTAAGGATTGATACCTTATGTGAAATTCATTGACGAATCACATAAGACATTTTAAATTGTAGGGTTTTCTATTTATTGTTTTTCCTATGTCATTGTAATGAGCGCAAATTAGATTAATTGGCAATCAATCTATGATCTATTGCCACTAAATGAAATTCATATCGATGATTTAAGAAATTGTGTGAGGGTGCATTGAATGCCTAGAGGTCGAAGGCATGTGCCCCAGAAGTTTGGCAAATTAGTAAATTGTCAAAATG
Organism: Euprymna scolopes; assembly: GCF_053919585.1. NCBI lineage: Eukaryota > Metazoa > Mollusca > Cephalopoda > Sepiida > Sepiolidae > Euprymna > Euprymna scolopes. The sequence goes on from NC_136485.1 coordinate 13,994,690, forward strand.
TTATAAGAAAACGAAACCTTTGTTTTGTGCGAAGATCTGAGATCTCCGAAGATATTAAAATAACTCTGAAACAACGGTACAATAAGATGAGTTCAAGGATCCCTTGTAATCTACTAATATCATGAAGCGATTATGCGGTTGATATCGAAAGATTTACTTACATCTCATGAGAAATATCATGTTGGGCTAATAGGGGATGATGAACATCTAGGATGGTGGTAGTAGAGGTGACTAAGTAAAAATAGATATCTACATATGGGCGTAGAAAAAAGGATAATTTTTATACAAGTGAAGAACGGTTACATGGTGTGTGGACTTAAATCAAACGGCGGTTACATAAATTAGTACGAATTTTAGAGTCAAGTGAACAACGCGGGACGAAGTGATACAAAATCTTCAAAACGTGGTGCAAGGCTAAATCATAGGCATGCATGACCCGTGATGTTTAAATGCAAGGTTAAATAGTTGGAACGCAAATATATAATAGAGGCTGGAATATAATGACGACGACATTTATGTTTAACTAATAAAGATGTTAAACTAATAAACATTAGAATGTCAACACTAGACATTTATGTGGAAGAATCGTAATCAGATGATGTAATATTAAAAAAGTACGTTGAAATCGATGGACGCGAAATTAGCTCCAAGATGTATATTTGTCCGTTGTGTATTCTATATGTCTCTCTGAGTAATAGATAGGAATACTCTCTCTCTCTCCCTCTCTATCTCTCTCTCTCTCTTTATTGCACTGTTTATCGAAGTAATGTTTAATCTATGAACATGAACATTTATTTCTTTAATACGCTTTAAAACTGCGAGATCTGCCGTTTTTTATTTGGTTTATGTAAGAGATAAAGAAAGAGTTAAGTCTCAGAAAATTTTCTTAGCCCCACTGATGGCGATCATCGGCTTTAATGAAATAAAAATGGGTGACACAATTTGAAGGAAGAAGTGACAACACGAGGCGAGAGAGAATGAACGTACGAAGACGCTAAAAGATTACGCGTGGTCTACATTTGACAACGAATAGAAAGAATGTCGCATACACTTACGTAGTTATAAGACCAATATGTTCGCGCTTGTCGTTAACTATAAAGAAAGGAACTAAAAACAAATAAGTGAATACGCAACTGGCTTTCTATTAATATTTTTGTAACTTAAATCATTACAGTAGTAGTAATATTGCAACTAGGGGGTAGTATCGATAAGAATTTTTTTATTGATTGGGGATTTAGCCCTTATTTTTAACTACAGTGTACGGAGCTCAGACTGTGAGGTGCGGATTCCAGATCCCCCTTCAAACTAGGAGCAGTCTATTTTATTTACTTGAAAATATTGAACGCTTGTTTCAAAATGTTTATGATAAAATACTGGTGAGGGTATGTATTTACTTTTTGCAGTTATATAGAAGAAAGCGTATAGCACGCGTGAAATTTATATATATATATATATATATATATATATATATATATATATATATATTGCTTTTATTTAGTTATTGCAAAAAGTAATTCATAACAATTACTCGATCGCATTTTTACTATCAAAATTACAATTATTAAGAGTTTTTTTTTCTGTTTTTTTTTGTTTTTTTTTTTCAACAAAAGGAACTTTTAATATTTTATACCGAACAAAGACGGGACGCGAAAAATATGACAAACTTTTTTGATTTAAACAACATTTAGATAGCAGTAAATTTTATATAATCACATCAGCAAACTTTAATGATCTAAAAAGGTTGTGGACTTTAACATGTGTTCCACATACCAGAAATAGCTGTAAGCCGGTCAAGCTCATTAAGTTATAACCACTTCTAAACAGAGTTGGGAAAATTCAGTAACCCCGTGGGCAATATGTAATTGTACGCAGCGTAATCTTTTGATGCAGTTCAAATTGGTTTTAGCAAAAATTCCTTGCGGGTTTCATTCCATATCAATCAGGTTAATGAAAGTATTTAATGGAGTCTGCTAAAGTGACATTTTGAAAGAAAATGGTCGCTTCATCAATCCTCCATTTCCTATTTTAATGCACTTGCAGTCTCAATATGTTTTAACCTGATGCAGGAATGCATAAATGCATTTACATATATTATGGACACTTCTTTAAACCTCAATCTTATATCACATGGGAAATTATTTGGAAAGACATTGTTCAGTAATTCTTCGCCATTTGCAAACAATATCTAGAGTGATTGGCTATTCTATAAGAAAAAAAAACAATATACTCATATTGTGATTGAAAGCATTCTATAATAATATTTACTAAGAATTGGTAAAATAAATAACTTCTAAAAATCTACTATTTCTCCAACATTTGAATACATATTATACAAGATATAAGCAATGCATTTCGTTTGTAATTAATGTTTTTAATTTCAAGAATTTTTTTTTTTTTTTTACTTTATATGTTCTTAATGGTGGTATCTCGACAAGATTTGAATTACACTACAAACTCGTTTAGTGAGTTCAATCTCGGCTACGGCCGCGCTGGATGGATGGAATGGTTGTATTAACCTAAGTGTTCATCCCCTCGTGGAGAGGTAATGTACACGTCCGATGTCGTTGACGTCTGTAAAATTTGAATTTATGTTAATTTCTAAAAATGGCGTGAATTATGAATAGAGAAGCTTGGTCACATCACTAAGCCTTCTTCTATGAAAATGTTGCATTAACTATGAAAGTCTTAGAAAAATATTTTAATCATTTAATTTAAAACTACAGGGTGTTTCAAAAGTCTTGGGAACATTACAAATGCGTATATCTCATGAACTATTCCAGGTAGAAAAATGAAACTGGTGTCATTTTAAAGCTTGCTTAATCAAGTTTTTGGTCATACTAATGATTTTCGTCTTATCGTTCCATGTGCAGTAATGGCGTTCTCTAAACAAGACAAGGCGTTTTGCGTCCTCCAATTTGCAAAGACTGAATCGTGGACATGTGTTCAGCGTGCATTTCGCAGGAAATTTAAAAAAGAAGTCCCTGAAAGGAAACCCATTGTCAGATGGCATGCTAAATTTGTGAAAGATGGGTGTTTGTGCCCAAGTAAGCGAACAGGTCGCCCTTCAACTTCAGAAGATGCAGTTGAGCAAGTCCGGAAGCCTTTCAGCAGAGCCCCCGTAAATCAGTGAGAAGAGCCAGCAGGGAACTTCAGCTTGCTCCAGCAACTGTCTGGCGTGTCTTAAGGAAACGACTGCAAATGGTACCTTACAAGCTCAAGTTGGTCCAAAAGTTGAAGGACACTGATAAGCCACTTCGCCGTGACTTTTGCATTGCAATGCAAGAGAAGTTGGAAGATAACGGCTTTGATGACCGGCTTGTTTTTAGCGATGAGGCGACCTTCTATCTGAATGGCAAAGTTAACAAGCATAGCACTCGCATATGGGGTACTGAGTGTGACTTTTTCCTTTGGGGCTTTGTCAAGCAACAAGTCTATGTGCCGCCCCTTCCAAGAGATATTGACGAACTAAAGACTCGAATAACGGCAGTTGTGGGAACCATTGACGTCAAGATGCTGGAACGCGTTTGGCAGGAAATGGACTATCGACTAGATGTCTGCCGTGTGACGAATGGTGCTCATATTGAGAAAGTTTGAAGATTCCCCACAAAACTTGAAACTTTAACCTTTCCAACGGTGCCAATTTCATTTTTTAACTCCTAATAGTTTTTGAGTTATTAAAAATCTTTATGTTCCCAAGACCTTTGAAACACCCTGTATATTACAATATTACATTATTTGGTTTTCCCAAGTTTTCTAATTAAACTTACGTAGTAATCTTTAAAACAGCTTACCAAGTTTCACTCGTTACTTATATTTTTGTCTTTATTGATTTTCTTTACTGTACTCTTACTATTGAAAGAAAATAATTTTCGTCGTACAATTTCATAAGAATATGCGATTTTAATTTGTGGACAGACACGACTGTTATTAACTGATTTTCATTGGCTCAGTATGCTCTCTCTATCTCTCCTTTCTTCTCTCTCTCTCTCTCTATCTTTCTGCGATCTTTGTATTGCCACTGGGTCGATCTCCAATGCCTTACGGCCCAGTATTTACATATTTATCGTCCATATGAACTACCCGTCTTAATCTAAAATATGCTGTGGAATGAGTTCTCGGCGATTATTATTGCAAATTGCAAAAGATTATAGAATCAAACTTATATAATTTAAACAGTAGACATAAGAAACATATGCGATTGATAACAAAGGAAGAACTTATATTTCTCTATCATACCTTTACTTCACGATTGTACATAAGTGATGAATGTGTGTGTGTATGCAGCAAATTGCATGAATGAATATTACAAAGATTATAAGTCACATAATTATAACTTCTTGTGAAAATAAAATACGTTTTAAAATATTATAGATTTTTTAGGACCAGTTCGACAGCCATTTTCAAAGAAAAATAAATCCACAATGCGTTGGCAAATGTTTTATTTTCAAAATCAAAACTATATCTTTAGCCTAAATATATTTTACTCCAAAAAGCCACGATGAGTCGACACAATGGCTCCTAGGTGGGTCCTGAGTGATATCTAGGCAATCAACTAGTTTTCGCTGTTGTGGGTGGTTACGTTTGTTTCTGCATTTTGCATATCATTTAAAAATTTTGTAATAAGGCGAGATCTGGGCAAATGTTGAGAATGAGAAAGTTGTAGAAGTTTTCAGACAGAAACCTTTCAGTTACCCGGGTGTGTAAAACAGAACAAAGTCCTGCTGAACACGTATAACTTCTCTGCAGTAAACCATCCACACATAATCAACGCCTTTTTTTATTGTATTTTCACTCCAAACAAGGCACAGTGCCACTCTGGTGTAGGGGCTACTATCTGGGTCATAATTAGTATGATACTAAGTAGGGAATTGAGCAGCAAGATATTTATTTACATTACACTGAAACTTCAGCATGTCTGTACAGTCAGGGAAGCAGAAACTTCAAAGTTATTTCCAAATTCAAGCAAGAAATAAAATATTAAAGTAGAAGGTTTTCTTGCATCTAGGGATCTCTATTGTGTATAGATGGGATTTTGCTACTTTTGTGGATTATCGGGTGTATTTCTGTCGAGGTTTGCACTTGCAATTCGTCGGAGCACCCACCATTAACATACTTGTCAAACAGCGGTTGAAGCTTAGCTGATAATGCAAGGCTATTCAGCTTGGGGACTCTCTTTTGAACTCTGTCAAAGTGAAACAGAGACGAGTAGCAGATACACCGGCCCAAATGAGACAACAATACTCCTTACATGGCGAATGGTGGTGTTGTAGAGGTACAATATACACTCAAGCATAAGACAATTTCTAGCATGGTATAGAGAGCCCATCATCTTTGCAACAGCCTTAGCAATGCCCTTTCTATATCCATTTCAACTCATGGTTTCTGTGAATGTTTAGCCGAGGAGTTTGGACGAAGTACTTTCAAGTAATGTATCATTAACCATAGCTATTAGTGGTAGAGAAATTTTCTTGTAGTTATTAAAGTAATGAAGCTTAGTCTTGTCAGCATTGAATGCGGCTATCCATTTATGTCCCCATTCCACTATAGACTGGAAATATTCCTCTAGTGCTTCTGCTATTGCCATGGGTACATGTTCATTCGTTTCCCCCTTATGTATGTGATAGAGCGTGGTGTCACCAGCAAATATACCCCTATCAGAGAAAATTTCATCAGAGAGGTCATTAGGAATATTAAAGGTCTAAGGTATGTACCCCTTAGGTGCATATACATTTATATCATATTGTTTTAACATACGATCATCGACGACAACCTGTTTCTTTTCTTATTTAAAAGGGGTTTAATTATGTTAAATATTCGTTCAGTAATACCATGGGAGTTGATTTTCATGAGAAGACCACTATTCCATTCCCTGTTAAAGACATAGAGATATCTTAGTTTCCCCTGCTTTATTCAATGCATGATATATACGTTCAGAGATTACAGTTTGTATATATGCAGTAGAACGGACTTGATAAACCCGTACTGTTGGTCGGACAGACGTTTTGCAGCTGTAAAGTGGTGAACCAAAGCTTCATTATTCATGGACTGAAATATTTCGTCGAAAAGAGGGAGGAAGTTAATGGGGGCAATAATTTAATTGGTCAGTTCTTTCACCAGGGTTCTCATAATACCACAGAAGCAATTTTCCAGCAGTCAGGACAGCAAGATTCGTTAAGGCACTTGTTGAAAACTTTGAAGAGAACATTTTTAATGGTACGCCCGGAATGTGATGAGTTCCACGTGCTTTTTGGGGTGTCTAGGAGTTTATCATATCATATACTTGAGCAGGGCTGATTTTCAGATGATCTAGTTCGGTTTCTGTCCGCAGAGGAAAAGCTGGGAGGGGGTGATTTGTTGGATTCAAAGTAGTATTAGAGGCAAACCGACAGGCTAGCAGATTAGCCTTCTTGGTTGCCGTACATCAACTTAGATATCGTTGGATAGTGGAGAGGTTGTCGATTGCCTATTATTTACTAATCTGTTATAGATTTTCCAGAAGTAACAAGTTCCTAATTTCTGCGTTTAATGAGTTTTCTGGTGTTTTCGGTATATTCTCTCTTGGCTGTGGCTATTTCTTTCTTTAAATTACTTCTAGCGTCTATATATTTTTGTCTATTTGTACTGGATTTATGCCGAGTAAGTTTACGGTATGCGTGCTGCCTTTGAGCAATGGCAGCTGCGCAGAAGTTAACTATTAAGTATAAACCTATTTTTGACAACAGTTCCTGGGAGTATGTAACAAATGTCCATTGCCATCTCGGAAATGTCCATCACGCTGGGTATAATGATAGACATTACTCTAAACTCTTGACCCCAAGATGAAGAGTCATTGCTCAAAACGACAAGGTATTACAATAAAGCAAACTCGGAAGCCATCAGTAATCAGATCAGAGATGTTCCATGAGAAAATATACTTTCTCTTCCTTCGGATAAGAGCACTGAATATGTCAAAGCGGCAATAAAATTGTATGGGCTCACACGTAAGATCTATAGCAAGCTTTTCACCCCAATAATTTATTTCTACATGGGCAGTTGCCATTTCCACAAGGCAGCATGCATAACGCAGATTAATTCGACACAAGTCTACTTCAATTGGACAAATGTTTATTAAAGCTAGAAGTAATTGTCGGATAAAAATAGCCGCAGCTAAAAGAGATATACTGAAACCATCAGAAACCGCATTGAAGTCCAGAAATTAGGAATTGGGATTTCTCGAAAATTTATAACAGTGTACTAAATAATCGGCAATCATCAATTCTCTTACTATTCAACAATTTTGATGCTGTTTGCACGGCAACCGAGAAGGTTATCCTGCTTGCATATCGGTTTGTCTCAAACACCTCCCATTCAGATTTTTCTTTTGGAGACAAAAACCACACTAGATAATCACCCCTTATCAAGAACTTGATATTATAAAAAGTTGGACACCTCAAAAGCATATGGACTCGATCTCATTACGGCTATACAATTAGAAAATGCCCCGTTTGGGTTGCTAGAGCTCTTTCCAAACTTTTCAACAAATGCCTTAACGAATCTGTTGTTCCTGACTACTGGAAAACTGCTTCTGTGATACTAGTTTACAAAATGTTTGACGAAGGAACTGTCCCTTGAAATTATCGCCCCATTCGCTTTCTTTCTCTTCTCGCTTAAATCTTTAAGTCCTTAATTAATCAAACTTTAGTCCACCATCTCAAACTGCTAAACCATCTGTTCGAATAACAGAATGGATTTAGGTAAGCCCGTTCTACTCCAGATATCCATACTGTAATCTCTGAACGTATATATCATGTTGGTTGTTATAGTCACAACGTTTCGGCCGTTTTGCCCTCCGGCCCTCATCAGGTATTTTGTATCGAGCTGGGGAAACTAGTGACATATGGCCGAGTGGTCCTAGACGTTGTATCAAAGTTTACAGTTACCTAATGGTGCTGAGTTAAATCCTGAACGAAGGCAGTGAAAAGCAACATTCAAAAAACAGAGAATCAGCAACTATGCCCCAGAGCCTAGCTGGAGTCCGAAAACGGTACCGCCGTAATAATAATAATAAAGGGTTGGGTTCGAGACTCCTAACAAACGGTTCCCAAGTTCGATACAAAACACCTGATGAAGGCCGGAGGGCAAAACGACCTAAACGTTGTGACTATAACAACCAAGATGAGTTGCTGATTCTCTGTTTTGAATGTTACTTTTTAACTGCCTTCGTTCAGTATTGAACTCAGCACACTAGGACAATTCTTAGTTGGTTTCTGTTAATGTTAAACCTATGTTATTATCCAAGGTTTTCTCTCTCTATCAGAGGTGCCCAAATTGCATTCAGCTCTATGCTTGGTTAGCTAAGTAGGTTGTTATGTCCGAGCATGTGAGCTGTTTCTTTAAGTTTTCTCACTTTCTAGTGGGTCTTTCTGTTTATTATTTTTACTTCATCCCATAGAGGGGATGGTTCCCCCTCTCCGTCCAGACATGGTTGGCTATACCCGATTTTTTCGTCTCCCCTTTAGTTACCGCTTTTCGGTGTTCTTCTACCCTTACTTTAAGGGGGCGGCATATTTCACCCTTGTAAACCTTTCTGCAACAGGTTCGAGACTAACAAACAGTTCCCGAGTTCGATACAAAACACCTGATGAAGGCCGGAGGGCAAAACGGCCGAAACGGCCGATAACAACCAAGATGGGAAAGTCAATCCGACAATCTCAATAAATGAAAAAACCTCATCTCAAAAATACAGAAAATTAGTATATATTATGCATTGGATAAGGAAGAGAAGGCTCGAGCAGTAGCCGTAGATATATCTAAAGCATAAGCATATGTATCGCATGATAATCTTCTCGTGAAAATCAGATTATATGGTGTTACTTGAGAAATACTTTACATAATTAAATCCTTCTGTTATATAAATTTCAAACGTCGATTTGTTTGTGAGTTTATTTTTGCGGCTGTTTGTGTGTTCGTACGTCCGCTAAAATTTTTTGTCAGCCGCAGCGGCTCGGATCGAAACTGATACTATCTAAAAGATCAATCCTACGGACGCATAATATGTGAAAATTAGAAGAAAAATAATAATTCTGGTGTGGTCAACTGTTTAATTTCTTTCAAGGGAAAGCACTTTTCGCGACAAGATTTTCGCAAGTCACACACGCGTAGCAAAAAGGAAGTATGTTTAAAAACGTTATTTTCCATGTCAGAACGTCATAAGTCGTCCTGGGTCGGATTGGCAATAGCGTTTTGCAGTAATACTTTTCTCTTCTTTCGCGTTTTAGGTTCATGCTTGCTTACCGCGGCAATATATATATATTTTTTGATATTGCACGGGGATTCGCTGCTATTTTGATAAAAAAATATGCGGGGGTGGGGGTGGGGGTCCAGCCCACGGGCTGCCAAAATATCTGGTGGGAAAGTTGCCACCCACTTCTTTCGGTATTTCCCGGGGGTTGTTCAATATCTTTAGTATAGCAGCTATTTCAAAATCGAACTTCATGCCCACCTGGGCAACTCCGGGTATCCATGCTAGTCTTAAATAAGAGGAGAATCCAGGTTGTCCTCGAGGATCGTAAGTTAAAATAGTGTGAAATAGGAGCATACATTTATGGTAATATACAATGCTCTCAAGTCTAAACTTCTTTCTTTTAATAATTACAAGAAACTTTATCAACCACTAATAGTCATGGCTAATGATACATGACCTAATAGTACTCCGTTCAAACTCCTCGGCTTACAGAGAAAATGTGTCAGAACGGATACATTGAAGGCATTGCTAAAGCTACTGCAAAGAAGATGGGCTCTCTCTACCGTGCTAGAAAGTTACTTACACTTGAGTGTATCTCGTACCACTATAAGGCCATCATTTGCCCATGTATGGAGTATTATTGCCACATTTGGGTTAGAGCATCTGCTCTTTTACATGGTTCAAAAGGGAGTCGCCAACCTAATAAATCCCGTACTGTCAACTAGGATTCAACATCAGCGAAATATTGCATCGCTCTACATGCTTTAGAAGGCTTGGATTGGGAGGTGCTCTGCGAACTACAAGTCTGTGTACCCCTTCGACGTAAATACCCTCAACAACCCCGAAAAGCAACTAAATCCCACCTCTGCACAATAGAGATCCTTAGTTTTCTACTATAATAGTTTTTCCCCCACTGACACTACTGAACTTTTGAATTCCGGGTCTCTACTTGCCTAATTGTACTTATATGCAGAAGTTCGGGTATTGCTGTTCAACTCCTTACATAGTATATCTGCAAATTATGCCCCAGACAGTAGCCCAATGTCAAAGTAGCACTGTCTTGTTTAGGGTGAAAATGCAATGAAACAGATAAAAAAAAGTATAGAATATCTAGTAAAGACCTGTAAATAACGAGTAATACAGTGATTAGAATTCATGGGAAATCACATTCGACAAAAATCACTCTGTCTATCTCTCCCCCCCCCTCTCTCTCTCTCTCTCTCTCTCTCTCTCTCTCTTTCTCTTTCACAGATATCCACGTTACCTATTACTAGCAGTGTTGCGTCTTTTCCGCGCCTCTTACTTAATTGCATGTGGTAGATAACATTACAAGTATACATAGATAGCCGTCTTCTTTATTGAGCATATATGTTACACAAACTTTCTCCAAACTCAATTATCTCGGCTTTTCTTCTCGCCTTTCCATTAGTTGACTGCGTGTGACTTTTATTAGTATCTATGTAACCTGAATCGACTGCTGGAATAAATGTAGATTTTACGCATTTCAGATGACTACATTTTGCAATCATATCTTAGCATTAAATATGCAATAGAAACCCATATCGTCTTGAGATGGATACAAAGCCGATAGAAATGCCGATTTGCTAATGATCTTGCCCTAAACTGGACATGAAAATAGATCAATTATATCAACCCTCATTAACCTAACTGGTTCTTGTTTGCCGCATAATACGTTAAGATGTCTTACAAAATTTAACATCAAGATACAATGATCTTATTTTGTTATGTTTAGAATCCTTATTTTCCATATTAATCATAATCGATTACATAGGTTTGATTCTAGAACCTAAATTGTAATGCCTCAGCTTGTCGGTGCTTAAGAAGATAGACAAATGCGGGGCTCTTGCTTAAGAGGTGTCTAATGATTATGAAACAAACTGAAATTTAAAAAATATTAATTAACTAATATCGAACTGTTTTCTATTCTGGTTGCGCCTTGCTTTGTTGGACCCAAAATGGGTAAATACAAGTTTTGAAGCCCAAAAAAGCTGAATTCGCTAATTTAGCGAATCTGACAACACTAAATAATGTTTTCAAATATCATTATCATCTGATTTATAAAAGTCTATATGCCCGTCTGTCTGTCTCCATGTTTCCAAACTCCATCACTGTCGAAATTAAAAGTCGCCGCGCGGAGCTAAGGGCTCTAAATGATTCTATTTTTATGGACTATGCTTTTAATGGTTTTTAGCCGGTGAAAATAATTTTCAAGGGGTCAAAAATGGGTCAAAACTGAAAAAATCGTTATTCATTTTGTACATTTATATTATATAGTTGATTTTTAATTTTTATCGCTTCATATATGTACGACGTTGGTACAGTGGTAACGTCAGGAGGTTTGAATGCTACAGTGTTGCTTTCGGTTCTGCTACTAGCTGATGGCGCCCAAATACATTTGTTTTTACTTTTGTAATCACGAGTCCTATAATATTATATATGAAATTTGGACAAATATAAATATTTGTATAAATATGTAATGGTTAATTTAAGACCGGGCAAAGCCGGTGCCCCAATAGTAATATATAATCGTTGCTGTTATGACGTGAGAAAGGAACTCATAATAATTTAAATGTGCAGCGGTTCTGTGAAACGTTAAGTAAAAAAGAAACATGGATAAAGAAACATGGATAGAAAAATACTGATTACCGAGCAATCCTAGACTGTAGGAGAAAATGAAAGATTGTCTCTACTGTGCAATTTTATTATTTGGATTGAACTATGTAGCTCAATATTTCTTTCTGTGTATTTAGTGATAGTTATTTATGCATCTCATTTGTGTACGCTCTGTATTAAAATTACAATAGACAATATTTTCGTAGTATAATTTGGAATACTACAAATTTGTATATATATGTGTGTGTGTGTGTGTGTGTGTGTGTGTGTGTTACGTGATCGTTTTAGCGGAGCTTTAGTGCCCCCTCAATGTGGCTAGTCCCGAGAAATTCAAACTCCAAGCCAAACTAATTGTCATAATACACACGGCCCTGATTAACATGAGCATTATGTCAACTAATAATTATAAGGGCTAGTGTGTGTGCTTGGCTCGATAAAAAACTGAGACAAAATCCATGGGAGAATGAAAAATAATAATTGCTGATTATATTTCCGGGTAGAAGGGAAGGTTTTAATTCGCTTGGGAAATTCAATTGATGTGTGTTTGAGGGTTACTAAATGGAATTGAACTAACTCACTAGCAAGAATGACAAATAAATAATTGTTTAGATTAAAGATTTAATTCCGCACAAAATAAAGTTAAAAGACAATCCGTTTATCATTTAACCTCTGAGTAATGGAGTTGGACGCGCTGATGGAGTCGAGCGTTCCTTTGATGCTCGGTTATATTTCGTTGGATATATCTTTTTTACATTGTTTTTAAAGATTTTTTTTCTTCGCGCAAATGGGGGAATGTCATTTCGATTGATACCAAAAACAACGTCAACTCAGAAAGAGTTGAGCCTTTGATTGCAATGATGAGATCATATTTGGCCTTGGAGTTCGTAGGGTTATTAGCTTTGAGATTTGAATGAAAAAATTGTTTTTAAATTATTATTAAATGTTATTCCGATCGATGATACAGGAAATCGTCAAAACCAGAGAATTCACTCCTTGACCCTGGCTAAACCCAGGGCATTCTCTCATCGCGTGTCATCAAGAAAAACCTGAATTGCGTCAGCCACTTTTACGTGTAGAATTGACTAATTCACTCCTATATAATTGGGTGTGGTGCGTGTTTATGACACGGTTGAGGAGGAAATAATGCCCTTTCCCGACCACATTTTAAGGATAAGTAGCAGTGCAGACCTAGGTGTGTCAGAAACTCCATGAAAAATATTGAATAATTCGACCCCTTGTGTTTCCAAGCTTATAACTACTCGAACAATGTAATTTAAACCATATTTTTTTTCAATTAAAGGGACAAGGTCCAAGGATTCATTTAAAAAAAAAACAATAAAAAATACAACGGTTTAAACTTCGGACTGTACCGGTAAATTTCTAAAAACACTTCTTTTTTTTTTTGTTTTAAATTCGAATATATTATTTATTGATTTTTTTATCTTCAATTTGTGATATATAAAACTTTGATGAGTAAATTAATTATTTACTTTTAAATAGACAATTCAAAATTGGGGGCGTGAATTAATTCGACCCCCTATCTTTTCAAGTTTATAACTACTCGAAAAATGTAATTCAAACCCTAATTATTTTTTCAATTAAAGGAGTAAGGACAAAGTTTTCATTAAAAAATAAAAACGTGTTTTTTTTTTTTTTTAAAAAAGGTTTAAACTTCGGATTTATGGTAAATTTCTAAAAAAAACACTACTTTTTCTTGTTTTAAATTTGAATATATTATTTATTGATCTTTTATCTTCAATTTGTGATATATAAAACTTTGGTGAGTAAATAAATTATTTACTTTTTAATAGACATTTCAAAATGGGGGCGTGAATTTAAAAAAAAAACGTTTGTCTAAAATATTATATCCTGTTTTTTGGAAAGAGCATAAAATTTCACATTGACCCTGAAAATATCGTAAAAATAGAATCAATAGAAAAATTTTGATAGATTTTTTTAAGCTTAAGAATTGAAAACTACTGAACTCATAAAATTGAATTAATTTCATTACTGTTTTTTTTTTTAAATAAAATAATAATAATATTTCTATTACTTTTTATACAACTTTAATTTATTTTGGAAGTATAATCCATATAGAAAAAGAACAACCCACTTTTAATAGAGAATTTACGAGTTTTTTTTATATTTTATTCGTAGTTTCGTGTCAGGGGTGCCAAAGATTCTGATATACTTAGTGCATGCCTATTGCTTGACAGTAATCCATCAGTCCGGAGAGATAGAGTCAGTTAGTGAGTTCCACTAGTCAGTTAGTTTATGTCAACATGTTCCGTAGAATCATGTCTGTAAAACATCCTGAAATAAAAAGATGAAGAAACGGCGTATCAATCGAAACAAGATATATCTCGGCCTAAAAAAACGAATGCGAAGTTAAGTTAGAGAAGGAAAATAAAGAAAGAGAGGAAAACGATAGCGCCCTTCACTGAAGGTTGTTGACAATAACATGTTTGCTTGTTGTTGTTTTTTTTCGAGTATTGTTTGTTTTTACTCTCATTTTTTTTATAATTCGTATTCTGATATGAACTAGTGACTTGGATTTCTAATACAACGTTTGAAATAAAAACCACAGTTTACGTCCTTTGTTACGATAGCGAGTGTGGCTTCTCCTGCTTTGTTTTCTTCCTCTTGCTTATAATTCTTTCTGTTCGGCCCATTAAGTGAAACTATTGCATATTCACGGGGAGGAGGTTCTGGAACCAAGAGACTTTTTCTTTTCTTTCCTCCTATTTATTTACTTATAATCTTGAGCGTTTAGCTGTTCGTTTGTGGTAACAGCCCCGTTACTCGTTCGAGTGGCTATCAAGGACTTTATATATATATATATATATATATATATATATATATATATATATATATATACGTAAATTGAATAAAATCACAACCTACATGAATAGAAATTCACTTATTTTGGCGTTAAGCTCTTACAGCTGTTTCGTGAAAGGATGGACAATTACCCCTCGTCCATAGAACTGTAAATCTTCCATCTAGTCACTCCTCAGAGTTTTAATAAACGTGTTCACAACGGATTGAAGAACTTGTTGGGAATAGTTGTAAGCGTCTCTGAGGAGTGACTAGATGGAAGATTTACAGTTCTATGGACGAGGGGTAATTGTCCATCATTTCACGAAACAGCTGTAAGAGCTTAACGCCAAAATAAGTGAATTTCTATTCATGTAGGTTGTGATTTTATTCAATTTACGTATATATGCTCTGAAAACTCTTTTGAAAATTCATTGAGCTGAGATTATAATAGAGTTGGTATTATATACAATTATATTCTAAACTTGCAACAGAAAGGAATTGTCGATAAAATAAAATAATATATATATATATAAATTCTTATTATATATATATATATATATATATAACTATGTATATATATATATATATAAATTCTTATTATATATATATATATATATATATAATAATTTTTCTGTATATGTGTTCGTTTCCTATGGACTCCGAAACCCTCTTATCTATAATAGCGTTCTAAATAAATGGTTTGTTTATAATACAATTGAACCATGATACTTTACTTTTGCATTTTAAAATTAAGTAAATCTATGATATTACAATTACTTTATAAAAATTAATAGTAAGTATTCTACAGCGTAATCTAAACGACAATGTATTGTAGAATAAGTCACCCACTGCGACGAAGCGTGTTAACGTCCTTCTATCCTTCTATGCGCACGGCGCTGGGTCCCCGACTAGAGCAGGCACTCAATCAATTTATTGAGGAATGGGTAATCTTAACCGATGTCAATGACTTTAAAAGTATTGGAAGTGTTGAAAATTCCTTAAGCCCCATATAATCCCGGGTAACGTCCGGTGTCTTTACTGGTATATACATATACCTTTGGTATCTCTGAATTGAAATGAGTGTGCATTCTGATATAATGATACTTTTACAATATTTTTTTAATAATACAAGAAATATATTTTATACATGTTGATAGCTGTATCTTATCTGCACTGTTTGTAATGCTAATCGTATTTATCTATATAGATCCACACGAAAGATACAAAATGGCCGGTTGATTATAAATGGAATTCACGTTCTTAAGGGAAATATTTTCTGTGAGAAATGCATCAAAAATGTTTTTCTCCTTTATTTATTTATGTTTTTTCTTTTTTTTTGCTTGATAATTTTCCTCCAGAATTTACATAACGGACGTTTTGTGAGTTGCACGATTGATAGAACCTCGTAATTGTGCATATATTATAATAAAGTCGAAGCCACTGGTACACTGTTTCACAAAATAATTTTCATATTGAAAACAGATTTGATATACATAGTTTTTCAGTGCAATGTCAACAATTACTTGCCAACTATTTTTGGTAATAATTTTCATTTGTCCATTTTCAATAATATTATAGTATCTTTTATACAACCCTGTAACTTAGTATGTGCTTAAATTTTAAAATTAAAATCATAATATGTAAGTTGTATCAATTAAAATATAGTCAAATTTTTATCAATATGTAGGAAAAAATCATTTTACACGAGGTATTAATAAAAATTTTACTATAAATAGTATTAATAGAAACCATACTGAAATAAAAATGTATAAGCTTTTTTTTTCACCATAACGGCTCTCAGATCCACTTGGCTCCAAATTATATAAATAACTCTCATTTAAAACGAGCTTCGTGATTTGACAAAATTTTGTGTTTGTGTCATGACCTGAAACTGAAGACTTACTTCAAATACATTCCAAGTTCGCCGAAAAAATGGCTGCATCATTTTACCGCCCTAGAAGGTATTTAACTCTCGACGCAATCCTCTACATGTATCAGAGCCAGATACGCTCTAAAATGAAGTACTGTTGACATATCAAGGTGAGAGCTGCTCGAAGTAGCCTATTTTTCCTTGACAAAATTCAAAACCGGCTTCGAAACCTAGTAAGTGATTTCCTTTTTTCTTCCCTACAAGTTTTTTCCAACAGAAGAGACGGTTCGACCCTGTCTCTGCTCTATCTTTATTTTCACGGCAAGTGCTCGTCTGAGCTTCAATCTCTGGTCCCTTCCTTTGTCTAACTGATTAAATACACACTCGTTTAGCTAGAACGACTATTAAAACTCTCCCTCTCTTACCACATGTCCACCCATCCCATAACCTTGAGCCCTGGGGGGGGGCACAAGCCATCCACAACTTTGTAGATGCTTTTGTACCGAGGAGTAATTTTTTCGGGGTAAGGGTGCTGGCCCCACGCCCAAACTTCCCAGATCATATCCTTACATCATTTGTAGACATTTATGCTGACGACACTACCATTTATGGTACCACATCTAAGACAGTAAACGACCAAGTTCTCTCCAATTCTCTCTCCTCTGATCTTGAGCACGTAGTACAATGGGGAAAGGAGTGGCTGGTTACTTTTAATGCATCTAAAACCAAGCTTCTCTCTTTACATCATCAACATTCTAATCCACATTTGTCATCAATTGAAATGAATGGCTCTCGTCTTCAGGAGGCCTCAAGTTTTGACAAGCTTCTGGGCTTGACCATTACTCCTGATCTTAAATGGAACACGTATATCAAATCTGTTGCCAAGGCCGCTGGAAAAATGGTGGGATCTTTCTATCGATCCAGTAGATATCTCACTGCTGATGCTATTCTCTATCTATATAAGAGCCAGGTACGTCCAAGGATGGAATACTGTTGCCACATCTGGGCAGGAGCTGCTAGAAAGGACTTGTCCTGCCTTGATAGAGTTCAAAATAGACTTCGTAGCCTCGTAGGAGATGTCCTTTTCTCCTCCGTGCAACCTCTATCTCACAGAAGAGATGTCGCGAGTTTGTCTCTGATGTATCGTTATTTTCATGGAAAGTGTTCAACTGAGCTTCAATCTATGGTCCCCCCTCGCCAAACTTTCACAAGAAACACTCGTCTAGCTGTAAACACTATCAATAATTTCCCCCACTCTTTATCTGTGCCTAAACCTAAACGTAGATTCCATGAACAAAGCTTCTTTCTTAGAACTGCACGCCTGTGGAATTGTCTTCCGTTTTTCTTCTTTCCGGCTGACTACAATATGGTTGTGTTCAAGTCTAAAGTAAATAAGTTCTTGATGAGCCGTTCCATATAAGTTATTAAATTTACCAAATTTTCATTACTAATGATTACTATATTGACCAACTTCTACTGTACACTCTTTAACCCTTATCCTTGAATGGCATCTGGGCCTTGATAATGTGGTGATGCCTTTGTAAAAAATATATATATATGTTATTATATATTTTATTATATATTTTATTATATATTTTATTATTATTTTATTATATATTTTATTATTATTTTATCATATATTTTATTATATATATTTATTATTATTTTATTATCATTTTATTATATATTTTATTATTATTTTATTATTATTTTATTATATATTTTATTATATATTTTATTATATATATTTATTATTATTTTATTATATATTTTATTATTATTTTATTATATATTTTATTATATATTTTATTATATATATTTATTATTATTTTATTATATATTTTATTATATATTTTATTATATATTTTATTATTATTTTATTATATATTTTATTATATATTTTATTATTATTTCCATGGCAGGTGCTCGTCTGAACTCCAATCTCTGGTCCCCCCTCGCCAATCTTTCACGAAAAACACCCGTCTAGCTGAATCCACTCTGAAAAATTTCCCCCACTCTATATCTGTGCCTAAATCAAAACGCGGATTTCATGAACAAAGCTTCTTTCTTAGAACTGCACGCCTGTGGAACTCTGTTCCGTCTTCCTGCTTCCCTCCGGACTACAACTTGGATGTCTTCAAGTCCAATGTTAACAAATTCCTAATGAACCGCCCCTTTAATTAAACACTTCATCAAATCTCCACACTAACGTAATGTACTTGCAATAACCCTTATCCCTGAGTGGCTTCCGGGCCTTGATGAGTGGTGATCACTGTGTAAAAAAAAATATATATATGTTATTATATATTTTTTATTATTTTTTAATTATTTTATTATTATTTATTATATATTTTATTATTATTTTATTAATATTTTATTACATATTTTATTATTATTTTATTATTATTTTATTATTATTTTATTATATATTTTATTATATATATTTATTATTATTTTATTATATATTTTATTACATATTTTATTATTATTTTATTATATATTTTATTATTATTTTATTAATATTTTATTATTATTTCATTATTATTCATTATATATATTATTGTATATTTTATTATTATTTTATTATTATTTTATTATTATTTAATTATATATTTAATTATATATTTTATTATTAGTTGATTATGAATTTTATTATATATTTTATTATATGTTTTATTATTATTTTATTATATATTTTATTATATATTTTATTATTATTTTATTATTATTTCATTACTTTATTATATATTTTATTATTATTTTATTATTATCTTATTATATATTTTATTATATATTTTGTTATTATTTTATTATATATTTTATTATTATTTTATTATTATTTTAATATATATTTTCTTATTATTTTCTTATTATTTTATCATATATTTTATTATTATTTTTTTATATATTTTATTATTTTTTATTATTTTATTATATATTTTATTATTATTTTATGATATATTCTATGATATATTTTATTATTATTTTATTATTATTTATTATATATTTTATTAAATGTTTTATTATATATTTTATTATTATTTTATTATAAATTTTATTATATACTTATTATTATTTTATTATTATTTTATTATATATTTTATTATATATTTTATTATTATTTTATTATATATTTTATTATTATTTTATTATTATTTTATTATATATTTTATTATATATTTTATTATTGTTTTATTATTATTTTATTATTTTATTATATATTTTATTATATATGTTATTATATATTTTATTATACATTTTATTATTATTTTATTATTATTTTATTATGATTGTATTATATATTTTTATTATTTCATTATTATTTTATTATATATTATATTATATATTTTATTATTGTTGTATTATTATTTTATTATTATTTTATTATATATTTTATTATTATATTATTAATATTTTATTATATATTTTATTATTATTTTATTATTATTTTATTATATTTTTTATTGTTTTATTATTGTTTTATTATATATTTTATTATTATATTATTATAAATTTTATTGTATATTTTATTATATATTTTATTATTATTTTATTATTTTATTATATATTTTATTATTATTTTATTTTATATTTTATTATATATTTTATTATTATTTTATTATTATTATTTTATTATAAATTTTATTATATATTTAATTATATATTTTATTATTATTATTCATGTCACCAAATGTAAACTATCAGAAAATAATCGCAATGAAATTTACAATAAAATGTAAAAGTGTTCAACTGAGCTTCAATCTATGGTCCCCCCTCGCCAAACTTTCACAAGAAACACTCGTCTAGCTGTAAACACTATCAATAATTTCCCCCACTCTTTATCTGTGCCTAAACCTAAACGTAGATTCCATGAACAAAGCTTCTTTCTTAGAACTGCACGCCTGTGGAATTGTCTTCCGTTTTCCTGCTTTCCGGCTGACTACAATATGGTTGTGTTCAAGTCTAAAGTAAATAAGTTCTTGATGAGCCGTTCCATATAAGTTATTAAATTTACCAAATTTTCATTACTAATGATTACTATATTGACCAATTTCTACTGTACACTCTTTAACCCTTATCCTTGAGTGGCCTCTGGGCCTTGATAATGTGGTGATGCCTTTGTAAAAAAATTTAAAAAAAAAAGATACATAAAGCGCTTAGTTTTTCCAAATGGTCACATATCTGGTACTTGCCAGGCTCAACGTTTCTTAACTTCGGTGATCTGGCGAGAACCGGTATGTCAACGTGATTGTGCCGTGCACCTACCAAATGTGGTTTTATTATAAACGTAAATTCTATGAACAAAGGTGGAACTTTGCTCATCTGGCTTGATTTCAAGCTGACTACAATATGGTCGTCTTCAAGTCAGGTGCAAACAACTTCTTGTTGTACCGCCCTTAAGGCATCCATTTCTACCCCATTTTTTCCACAAACTGTTGTTTCTGCGATTTGCGTACACTCATTAACCCTTATTCTCGAGTGGTCTTCGGGTCA
The DNA here is from genome assembly GCF_053919585.1 of Euprymna scolopes. Classification (NCBI taxonomy): domain Eukaryota; kingdom Metazoa; phylum Mollusca; class Cephalopoda; order Sepiida; family Sepiolidae; genus Euprymna; species Euprymna scolopes. Next base: position 14,015,731 of record NC_136485.1, read on the forward strand.
TGATAAAGCGTGGCTTTCATATAAAAATAATTTATCTTTAGTAATCTTTAAAAAATATCAAGAGCGCGTTGAATAAATATCTGTCGAACAGAAATAATTACTTACCGCGCAAATATTGCAGTTACTATAAAAATGTATTTCCATTTTAATGCAGAAAATAAGCTAAATCAAAATAAAATGTACTTGCATGACAGTGCAAGGTATTCTCTCAAAAACGTCCAGTTGAATTTCTTAACCACGTATCTATCTTTGAATACAGATTTCTTTGGTGAAAGATGACATTAAAGAACAACGATTTGAAATGTCAGACTCGAGGAATTACAATAAATTCAATAATAGAGATACATAAAACACTAGCAGGGTGCCCGTCATTGCCTGGTCGTAAAATACGCTTAAATATGATATTTTGATTAATGCAGATTTTGTATTTATTATAATATTCTATTGAATCCAGCATATATTAATAATTTAAAATGTTTTTTTTTTTAAATGCCTCGTGCGCCACCACCGAAATTAAAACGAAAACGTTTAGCTTACGGTTTTTTCTCTGTCGTTAATGACTGAGCTATTACTACATGTTTGCTGCCAGGCTAAAAATTAAAACATGAACCAATAGCTACTACGTTATGCATGCATATTCGTTATACCGGCGTTTCACTTTCACCTGGCAAATTTCTTTTTGTTTTCATTTTCCCGTTTTAGTGCCGATTTTCCCCGGCCAATACCCAAATATAAAGTTTCGCGTAGGTTTAAATACCTTGTATATTAAGTTTCATATATGTAAACCAAAAACTCTAGGGGCAATTTGGTAGGGAAAAAATATATACGTATACATAAATATATATATATAAATATTTTTGTGTTTACCATAAATTTTTTTTTTCGGAAAATATTACGCAAGTATAAATCATGTAGAATATCTGCATGAATATAATTGCATGTAATAGTTACTTGAAGATGATCAACCATACAAAATCGAAAAATCTAATAGCGAATTAATTAAAATGAATGTTTAAAACAATATGCAAATTAGCTAGATAGTTTGCTAGTGAATGCAATTCCACGAGCCCTGTATAACAAAGTTGTATTTTATTTTTAAATAGATAGAAAAAGTTTTAATGCGAATACCAATACACAAAACAAAAATAAAATTATAGGAGTGTAGGTTTATTAAACAACTCCTTGTTATTTTTTTAATGATATTGAAAATATTTATTCATTAAGTTTACGATGTAACATTTGATCAAACACGTATAATAGATTTTAATATAAAAAATTATGAGAGACTTTTTCAACCACCACCTTTTAAATGCTTGAAACTAATTATTCCTTATAACTTCTCTTTAACGACGATCTTGTGTTTGTCTCATTAAAATAAGTTCGAATTCATGTCGATGAATCGAATTACTTTTAATGGAGACATAAAGCCATTGAAAAAGTGACACATTAAGACTAAATATCAACTGAAAGCCTAGTTTAATTGAAATAAAGAGATTTAAGTCAATGTTACATTTTGTAAAGCATGGTTTGGGGGTGCGGTAGAATGTTGAAATGCAATACTGCTTTTAGTAAAAGCTTCGCCATTTTGAAAGTGGAATCCGTCGCGTTCTGCGGTTGAACAACGGCGCTTCGACCTTATGTGTGATAGGCCGACGAAAATGATTTTCCAGATGTAAGCTTTACAGAATGACAAAAATGCTATTTCAAATTAATCGCTTTCGGTGATGTGTCGGCCATGCGCAGAAACGTTAGAGACATTTGTGTTGATGTCTTAGTCGGATTTACCTACGGCGAAATTAGTTCGTCCAAAGGCTACAATAAGTCGACGCCAGAGTCTTTAAGCGAGTAACTGCCTCGATCTGGATTTCAGTGTAAGCTCAAAGTGTAGTATGTTTGCATATATTTATGTTTCAACAAAACTTTTTTCAAATTTGAGTTTGTCTTAAGTAGGACAGTCCTCGGATGGGATGTGGTATTGCGGTGACTGAAATGATTCTAGTTAAGTGTAGGATGCATAGTTTTAAGTATGGGTGACAAAGTATGTGTTAAAAAGTATGGGTGACAAAGTATGTGTGACAAAGGATGACGAACGACACCCATATCCCCACACTTTTGATAACCTTGTTGCTAATTTGTTTAATTTGTAGTTTTTTAAATATTTTGTGCGAATATATATTTTATAGTGTAGTATCAGTTATGATGGTACACTTAAGATTTTGTCATTAAACAATGTCAAGAAAACTTTCCTATGCTAATAGAAATTCATATTTTTGCCCCAACCCAGAGTGCCCCTTTTGTGGAAATTAAATATATTCCACATTAAAAAACGTCCTGTGTAACATTTAGTTCCCGTGAAGAAGCCATTGAATAGCAGTAACTACCTCGATCTTGCCTTCTGGCTAAGACCAAAGTATAGTATCTATCTGATGTTACGCTAAGTAAATCTCTCCTTAATCAATAAAAGAAAACGTTTCCAGGCAAAGACAGTTTTGTCCTAATTCAGAGTGTCCCTTTCTGGAGAGATGAATATTTCCCTACATTAAAACTGATGTTGTGTCAAATTTTGCTCTCATAAGGAAACAAATAGCAGAAACGTCTGAGGTGACTCTGGCAGTGGTTCGGGTCTTATCGATAATACTGCTCGCATCGTATCAGGTCACGTCAACGGAGTTGTTCGAGATCGTTTTGGATCGAGTCGACGGAAGTATTTGATACTGTATCGGGTCGTATCGATGTTATGTTTCGTGCTGAATCGTGTAGACGGAATTATTCAGTTTACCTTTGTTGTTCAGTTAACCTGGCGGTTGTCGCAGTCGTACTGCTGCGTGTAATAACAATATTATATGTGTGTGCATGTATGTGTAGATAGAGGTGTGTGTGTGTGTGTTTTAATTACGCCTGTCTCCTTTATTCCTCGTGAAGTTACAGGTGATGGACAGAAAAGTATAGAGTTTTCAGATCAGCGAAAATACCATTTAAAACTTTGTCGAAAAAAATATTATTTTAAACCTTATCCTGACAGGCTGCTGAAAATATGTACTAGCAGACCCCGTGGAAATTCTAGTGAATGAGAAATTTATTAAACAAACAAATACGTTTTCATAAAGTTGATATTTTTTGAATAGCGCAAAATCTTAGTGTTGCGACCCGGAAGGGTCAGTAAGGAAAAACACGAACACGGATATTGTTTAGAAAATTAAAATACGTTGAAATAAAACAGAATATACAAAGGGCAAATGTCGTTGCACGTACAACCAACATGGCGTATTACGGAATACACGGATAATCGCACGTTTCGGTCTGTTTATACGGTTCGGAAAAGTTCACCCTTTGTTTGTGAGTGAGTCCTTTCTAACAAACAAACCTTAGGATTTTTTTCATCGCACAAAGCTGGTCAAAATCTTTTCTGCTTTGAGTCGATAGTCAGTCATGGTGAGTTTTGTTTCTTCTCCATCGTTGCTGATTTGCATGGGGTTAGGGTTAGGGTTAAGGTTAAGGTTAGGGTTAGGGTTAGGGTTAGGGTGTGTCGCGATCGAAGTCTTAAAAGTTACGTCGATCAGCTCTTTCTCTGGATGTAATGTGTATCTAGTGCCAGTTGAGTGGCGTTTTTTGTTATTGTTTATTTTTTATTTTTTTGCGACGCTTTTATTTTCTGTTCACTTTTTAATTGTTTTGTTATTCCTCAACGTATTTTCAACTTATACGAGTTATTTATTTTTCTCTCTTCGTCAATTTTCTGTATGCAATTCATTGTATGCACCTTTGGTTTACATAAATAGCTTTTTTTAAAGATATTTTGCACGATACGTTTTCGTTTTTTTTACTTTCTTCAGGTTACATATTTTTCGATTAAATATCTATTTATCTAGTTTAGTCCAAAAAGATTTGCCGAATTTTTTAGAACGTATGCCTTCAATATTTTTTATAGTAATGCCCAACATTTTTATAGTACTGCTCAACATTTTTATAGTACTGCCCAACATTTTTATAGTACTGCTCAACATTTTTATAGTACTGCCCAACAGTTTTATAGTACTGCTCAATATTTTTATAGTACTGCCCAACAGTTTTATAGTACTGCTCAACATTTTTATAGTACTGCCCAACATTTTTATAGTACTACCCTACATTTTTATAGTACTGCCCAACATTTTATAGTACTGCTCAACATTTTTATAGTACTGCCCAACATTTTTATAGTACTGCCCAACATTTTTATAGTACCGCCCGACATTTTTATAGTACTGCTCAACATTTTTATAGTACTGTTCAACATTTTTATAGTACTACCCGACATTTTTATAGTACTGCCCAACATTTTATAGTACTGCTCAACATTTTTATAGTACTGCCCAATATTTTATAGTACTGCCCAACATTTTTATAGTACTGCCCAATATTTTATAGTACTGCTCAACATTTTATAGTACTGCCCAATATTTTATAGTACTGCTCAACATTTTTATAGTACTGCTCAACATTTTATAGTACTGCCTAATATTTTATAGTACTGCCCAACATTTTTATAGTACTGCCCAATATTTTATAGTACTGCCCAACATTATTATAGTACTGCCCAATATTTTATAGTACTGCTCAACATTTTTATAGTACTGCCCGACATTTTTATAGTACTGCCCAATATTTTATAGTACTGCCCAACATTTTTATAGTACTACCCGACATTTTTATAGTACTGCTCAACATTTTTATAGTACTACCCGACATTTTTATAGTACTGCTCAACATTTTTATAGTACTACCCGACATTTTATAGTACTGCTCAACATTTTATAGTACTGCTCAACATTTTATAGTACTGCTCAACATTTTATAGTACTGCCCAATATTTTATAGTACTGCTCAACATTTTATAGTACTACCCGACATTTTTATAGTACTGCCCAATATTTTATAGTACTGCCCAACATTTTTATAGTACTACCCAACAGTTTTATAGTACTGCTCAACATTTTTATAGTACTACCCGACATTTTTATAGTACTGCCCGACATTTTATAGTACTGCTCAACATTTTATAGTACTACCCGACATTTTTATAGTACTGCCCAATATTTTATAGTACTGCCCAACATTTTTATAGTACTACCCGACATTTTTATAGTACTGCCCAATATTTTATAGTACTGCTCAACATTTTTATAGTACTACCCGACATTTTTATAGTACTGCCCAATATTTTATAGTACTGCCCAACATTTTTATAGTACTACCCGACATTTTTATAGTACTGCCCGACATTTTATAGTACTGCTCAACATTTTATAGTACTACCCGACATTTTTATAGTACTGCCCAATATTTTATAGTACTGCCCAACATTTTTATAGTACTACCCGACATTTTTATAGTACTGCCCAACATTTTATAGTACTGCTCAACATTTTTATAGTACTGCCAAACATTTTTATAGTACTGCTCAACATTTTTATAGTACTGCTCAACATTTTTATAGTACTGCTCAACATTTTTATAGTACTGCTCAACATTTTTATAGTACTGCCCAACATTTTTATAGTACTGCTCAACATTTTTATAGTACTGCTCAACATTTTTATAGTACTGCCCAACATTTTATAGTACTGCTCAACATTTTTATAGTACTGCTCAACATTTTTATAGTACTGCTCAACATTTTTATAGTACTGCTCAACATTTTTATAGTACTGCCCTATATTTTATAGTACTGCCGAACATTTTTATAGTACTGCTCAACATTTTTATAGTACTGCCGAACATTTTTATAGTACTGCTCAACATTTTTATAGTACAGTCCAACATTACTAGTAAATATTATTGTTTAATAAAATTAATCTTATTACCAGTCATAGTCATCGTGCAGGTGTACTTTAAGTTTTTCTTCAAAGTCGATATTTTTATTCAGTTTCTTCCACGTATATAAATTTATAATTGAAAGGTTCGATCCAATATCCAACTGTAATTTCACAGTTTTGTTAATACTGCATTTGTCACGAGAGTGTTTCAAACACAGTTAGTCCCATGGAGTGTTTATACATTCCAATGCAAAAATGCTTATAGTGTTATTATTTATATATTATGTAGTTATCCTGCTGGTTCAGAATGTATCTACAGACCCTATTGAACAGTTTGAATCAATTGTATCTTGTTGATATTATTATAAAATAATACAATAAAATAAATTTTAAAACTAAAGAAGATTTAAAATATTACATAAGCTAAGCTCATATTTACAAGACTGAAAGAGAAATAAATTGTAAAAAAATAATAATTTCATCAAAACACTTATGATAAAGAAAATACTAAAACATTAATTCCATATTAAATATTACAGAATAGCCTAATTCTACATAATATGCCTTGTATTTACAAAATTTCATTCTTACTTGAAACATATAAAATATATAAATCATAAGATCATTCCTAGGTTAGTCAACTGGGGTGACTGGACACCCCAGAATGAGAAAGCGACGGCTATCGCAAAGGAAAACTGAAATACAACTGCGTTATACCACGTGTGCAATGCTCTCACTGAGTCAGGAGACTACTGGGAAGGAAGAAAAGAAATAAGTTGCCAACTAGGAATTATGAGCAAAATTGGGGTTACAAAACACTCCAGGGAACTAACACAGAGTTAAATATCTTGAGAATTTATTATTTACGTAAATTTTCGTCTGACTTTTCGGTGGTGTTTTTATGTCTGAGTCTATTTATTTGTTTGCATCTGATGCTGCAATACGACATTTTGTGCCTAAGTTTGCCACAATGTTGACAATTTTCATTCTTAAAGATGCAGAATTTTCTCCAGTGCAGTTCGCTGTATCAGTAACATGGTCTTGGCAGTATTTTTTTCTGAATAGTCCGTCGGTTTGTAAAATGTGGAGAGCCATTTTCTATTGCCTTTTTTTATTAAAGAAACCGATTTGCTTTATACTTAGACTGTGGCTTGACATATTCGTTTTTCTGTTTGTTTGCACTTTACCGATTTCTCTATATTTTTAGAATTGCTTCTCATGCTCATAACCTCTTGGCAATCTTGCACAAGTTTCTAAATTCGCTTTCAAGTTATGATTATACTCGCCCTATACCTTCAGCATTTTTGTCGACACTAGCCCGTGATCAAAACTTAGACATTTGAAATAATCCTAAATACTCTTCTACGTTCTTTATAGTTAAATTAGAACATCACCACTTTTTATGAAATAGAGATGTATTCAGATTGAAAACTTCTGAAAGTAACTTAACGGTTTCCGCGAACTGTAAATCCCTGGTCTTTTTAGGTAAAAGGTATTCTAAAACCTACTGTGTTCAACGGTTTCTAGTTTTCGTAAAAGCAGAGGAACTTTTTTCGCACCAGGCTAATCGTCGCAATTGACTTTGAAAAGGTCTTCATACATTCTAAAGAATGCGTCGATCGTTTGGTCTTGATCAGAAAGGTAGGTAAACACTTCCTCTGTGTTCTCTATTATGTTTAGCAAAAAAACTGTGTTCCTGTCCGTTTTAGGTTTATAGGTCAGGTTTTTGAGAAGTAATTCCTGATTTTTTTCTCTACGTTTCTCCATTTATAGCTATTTAATTGGAGAAAAAGCGTGTTTACCCTTTTATTCTCTTTAGTTTTGAATAGAAATATTATAAAGTACAGCTATGAAAATTTTATTTTTAGTGTCCGACAAAATGGTATTCCCTATTTTTGTGGTACTTTCGTAGTCTCAGTAAAAAAAAGTATTTTGTTCGTTAAAAATGATTTTCTCTTAGCCAATAACTTCGGTGCATATTTACTGGTATAATGTTATGCATTTCCTTTTTCCGTTAGTTGAAAAACTTTTGTTGATGGTACTTTTTTTCAATTTCAATTATTTTTTGCCAAATTATTGTGAATATCCTCTTTGTGACTTCGAGTTCTTCCTCACCAAGTTGTTGTGGAACACTAGGGTATTTTAAGTTCAGATTTCTGTCGGGTGTTCTCGAGTCCACGGTTGCAAAGTTGTTTTTAGTGTCCTCTTTGTGAATTAAAATCTCTCATCGCCAAGTTGTTGTGCCCCGGAAGGGTCACTAAGGAAAAACACAGACACGGATATACGTTTGAAAATTATATTGAAACGAACAGAATATACAAAGAGCAAAAGTGGTAGCACGTACCACCGAGGCCACGTAAAACGAAGTACACAGACCAGTAATTACTACTCTCTCACTGCGAGAGGATGTGGTCAGAAGGTTGGTAATTGAAACAGAATCCCAAAATAAAGAGCAATCTTGCCCATCAAAAATAAGTATGAGTAGCCTCAGACAAACTACAAACTCTCTGCTCCCGAAAGCCGGGAAGAAAGGCCTGGAAAAATAGAGATCTTAGGACTTTAAAGAATATTTTGCATCAATCCGACAGCAAAAAGGCTATCTAAATGGCCGTGTTTCTGTCAGACTGGTTATTGAGGTTGGAATCTCGACCTCTGTGTAATAATACGTATAAAAAACAGTAATTTACCACTTTCCTTCCGCGAGATGATATGACACAAAGTCGGAAAGTGGGAAAATGGACCAGCGCCTCAAGAAGAGGAATAGTCTGGCCCTGGAAAATTTCGTTTAAGTAGCTCCGTCGGCATTTCCCGGTAAGAACAACAATCGATAAACTTGCTCCTCCCGAACGACGGGAGGCAAGGTCTGGTAGGGTAGACCTCGTAGAGCTACACGAAACTCTTTTACATCAGTTCAACAGCAAAAGACCATCGAAATGGTCCAGATTCTGTCGAACTGGTTGTCGAGGTTGGAAACTCGATTTACTTGTACTACGAAAGTACACAAACAGATATTTATCTCTCTCCCACAGCAGTAGGATGCGACACAAGGTCGGAAAGTGGGAAAATGAATCAGTGCTACAACAGGAGCACTTTAGCTTTGCCAAATTTATGCCTGGATAGTCCCGTCAGCGTTCCCTGCTGAGGGCGCCTCAGGTAACAAGCAATAAACTTGCTCCCTATGAAAGCCGGTATGCAAGGTCTGGGAGGGTTGACCTCCTAGGCCTACACAGAACATTTTGTAGAGTTTGACAGTAAAAAGGCCACCGAATTCGCTCAGTTTACCTCTTGTGCATAGATGCATTCTCACAACAATTGTTTTGACAGAAAAAAAATATGAGTTTATTAACATTTCTATGACCAAGCTTCTATCTTTCTATCATCAACGCTTTAACCCCCGTCTGGCATCAATCGACATGAATGACTCCTGACTTGGGGAGGCTCCATATTTTTAAGAACTTCTTGGTCTGACCTTTACTCCTGATTTGAGATGGAACACGAACATAAATCTGTTGCCAGGGTTGCTGGAAAAATGATAGGATCGTTCTACCGCTGATGCAATTCTCTACCTGTATAAAGGCCAAGTACGCCATGGATAGATTACTGGGCAGTTTCTGCTAGAAGCAGCTTATCCTACCTTGACAGAGTTCAAAATAGACTTTGCAGCCTAGTGGGAGGATGCCCTTTTCTCTTCCCTGCAACCTCTTTCCTATAAAAGAGACGATGTGAGTCTTTGCTTTAGCGTTATTTCCATTGCAAGTTCTCGTCTGAGTTCTAATCTATGGTTCCCCTCTGTCCTGGCTTTCATGAAAAGCACCTTCCCAGCTAGAACCACTGTCAATAATTTCCTCATGCTTTATCTGTGTTTAAACCTAAACATAGATTCCATAAACAAAGCTTCTTTCTTAGAGCTGTATGGTTTGTGAAACTTTGTTTCGTTTTTCTGCTTTCCAACTGACTACAATATTGTTGTGAACAAATTATTGATAAGCAATCCTCTTAAGTCAACCAATTTCCCAAATTTCTACTACTAACTGTAATTACGACATTTTTTAACACTGTACACTCATTAATCTCTCAGGCCTTATAAGTGGTAACTCCTTCGTAAAAAATAGTTCCCATTGTGTTTTAAATATAGAACTTAACAATGGGATAAATTAATAAGTACTAATAAATACTTAGACAATAATATTGTTTTACATTGTTCAATAGAAATAATAAAACCACGTCGTCAGAGACAATCTTATTTTACTTTTTTAGTCTAGTACCCTATAATCTTTTTGTTTTGCCTTGTTTTTTTCTAAAATTAGATTCGTTGCATGTCGAAATTACTACGAGTTTCTTTCTCACGCCATAGAACAATGACCGTATATAATAATAATAATAATAATAATAATAATAATAATAATAATAATAATAATGTTATTGTTATTATTTGAATAAGCTACATCAAAAGTCGTCACTCTCATATCCTTGCCTAAGGTTGCCATATTAGCTTTTTGAAACCAAGTTTCCGGAATTTTGCTTTTTTGAAGCGGTTTGGCTTTAAAAAATTGTATTTTGCTTTTTTAAAACGTAATGTACGGACTAACTAAGAATATGACAAGTAAAATATTATATAGACTTATTGGATGTAACAATATAAATTTGGAATTGAAGTGTAACATAACAACAATTAGCTTTAACACTTGCATGACAAATCACCAAGATATTATTTGAACATAAATAGACCTACGAATACCTTGTTTCTATTCGAAAGGGGTGTAGTATTGATAAAACATTAAAATCAGTTAATAAAAAAAGAACGTAATTTGATTAAAATACGGTTGACTGTGTCTCCATATGCTGACGACAAAAAGGGATAAAAATGGAAACATGTTACAAAGCTTTTTGCGTTAACACACGCAGACATCGAGGAATGTGTGAATGGTCTTATTATATGTTGAAACTGATTTGCACACGTCAGCAAAACTTGTTCATATACCAAACAAACAGGAAATTAGGTCATTACAATCTTAGTTATAAATGCAGTTGAAGCCAAATAGCTATTAACAGTATTTCACGTGGTCCAAGGAGACAAATTCCAACAGATTGTTATTTCCAACAAATAGACCGACGAAAATGACCTTTTAAATATAAATACGAATTTTATATTAAATTTAATTTTGTTACGTCGATAAAATGTTACTTCAACCATATACGTAACAGATCGATGATGAATGCTAATATACATGTTCGTCCAACAGACTAACGTATTGTTAAATATTTTCTGTGGTCTGTTGCTCAAAATGCGTTTTACAGTCTATATGAATGTTAAAATCTACTTTAATCGCTGGTAGCATATATATACACACTGACGGGCAAATAAACCCACAACACAGTTGATCTAAAAAAAAAAATAATAATCCATTGCTTTTATTTACCACCTTCAAATCACTTTTTGATTATAAATTATTACTGGTGCTTTGACGTTTCTAATAAGGTCACGGGGTAATATGGGGTTAGGCAGTTGTCAGTCGGTAAAAATTGTCAGGCGCAACCATTATTAGTATGCAAAATCCAGCTTAAATACTCGCGTCAAACTCCAATTAGGCATCAGAGATATAGTAAAATTAACTTAAACGTTGTGCATTGCTATTATTTACAATTATGTAAAAGAGACAAAAATCTAATTCATAAATTAAGTACAAATAAAGTTTTATTTCAAACTAAAACTTGACACACTAACGTTAATTCTGTTTAAAACTTAAGTGTGGAAAACACATGAAAGTTTTATTTAAAAGCCAACCGTGAAAGACCAACAAACTCTGATTTTAAAGTTGCGTATGACAAATCGAAAAATGGTGTTTAAATTTTAAGCTTGTCAGACGATCAAAATGCTATTTTGTGGAAATCGCCCGACACAGAGCAGGAAGCTACTTGTTTTCAAAAGAAGCTAAGATAAATATTCATTAAAGGTCAATATCTAACTAACAATAGGTGGTATATGGATATATTCCAATCCAGAAAACAGCAATTTGTTTTTCGGAAACATTGCTCATGGAATATGAAACCTAAAGAAAAATATGGGAAGCGAGAGTTACGACGCTGCTAAACATACGGGTTACAGATAAAAAATAAAAATAAAAACATGATTTTGTGAGTGTGACTTACAAACATTGCATTTTCATAATATGTTTGGACGTAACTTTAATGAGGTACGTCCAATTAAACTGGGCGTTTAATTATAAAATATCATTTAAAACTGAAGAGTATGATCGACGGCCAAAGGCATTATCAAGCGAATTTTGGCATATGTCGCTTTCATCCACCATTATTAAGTATTCCGCTTTGGGAGAAAAGGAAATTAAAAGACAATAGGTGCTGTCTACGCATTTACAGTTCGAGGGTCGAAGAAAATTACGCTAATTTAAAACTTTACGATAACAATGTCTTAGTAAAAAAAAAAAAATAAAGATTAACACAAAATTTCACTGCACTCTAAGTTTATGACCGCTACAGTAAATGAGTTGATTTCTTTTAAAAACATGTTGGAAAGAATATCATACGTTAGCGTAATACACGCTTTTAAGTACGCGTTGAAAGATCCTAATTATGAATGACGTATTGTCTCGTATCCCAGGCACGTTTAAGTACTTACTTTTATCAATGTTGTTATATCATTGATTAGAAATAATTTATTAGAAATTAATTGTAGTGCATAAACATTAGAGTATGATGTCACTGCCATTTAAGAAATAGACCCATTCTTATTATGATTACATACGTGTTAGCTTATGTAATATTAAATTTATTATGTATTTAATGTTATATAAATGTATGTATATATTATTTAATTAATAGGTCAATTGTAATTATGATTGCATAAGTTTGATACAATAAAGTGTATGATTATGCAATATTAATGGATTACTTAGGTTTTTTTTACACAGTGGTCACCACTTCTCAAGGCCCGGAAGCTACCCAGGGATAAAGGTTATTGCAAGTACATTACGTTAGTGTGGAGATTTGATGAAGTGTTTACTTAAGGGGGCGGTTCATTATGAATTTGTTAACGTTGGACTTGAACACATCCAAGTTGTAGTCAGGTGGGAAGCAGGCACGGAACAGAGTTCCACAGGCGTGCAGTTCTAAGAGGTTAAATGTCTTATCAACAAAATCAAACTAAACACCTTTAGGGGTCGAAAACTGTGATCAAATTTGATTTTCCCGAACATTTTTTCAATGGGTCGTATTCATCACATTTGTTTGTACAAACAAAGCAACGATTATTGATTATTATTAACAAAAGTTAACAAATTAAAAAGGCTACGATGTCATGTTTTATAATTGTTGTGAGGACTCACCCCCTCACAATATATGAACTCTTCCGGACAGTATGAATATACTGAAAGGTAATCACTATGGGTGTGGTTAAGTATCTCGTTGTAATATTGGCGTTAGGTACTACAATTCTCGTTCTCTATATATCCTGTCTTGTTTTTAATACTCTAATAGAAAGTATTACTTACAAAGGCGGCTGAACCTCTGTTTAGCCTTTCAAGTGATAAGATCGGGATAGTAAACAAGTAGAAAAACTTAATTTTGAACGTGTATTTTTTTTATATACATATGACAGTAATTTGACTACGAGGGAAATGGTGGCTGTTAGAAAGACGAATTCAATGGAATAGACAGTTGTTTTTTGACAACCGATAGAGAGTACAGATTTTCAGAGTTAGTATTGTGAATGACGGTTTAATTTATGAGGAGTTGATACGCATTGTAACGTTGGAGACATCCTTTTCCATTTATATGCTATTTCGGCCTTCTTTTATTTTGACATAAAAAATTTATCTTTAAGACACCTTGATTGGCGGTGACTAAAAAATTCAACAGGCTCTGCATTCGCTTCATACAAGAATTTGTAGGATCTGCCACGTGACCATTTGTAGGATCTGCCACGTGACCATCTGCCACGTGACCATTTGTCGTCGAATGAGTTAAGAAGGCTAAGCGAAATTTTAAATTGTGCAAAAAAGAGCCAGTAACAATTATCCCGTTAAAAGTAACTGGAATGGGCCTACGTAATCAATCAATAACTCGAGGGTCAACCAGACTATAATAAAACTATGCACATTCTGTATACAGTATTTAGTACAAAACTTTCGTTCGTTCATTACTCAACGGCGTTATACCATAGAAACGGTCGACGTTTGTTTAGCGTATTTGCAGAAATTATCAGTACAGTTTCGTAGTGTAAATAACAGAATATTAAGATGAAAATGTTACTGGACTTTTGCGAGAGCATCATCACGAGTTCACACATAAACAACTGATGAGTTTTTGGCCCGAGCTGGAAACATTACTAAGGAATTAACAACAGCATAAGCTAGCACTAGTCATGTGGTATCTGAATATTACGGAGACAATGTGGAGTCTCCCCAAAATTAGTGATAGGCGTGAAATCCTTGTGTGCTATAAGTGTGTGGGAGGTTCTAATCATCTTGCTAAGAGGGTTCTGAGTCGAAGTAACATGAGTAAAACCATTACGATGTTATGGCTGCAATGATTTTGGTCACACATCTTGCAACTGTTCGGAAAATTAATTCGGAGACAAGATATCGTCGCCACCCTTTCTCCTTACCAAAGAATGGAAGCAGAAGTGCCAGTCGTTGGCGTCAAAATTGATTATTCACAGTGCCTACCAGTCGTAGACATGATATGTTCCCGATCTATAGTTAGCGCTAATCACTGTCAGCTGTCGGAGAAGCAACAAGTGAATGTTTTGATCATCAATTGTTATATTTTTATTTAAGTTGTTTTGTTCTTACTAAATTAAAATATTTTCATTTAAATTGATTTGTTCTTACTAAATAAAAAAATTAGATATGCAAATTCAGTTTCTTTCCACGTGATTTTGTTTTAAAAGACCAAGTTCTTTCTCTATTGCTTTAGTAGCTGTGAATTTTGTTCAATAAAGCTTTGGAAAGAGGTTTTGTTTTACGTCTCAATTTACTTACAACACTACACCCAAGCATGTTGTGGTGTAGAAACTGTCACTATCTGTAATGTGAAAAGTTCACACAGCTGAGATTGTCGTCCTGATAATGTAGCAAAACTTTTGGCTAGGACCTACTCATTGGAATTGATGCATTAAGAGCTTTAGAGGATGTGATGATCACAGTGGACAGATGTGTAACACATTGTAAAACGGAATCTGTGCAGGTATTTCTATTGAGGAATAACACTTCTATGCTATGATTGATCACAAAGAGAATACCTGGACTTTGAGTTGAAAATGGAGCATCAGAGATGCCCCATGGAGAAATATTTTTCTCTCCCTGCTGAACAGTGTGCAAACGAGACCACTGACTGGTGCAAAACTGCAATCGAAGCGCATGTTCCCATGCTGAAATTTTATAGTAAGCCACTCTCCTCAATAGTTTACGTCGACTTGCGCAACTGCCATTGCTCAAAAGCAGCATGCATACCGCAGATTTAACCGACATAATTCCAGTTCAAACAGACTGAAGTATATAGAAGTTAGAAATAACGTTAAAAAAGAAATACCGACAGCTAAGCGAGAATTTACGGAAACCACTAAAAAACGCATAGAAGCACAAAATCTAGGAACTCAGGACTTCTGGAAAATCTACAACAGTGTAGTAAATAATGGGCAATCAACAATTCCCCCACTAACCAACAATCACGAGGTTGTCTCCTCAGCAACCGACAAGGCTAACATGCTTGCCAGTCGGTTTGCCTCAAACTCCACACTGGACCCTTCCAACAACCCCCTACCTGACTTTCCTATGCGGACAGACGCCACGCTAGACAATCTGAAAATCACCCCTGCTCAGGTGCATGCAATCATAAAATCCATGACACTTCAAAAGCATGTGAACCCGATCTCATCCCAGCTGTGCTATTAAAAAAGTGCTCAGCCGAAGTAGCTCCAGTTCTCTCCAAACTGCTTCTGTTGTACCAGTATTCAAGAATTCTGGCGAAAGGACTGACCCATCAAATAATCGCCCCATTAGCCTTCTCCCACTTTTTACCAAAATATTTGAGGCCTTAATTAACCATGCTCTAGTCCATCATCTTTCAGATGCTAAACTTATGACTTACCAACAATATGGATTTAGACAAGCCCGTTCCACAGCAGACATCCTAACTGTAATCTCTGAACGTATATACCATTCACTGGACAAAGCGAGGGAGGGCAGAGCGGTAGCTCTAAATATATCTAAGACTTTTGACAGGGTATGTCATAAGGGTCTCCTCAGGAAAATTAAATCATACGGTATCACTGGTAGAATACTTAACATAATTAAATCCTTCTTAGATAAAAGAAAAATCCAGGCTGTCCTCGACGGTCGTACATCTAAACAATATGATATAAATGCGGAAGTGCCACAGGGTTCTATCCTTGGACCTCTATTGTTCCTGATATTCATAAATGACCTCCCCGACAAAATTGCCTCTGAGATGGTATATATGCTGATGACACTACACTCTATGGCAGGCACGACAGGAATATGAATGAACACATTTCTAAAGAAATGGCAGAAAAACTAGAGGAAGACCTCCAATCTGCAGTGGAATGGGGACAAAAATGGTTGGTCACGTTCAATGCCGCCAAGACTAAACTAGTTTCATTCAATAATTACAAGAACCCCTCTCTACCACCTATAGCAATGGCCAACGACTCTTTATCTGAGAGTACATATTTCAAACTCCTTGGCCTAACGTTCAAAGGAAACATGAGTTGGAACAATTACATTGTAGGCATTGCCAGGGCCGCTGCAAGAAAGGTGGGCTCTCTTTACCATGCTAGAAAACTACTAACACCCGAAAGTATCCTGCACCTCTATACGGCCACCATTCGCCCATGTATGGAGTATTGCTGTCACATTTGGGCTGGTGAATCTGCTACTAGTCTCTCGCTTCTTGACAAGGTTCAAAAGAGAGTCGCAAATCTTATAGGCCCTGAACTGGCATCTAAGCTTCAGCCTCTGTCCTATCGACGAAATGTTGCATCCCTCTGCCTTTTCTACAAGTATTTTAGTGGTGAATGCTCTGACGAACTGCAATCACTTGTGCCCCCACGACGTGAGCACCCTCGACAAACCCGACAGGCTGCTAAATCCCACCACCACACTGTAGAGATCCCTAGATGTAAAAGATATTTCTACTCCAATAGTTTCTTCCCCAGAACCGCTAGACTTTGGAATTCCATACCAGGTCCCTACTTCCCCAACAATACTGACGTGCAGAAGTCCAAGTGTAACGTGAACCGACATCTTGCTGCCCAAATCCCTACATAGTACCCCAGTAGTTGTTGCCCCTGATAGTAGCCCCCTACACGAAAGTGGCAATTTGCCTTGATTGGGGTGAATACAATAAAAAAAAATAAATAAATAATTCCAGTTTGCAGGTTCTACAAAAGATGAATCTGCACACAAGCAATTTCGGATATGTATTGATAACGATTGACATAATGGATTACAGAGAATAAAACCAACATCTTACAGCACTCACCAGGAATGCTTATGTTTGTGCCACTTAACTTCAGGGGTGACATCAGAAAGGAATTTATGCAGCATTGCTGGATTTGAAAGGTGCCGACCTGCATATATGTGACAGTAAATGTGGGTCGTCAATGATTCCCCAAAGGATTAATCACACTCTTAGCTATTGAGCAACCTATTGAAAAACAAAGTACGAAAAGTGTGGAACAGTAGATTCATAAACTACATCCTTTCTAAAAAAAAAAACACATGGATCTGAGTTTCGCTGAGACCGTGAAGTTACCGTCAGTACTATTCAGTCCAAATCGTTATTATTCCACAAAAAGTAGTGATGTTTTCATTTGGTTAAGCGAGACGATGAAGAGTATTAAGCGTTCGCGTCGGTCGTAAACAAGCACCATAACGCTTTTAGATGAGTGGAATTGTTTTAAAAGCTTCATGTTTACTCAGGAACTAGTTTCGGCAAAGAAATTAGACGAAAGCGAAATTCGAATACAAAACAAAACTCACTTTACATAAACTTGCGGATGCTTGCAAAACATTTGCAAGCACGAGAAACGATTCTAAAAACATAGTGGAATCGCGTGTATCATACATATAAAAATTAAAATCAGTATAATTCAAATAAATTATTCCCGTGAAAAAGAGATCAAACAAAATAGCTACTCATATTTTCTAAATAAGAGAACCATATAAAATCCGAGGAAATTGCCCTCTATATATATGATGTTAAGAATTGCATAACTAAGTATTTCATTATTTTCTGAATAAAACTTGTAAAAATCCTGAAAGGTTTAATAAAGAAAGCAATCATAAAACAAAAATTAGAATTGGACAGATAAAGTTCAACGAAAAGTAAGACAAAAATGTACGCAAGTACGTAATAGTCAATATATTTAATAAAAAGTGAAATTACAGTCTGGCCCTGCAATTGTTGGGACTTTCGACCTCGATTTATTCCAACCAACACCAGAACAGTCACGGTCGGATAAGAAGAAAACATTCCTCGACTCACTGATTATTGACCCGAAGCTGAAAAGATTTGATGGTACAAGGGTGTTGACTACTCACTCATATACAATTTATGCACTTTTCCAAATGATATAGTTATTCCGGGACTAACAACCATGAGTTTGAGTGTGTATCCATATTGGTGCTAAGTACTACACCTATCATTTCCTATGTATGCTGCTTTGTAGTAAATGAAACAGTTTTTCTAAACTAAAATATTGTTACCTATTTTAAGATTCGATATTTTGCGTCTAATGACCGACCAATCGTACGAATGCGGATAATACGCAACCATAATTGGTTACAGAATCACAAGAATAACACAGCGCATCAGATTTCAGTCGGCCAGTACGAGAATACGATCTGAAACAAACATTATAAACACTAAGATATTTTCTAAATTTAATCTCACCCAAAGGATCAAAGCTGAAGAAAATTGAAAACATCCTAAAATATAACTTAGTATACGTTAAAATCTTCAATTTGTCTAGTTTCCCTAATAATAATTTACATGCTGTGATACGCTCGGTGTTAAAATTTAAATAAATACTTTAATTGCTCACGCCTATATTTTTGGGGTGGGGGGTGTCGACGAGACCGACCACCATTCAAATCTGAGTGATTAAAGTAAATTCTACAAATCTTTTAAACACTGAACTCGCATAAAACGATTGAAAACACTACCAGTAGAAACGCATGCAAGTTATGTAGCATCGGATGCTATAAAACATATGATGATATCGTGGGAGTCTTGGGTAGGTTGCCGTTATATGTACAGCGACGAGAAACGTCCACGGTAAAATTTGAAATTTACGGAAACTTAAACGGTTATGATTTAATTTGAAAAATAAAAGCTAATATGGTTTTAGTACAGGTTTGCACGAAAACAAAAATACTATCGGAAGAATAAATATGTCAGAAGGAGGTTAGGTTCTTAATGAACGTGAATGACTTTCAGGCTCTTGAAGTACATAAAATAATTTGAAAACCATTGAAATGGCAAATAAAATAAGCGGTGAAAAGTTTTTTGTGTTTTCCTAGACTTCAATTGTAAATCAGCCTACCATAGAAAGACACGCTCGGAAAGTCTATGATATATCTGTAAAGCACATGCAAGTGTTTCTGTTTAGTGTTGGTGTCCTCCACTAAGGTATTAGCTCCGTGGCCCATAATCGTATAAAACTATGAAAAACACAATTAGCTGAAGACCCTTAAAGACTTTCGCATCGATCAAATAACTGAGGGGGTAAAATCGCGTTCGAACTCACAGAGTATGAAGTATCGAATAAGGTGTGTTACCTGTAAGTCCTTATAAAATGCACCCAAAAATGTGACTTACACATTGATAGCAGCTTAAACGTTGAACTATATAGAGATCTATGTTAAATTGCTGGGAGACTCATGTGTTGGTCAATATAGCCTTGATATTTATTCGTAATATTAACGTGCCTAAAAGGTTAGTAAGTAAAAGTTACATTTTAGAATATGTCAACTAGTAACGTTTTGAATAATACACTACGATATATCTTCGAGCAACTGAATCATTTACGTCAAATTTTACTCGACGATGAAGCGGGTGTATGCCAATGAACAGTAAGATAATGCAATAGACAACCGAAAAAAATCACAAAGACTTGAATGAATTTAACTGATGCCACGCACAGTGTATCTCCTCTTCGTGATTTGATTCGTGCTTCTATTGTTATGATCACAAGAGTTCAACAATAAAGCGTCAAGGGGCGAAGTATTGTGAAAGGAAACTTATGTAAAGATGGGTTTAAAAACCGTCGAAAAACTGGCTACCAATAGACGATACGATGGCGTCAATATTGAATGATTGAATGAAGAGTAAAACCAAAACCTCAACAAAATATTGCAAGACATTTAACACATTAAAATTATTTCAGATGTTTAGGAACGTCAGATTTTATTGTATTTGCATATTACTTTTATTTTATTATAATCTATTTAAACTATATAAATATAGGCAACATATACAAATAAGTTAGAAAATAGTAAGGAATCTTATAAATCGATATTTGATTCCACTTTGCGTATTTTTCATTCTAACCTCATATTTATCCGATTTTTTATGAATAATTATTCCAGGTAAGAACACTTAAGAATAACCTAAACCTGTTTACCACGTCAATAAAAGATACATTTTGGGTATTTCTTTATCTAGATCAGCTTTTGTATAAACGTGTAGGTTTTTGAAACAGGACTATTAAGACATTTAGTTCTTACAGAGATTAGTATCTCAAATAAATGCCGACCAAATGTGTTTTAAAACTCCTGTTAAACGCTGCTTAAGTCATTTTATACGAATAACCGTCGTTAACTATCGTCACATTCACTAGATTTATCAATCCTGTTTTCTTTAAATATAAGCATATTTTCTATTTATCTCATTTATTTCAAAAAAAGGAGATCATGTTTTTCCATTTAATTCACATACAACAAAAAAGCTATGAAGAGTAATTTCAATCAAGTATTTTTGAAAATTATTATTGACATACATTATAACAAGTAATGAATATTAAAAGAAAATAACAAATATTATATGGCGCGCTAATAGCACCTCGTTTTTGTTAATAATCTAAAACATTACTACACATTCAACTGACATATGAACAAAATTTTACACAAGGTAAACTTATTAACAATGTTCTTATTTGTGCAAAAGAATCCATTTATGTTTTATGAAATCTTAGCTTATTTCTAACCAATGAAAACTATTTTACCACTTTTCCAGCATACACGTCGTCGTCAACAACAACTAACGACTACTTCTACTGCTTATAAAAACAATGTCGCAAGTTCCGAATTTTCATAAACCCACTTGTTAATTAATAGCACTAAATATGTTTCTCTTTTAACGTCTTTTCTTCCCGAAAATGAAATGAAATTTATTTATAATTATAAATATGGTTTAATAGTCACTTATATTTTCTAGAATTTACTGAATAATCCTTATTTTTTGGTTATTGTTTCTTTTATAAATACAGAGCCTCAAGATTAAATGGTAATTATTAAGGTGGACAAAAATATAACTATATAACAATGTTCTAATTTGATTGCCAGCATCCCACATACAATTTTATTTATAGTATCAATATCAATATTAATGTGAGATTATACCATGCTATAACAAACACGAGCGAAAAACGAATGAACACGTAGCCAAGATAATGACCAACTCTTAAAAGAAGACCTCCAGACTGTTATGGAATGGGAACAGAAATAGATGCTAACATACAATGATGTCAGGAATAAGTTTTTCCCTTTAACAATTACAATAAATCTTTTCAATCATTCATTGCCATGACTACTAAAACCTGAAAGATTTTCGTTAAAATAACTCGACTTGACATTAACAGATAACATGAGTTAGAATAAATACAATGGGGACACTGGCAAAGTTGCTACGAAGAAATTCGGTTCTATTTACTGTGCCAGAAAATTACTTACACCTGTAAGTATCTAATACGTCTATAGAACCGCCATGTTCCTAAGCATTGACTATTAACTGTCACAACTAGGCTGCTGCACCTACCCTTTCTTTCGCGTTCTTAGACAGAGGCCGAAAAAATGTCTCTAATCTAATACATTTCCTATTATCAACCAAATTCTTACCCCTGTACAACCGCTGAAATGTTGCATCCATGTGCCGGTTTTAAATGTGTTTTAATGGAATGTGCGCCGACGAACTCTAAACACGTGTAACCCTCGAAAACACCCGTTACTAACCCCACGAGCAGAAGAATTACACTCATACAATGTAGAGATGCTGAAATACGGAAAAACTTTCAACTCTAATAGTGTCTTCTCTCAGACTGGGAGACTTCGGAATTCCCTTCTGGTTACCTGCTCCCCACACTGTACTAACATGCAAAGGATCAAGTGTAATGTGAACAAACATCTGACTGCTTAACCCACTACATAGTGGCCCTGAAGATTTTGTCCAAAATATTAGCCACTTAAGTTCAATTAGCACTTATTTTTAATGTTAATTTTTAAAAAAGTATGTTTATGAAATAATGCAAAAAATATTCCTACTTTGGGCTCTTGCGATCACAGCGATAATTCTCACTGAAAATATTCAAAGAACTTTTTTCTGAAGATATTAATTAACATTTAACACTAATAATCAACTTCCTGACAAGGGCAGACTAAAAATTCTGCTTTTATTTTTCGTTGGGGCAAATTTTTAGTTTTGTTTTCAATCTCAGAAAAGAAAAAAATCAAACACTACACTATACTATAGAAACGATATATTTCACGCGGTTTATGAAAGTGCATCAATGCCATTTTGAAGTGGGAGACTACTATCGGGGACATAAGTTGCAGGGGCATTATGAAGGGAGATTAGTAGCAAGATGGTTGTTCACATTACACTTGAACTTCGGCATGTCAGTACAGTTGAGAAAGCAGAATCCAGGAAGGGAGTTCCAAAGTCTAGCAGTACTGGTGAAGAAACTATTAGAGTGAAAGGCTTTCTTACACCTAGGGATTTCTACTGTGAAGGGGTAGGACTTAGCTGCTTGTCGAGTTTGTCAGGGGTAGTCACATCGAGTGCCTGTAGTTCGTCAAAGCATTCACCATTAAAGTACTTGTAGAACATGCAGAGGGATGTCACATTTCGTCGGTGGGACAGATGCTGAAGCCTAGATGACAGATCAGGACCTATAAGTTTGGCGACTCTCTTTTGAACCCTGTCCAGGAGTGAGAAACAAGCAGCAGATGCACCAGCCCAAATGTGACAACAGTACTCCATACATGAACGAATGGTGGCCTTATAGAGGTAGAGAATACTTTCAGGCGTAAGTAGTTTTCTAACACGATAGAGAAAGCCCGCCTTTTGACAGCAGCCTTCGCAATGCTCTCAATGTATCTATTCCAGTTCATGGTCCCTGTAAATGTTAGGCCGAGGAGTTTAAAGGACGTACTTTAAGGTAATGTGTACATGGCCATTGTTATTAGTAATAGAGAAGTTTTTTGTAATTATTGAAGGAAACAAGCTTAGTCTTGGCAACATTGAATGTGACCCTCCATTTTTGTCCCAATTCCACAACAGATCCTCTAGTGTTTCTGTCATTTTCTTAGATATGTGTTCATTTGTTTTACCCTCGTGACTGTTATAGAGAGTGGTGTCATCAGCAAATACACCCATCTCCGAAACAATTCTATCAGGAAGGTAATTTATGAATATCAAGAATAATAAAGGTCCAAAGATAGACCCCTGAGGGAGGTACTCCCGCATTTATATCCTATAATAAAAGTTCGAGAATAGACCCCTGAGGCACTACCGTATGTATATTATATTGTTTAGATGTACGACCGTCAAGGACAACTTAAATTTTTCTCTTAAGAAGGGTGGAATTACATTATGTATTCTTTCAGTGATACCATATCTAATTTCCTTAGAAGACCACCATGCCATACCCTGTCAAAACAACTTAGTATATCGAGGGCTACAACTCTACTCTCCCCTGTTTTGTCCAGTGAACGGTATATACGTTCAGAGATTACAGTTTAGATATCTGCTGTGGAACGGGCTTGCTTAAATCCATATTATTTGTCGGTCAGGCGTTTAGCAGCTGTAAGATGTTGATTAATTAAGGACTTAAATATGTTGGCGAATAGTGGGAGAAGGCTAATGGGCGATAATTTAATGGGCCAGTCCTTCCACCAGAATTCTTTAAGACTGGTACCACAGAAGCAGTCGTGAAAGCAAGATTCGTTAAGGCATTTATTGTAAAGTTTGGAGAGAACTGGAGCAACCTCAGCAGAGCATTTTTTTAATAGCACAGCCGGGATGAGATCGGATCCACTTGCTGTGTAGGTATCTAGGGTTTTATGATATTATGTACCTGAGAACAGGTGATATTCAAATCATCTAGTGTGGCGTCTATCCGCAAAGGAAAGTCGGGGAGGAAGTGATGTGCCGGGTCCAATGTGGAGTTTGAAGCAAACCACTTGGCAAGCAGGTTAGTTTTGTCGGCTGCCTTTCAAGCAACCTTGTGATTGTTTTATAGTGTGGAGAATCGTTGACAGTCCATTATTTACTACACTGTTGTAGATTTTCCAAAAGTCACGAGTTACTAATTTCTGTGCTTCGATGCGTTTTCTGGTGGTTTCAGTATATTCTATCCTAGCTGTCTCTATTTCTCTCTTACAATTACTTCTAACTTCTATATACTTCTTTCTGTTTGAACTGGACTTTTGTGGATGAAACTGCGGTACGCATGTTGCTTTTGAGTAATGACAGCCGCACAAATAGAAGTAAACCATTGGGAGAGTGGGGCTTGCTATAGAATTTCCGTGTGGGAACATGTGCTTCAATTTCAGTTTTGAACCATTCGGTGTTCTCATTTGCACACTGTTACGCTGGAAGAGAATAGATATTTCGCCATGGGGCATGTCTGATGCGCTCTCTGGTGGCTTCCCAGTCAGCCTTTTTGTAATACCGCGTTGTTTTGAGCAGTGAATCTTCAGTTTTAGGGCGACAATTTAAGGCGATTTCTACTATTATCACAGCGTGGTCAGCATTCCTGAGTGGGCTATGGACATTTGTTGTACAATCATCGGGAACTGTGGTCAGAAATAGAGCTAGAATATAGGCATGTTGATCTTCCTTAACTTGAAAACGTGTTGGAAATGTAACCTTTTGTGATAGGGAATGAGATATAGAGATGTGTTGTGCTACTAACTACATCTATGTAAGCATAGGATCCAAGGCAGTTACTGTGGTGGACATTGAAGTCACCAAATACATGTACCTGTGCGCTAGTATCGAGGGACAGTGCTATATCTATGCTGTAAGAGACTCTTTTTATTAGGGTACATTCCTGGGTTGAGGGAGAGCGGTAGAGAAAATACACGTAGCTAATGTTCTGTTGCATGTTTAGCCTGAAGCACATAAAGGCCTGTTCGTCTGATTCTAGTTTTATTTCTCTAGTCAGGGGGAGGGTGTTACGAATATAGACTCCAGGCCCATGCATATGTCTGTCCGAGTCCTTACGACAGAGTGAGAGATAACCAGGTATGTTAAAGTGGTTAATGGAGAAGTGTAGGTTAGTTTCACTTCATGCTAAGATACCCGGCGTTTTAACAAGGAGAAATGATTCAACATCATCTAAGTTAGTTCTAAGCCCGCGGATATTCGTAAATTCAAGCCTCAAGGGAGGAGACAGGTTGATTTTCTTTGAGTTTGGTCCTAGTCTAAACATAATTTTTGTTTGAGCTGTCATTTCATTTTATTTAATTTAAAAGTTCCAGTTAGGCTGAGGGAGGGGTGCCTGACATGCAGAATATCAGACATCCAATACAAGGTTATGTAGAATATCAGACATACAGTACAAGTAGACTATCAGCTGTCCTCACCTACAGGATTGTGGCCTCAGGAAAGCCCACTTGGGATAAGTGCAGGGCACCTTTCCATGCGCGACATGGCACTACAATCATCCCGATATTATACAACCGTTGATGGAGCAGCCGCTCTAAGCGCTTACAAAGGGTTCTTGTACTATCAGTCGGAAACAGCGGCCAATAATTGTCAATCCGGTACCCTCAACCCATTAGACAAAAGTCCAACTGTACCGTCATATATGATACTGAAACACCCCCACAGTGTCCACTTTAGGAGGATGGGATGTGGCGGGAGCATGGAAAAACGACGATAATTGCTCTAATCAGGAAAAAAGGTCAACCATTGGGTGATTGTGTCGAGTCCCCGTGATAGCACCCCACGCCTGGCCAATAGGAAAAGAAGGAGCATGAAAGTCGGGTGATAGACAAAGCCTATCTCCTCCTTAAGCAGTTAATGTTTGCGAACCGGTAATTTGTTTGAATCACCCGCTTTAGGAAGGTTGTCCTTCGAGGCTGTTTAGCTTCAGAGTTTTCCTTCTAGACAGACGACCTGGGAAGATCTACGGATCCATCAGTAACGAGAGGGTTCGTCTCGCGCCTGGCTCCTAAACCATGTATTTCTGCGACCCCGCAGGGTAGTTAATATTAATCAGTTATTAGTCGCGTGCAAGCGACTCTATGTCACTCCATCGGTCGGTCGGTCGGTCCGTCGGTGTGTCCGTAACACTTTTGTGCTTGGCCTTTTTGGTTAAGATCAAAGGTCTGTTGTTAATAGATGCTGTTCTTAGTTTTTTAAGCTTTTCTTCACCTTTTGGCCAAGATCAACGTGTAGTATCTGTTCTTACTACATGCTGTACTTATGTTTGTAACTTTGTGATATAAAGTGGGAATCACTTTTCTGTATTAATTTAATGTAAAATGATCACGCACTTTACAACCAGTCAGTCTCAAAGCCATTCAAGTAATTCTCCAGATCATTCAAGTTGTTTTTGAAGGATTCCAGTGATTTTTAACCATTCAAGTCATTCTTAAGGTCATTCAATTCAACTTTAATTTCATTAAACTCATTCTAAGTCATTTACTTTTTATTTATTTAAGTCATTTCATCTCATTTTTCGGTCATTTTAGTTTATCTTTAAGAATGTCATGTCATCCTACATTCACGCATTCATTCATAACACGAGAGCACGCGACTAATGGCTATCGGCCTTGTTTAGGTTTATATCTACTGAAACGTTACGCTCCTCGAGGTGATTAAAAAGGACATTACTATGCTTTTCATTTTCATTGTTAATTGGAGATGGGATAAGTAAGCATTCATGCAGTGGAAGGAACTAAATTTGCAAAAGGATTGGTTTCAGATAGAGAGGGGAGTTAATGTATGGTTAGATGTAGTTTATGTTAGTTTGGGGATAGGATAATATGCTAAAATATGATTTACTTAATATTAAGAATTGAAATTTGGTGCTCAAACTAAGTATTTAATTCGACTGCAAGATGGGATATACGCTCAATATAGATACAAGAAACAACATTTGATTTGGAGTACAGTTCAGTACAGGTATACCTGAAAAATATAAGCTATGTCGTATTCTGTTAGTATAAT
Organism: Euprymna scolopes; assembly: GCF_053919585.1. Taxonomy (NCBI): domain Eukaryota; kingdom Metazoa; phylum Mollusca; class Cephalopoda; order Sepiida; family Sepiolidae; genus Euprymna; species Euprymna scolopes. Next base: position 14,043,024 of record NC_136485.1, read on the forward strand.
TAAATATAGATGGATGGATAAATGTCATGTTTTCAGTAGATACGAATATATGTAATTTTAGACATTAAGTATGTTTGTTGTTTCAGACTTCTAACGAATGAAGATGAGCTAAGACCCTCTTAGTTACGTACAGTGAATTAGATTTAATGGTAACTTGAGAAATAGAGCAGTTGGTTAGTAATCAGGAGAGAGGATTTAAATAACAGTGCAGTATAATTACACGTTAGGGTATAGAGTTTAGGGCGAGGTTAAAAAATATTGTCATGCACACACGCGCGAGCGAGCGCACACACACACACACACACACACACACACACACACACACACACATATATATATATATATATATATATATATATATATATATATATATATACTAGGAAAAGTACCCGTCGTTGACTGTGGTTCAAAAACAGCCTATAGAAAATGGGCTCTGATTTATGAAAGTATGATAGGTTATGAAAAGGAAGGGTTGTAAATTTGGGTTGAATTTGGGGGTATCAAAACCAAAGCAAAATATGATGAAAGTAAAAATAGATAAACCACATAATTTATTATACCATACCTGTTCACACTGAAACACTTATTACAATATTCTGAGGATCTATATTAAAAACATTGTTAAACTTTGTGACATATTTCCATTCTATGGAGGTCAGGTGCGAACGAATACCCCATAATTTTATTATACCATATTTCTTCAAACAGAAACATAATTATCAAAGTACACTTACATAGATAGATATGAAAAGTCTTTATTAAAGTCTGTGCCTATTTCCATGCTATGGAGGCCAGGCGTGAACGTAGACCCTAACCATCCCTATTTAAGTTAAAACATACTTATAAAAGTATTCTTATGTACATCTATATCAAAACATCTATATCAAAAACACTTGTTAACCTTTTTTTTTTTAATTTCTTATTTCCATACTTTGTGGACCAGGCGCGAACGCAGACCCCACAATTTTAATGAACCACTGTTCTGCCAGATCAAACATACCCATTCCTGTGTCTCGATACATCTTCTATCGTTATATGTAATCAGTTTTTTTTTTTTAAATAGTCAACCATATAGAAGCCTATTCGTGACCAGACACACACACACGCACATTCAGCTCTATATTATAGAAGATAGAGAAGGTATATATATATATATATATATATATATATATATATATATATATATATATATATATATTCAGGTTTGAGGTGTTCAAAAGTCAGTACTAATGAAGACAACGAATTTGTTAAATAGTGCTCAATAAAAAGAGCAAAATATTATTTATTATATGAGGGTAAACAGTTACATATAAATACATTTCTTTTCTTATTTTGGCGTCGAGAGGTTAGAGGTCGCCTGATGATGTCTCTTTGACTGAAACAGATGGCTATTTGTAGCGACCATATGTAACTGTTTACCCCCAAATAATAAATAATATATATATACTTTTTTACTCGTGACAAAATGCGAACATGTTCATTATCGTTATGAAATTAAAAAAAAAAACATTACGTAAAAAGGAATATGTTTTGCGGACATTAAAGTAAATAAATACAAATAAAAATATCCGAATAGAATTAGTAAATACAAACATCATTTGAAAAATGTAATAACCGATTTTATTAGCATGTTTCTATGGCGTAAATTTGAGGGTTTACTTTTATATTTACGAGAGAAAATGAATTGTGGTTATCGATGAAATAACGTGATACGCACATGATGATGAAATGCTATGAAACAACGTTATATGTATACGAAGGTTAACTATTTGAGGAATTATACCACGTTCAGTTTAAGATTGAAAACGTTTTTCTGATAAAAATTATTCGTGTTTTTTTCTTTTTTTTGTTGTTGTTGATTACCATAGTGCCGATATTTTATGATTTATGCAATACGAATTTTATATAATTTTATGAAATGTAACTTATCTTTCTATAATTCATGTAATAAGTAACAAGCTCTACATGAGAAAGCTGTGATATTTTTTTTTTTAAACTGAACAATCATTATATGTTTAGGATTGGCAAAGAGTTTTAGGAGTTCAGTTGACAAAATAATAGAAGTAGATCGTGGCGTTAACTATATTGAGATAGATAGAACAGACCGACATGAACAGATGGCAACTCACGAATAGAAAAAAGTACACGACAACCTTAGCGTTTCGACGGTAGTTTTTCTTTTTAACAAAGGAATCACCTTATATCAAGGTCCGGATGCCACTCGAGCATAAATGTTAATGAGTGTACGCTAGTCAATGGGACAATATCGTAGTAATCGTTAGTAGTGGAAATTCGTTAAATTGGATTACTTAAGGGGATAGCTCAAGACAAGAAGACGTTGTAGTCAGTTTGAAAGCAGGAAAACGGAACAGAGCTCTCCAGGCTTGCAATTCTTAGAAAGAAGCTTTGTTCATGAAATCTACATTAAGGTTTAGGAACAGATAAAGAATGGGAGAAATTATTGGTAGGATTTTCAGCTGGACAAGTGTTTTTCATAAAAGACAGGACAGGAGGGACCATACATTGGAGCTTAGACGAGCACTTGCCATGAAAATAATAAAGTAGAGATAGGCTCGCAATATCTCTTAAATGGAAAAGAGGTTGCAAGAAAGAGAAAAGGGCATCCCCACTAGGCTACAAAGTCTATTTGTCAAGGCATGAGAAGCTGCGTCTAACATCTTCTGCTGGGGTGTGGCAACAGTACTCCATTCTTGGACGTACTTAGCTCTTATACAGATAGAACATTGCATCAGCAGTGAGATATCTACTCGAGCGCTAGAACGATCCCACGGTGTTTCCAGCAGCCTTGACAACGGATTTGATGTACGTGTTCCATCTCAAATCAGGAGTACAGATCAAACCGAGAATCTTGTCAGAATACCGAGCCCTCCCAAGACGCAAGCCATTCACATTAATTGATGCCAGACGAGAATCAGAGCGTTGATGATGCAAAGATTGAAACTTGGTTTTAGATGCATTAAAATTAACTAGCCACTTCTTTCCCCGTTGCATAACGTGATCAAGATCTGAGAAATATATTCAGATGTCAATAAATCCGTTTTCAAAAAAAAGCTATAACTGGAAATGTTTTCTCAATCATTAAATCATTTCTCTCCGATGGGCTCATAAGAGTAGTGGTAGATGGACAAAAATCGGAGGCCTGCAATATAAATGCTAGAGTCCCTCAGGGGTCAATCCTGGGCCCAACTCCCTTCCTGATCTACATCAATGACCTCCCTAAACACATATTTAAATCATTCGTTGACATCTATACTGATGACACGACCATCTACGGCAACACATCAAAGGCTGTAAATGACAAAGTTCTCTCTGATTCTCTCTCCTCTGATCTCGAGCGCGTGGTTCAGTGGGGAAGACGTGGCTGGTTACCTTTAATGCATTCAAAAACTTATCCTTACATCATCAACGCTCTGATCCCCATCTGGCATTTATTGGGATGGATGGCTCTCGTCTCGGTGAGGCCCCGTGTTTTGACAAGCTTCTGGGTCTGACCTTTACTCCTGATCTGAAATGGAGCACGTACATCAAGTCTGTTGCCAAGGTCGCTGGAAAGATGGTGGGGCCCTTCTACCGCTCCAGAAGATATCTCACTACTGATGCAATTCTCTATCTATATAAAAGCCAAGTACGTCCAAGGATGGAATACTGTTGCCATATTTGGGCAGGAGCTGCTAAAAACAGCCTATCCTGCCTTGACAGAGTATAAAATAGACATCGTGGCTTAGTGGGGGATGCCCCTTTTCTCTACCCTGTAACCTCTCTCCCACAGAAGAGACGTTGCGAGCCTATCCTTGTTTTATCGTTATTTCCATGGCAGGTGCTCGTCTGAACTCCAATCCCTGGTCCCCCCTCGCCAATCTTTCACGAAAAACACCCGTCTAGCTGAATCCACTGTGAAAAATTTCCCCCACTCTTTATCTGTGCCTAAATCAAAACGTGGATTCCATTAACAAAGCTTCTTTCTTAGAACTGCACGCCTGTGGAACTCTGTTCCGTCTGCCTGCTTCCCACCTGACTACAACTTGGATGTGTTCAAGTCTAACGTTAACAAATTCCTAATGAACCGCCCCCTTAAGTAAACATTTCATCAAATCTCCACACTAACGTAATGTACTTGTAATAACCCTTATCCCTGAGTGGCTTCCGGGCCTTGATAAGTGGTGATTAACTTTGTAAAAAAAAAAAAAGAAAAGATTTTATTAGATTTTATTATCTCCCTTTGCCTGCGTTACGTAATAATTTCCCTGTAAAAATTCATCTTTTTTATCTATAAGAAAGAAAGACTCTTTTTAGGAATGCTACACACAAAATAGCACCTGCCATATCCAACATCTTGACTCCACTACCAGCACCTCCCACATAAAGAATCCGGAGATTTACTCAACAAAGTAAAAACAAAACATAAATGTACATAACAAAACTATACAAAGCTTAGATATAACATCACTATATACTAATGCCCCCATTAAAAAAGGTTAAATTTACTCCATAAACACCTAAAAAATATAACATTGACTTACATTTTCCGCCCGATACTTTTATAAAATTATTAGACTTATAACTAGCATGACTTATTTTTAATTCAAAACAAAATTTCGGGCTTTCTACGGATAACCCTTTCAGTGGAGTATTAACCTGCCTTTTCTTAGAATTACTAGAATCTTTATGTTTGTTTCTCTCTCTCTCTCTCTCTCTCTCTCTCTCTCTCTCTATCTATCTATCTATCTATATATATACACATATATATACATATGAATATATATATATATATATATATTGCTCGCTGCTCTGTAAAATCTCTAAGCTCGTGCGTATATGTTTGTTTGCGCATGCAGAAAAAAACGCGTAAAGAAAACATTAATATAGTAAACGAAGTAATATATTTATTTGCGTCGGTAGACAGCATAAGCTGTACAGCGGCTCATCTCCGATCTTACTCGTTTGACATTGTATCACTTTCAGACATGATAGAAGACTTCAATAGCTCTTAGAATTTGTACATAATTTGTCCCCAACTAAAAAAAATCTCACGTAGATGATAAACGATAGGAAGTAACTTCTTTCTACACGATCTTGAATTTATTATGGTATCTGACTTTTATCTTATTAAGATGACAATAGTCACAAATGTTGCTGATAAAGATAAGTATAAAACAGCACAGATTTTTTTTTGTTTTCATTGACTTTCTTATGTTATTGTAAAGGGCTCCGCTCAGGTTAGCAGATGGCCTCTGGCCTCATCGAAAATAAAATGGTCTTCTCCCGGGAGATCTTCACATAATTTCTCAGCATCTCGGAGTTCGTGTCGATTCTGCTGAAAAATCAATTAGCTTGCATGCTCGCCAGGAGAGAATATCAGACTCCGAGTTTCTGACTACGAAAAAGTTAATTTCACAAAAATTACAAGTTTTTACACACACAGATACATATATATATATATATATGTATATATATATATCTATATATATATATATATATATATATATATATATATATATTTGTTTTTAAATCCCAGAAACAGTGTTTCATGGTAAACAACTGATGATCCCTTGAAAAATAAATTATTAGTACTATAGTAAATTCAAGAGCGAGTTGATGCAGTGATTGCAGGTGATTAAATAACTTACTGACTAAATGGTTTTCTAACGAATGATAAAAAATATTTTTGTATAGTTTTAAAGGTTAAAACTTCAAAGACTATATATATATATATATATATATATATATATATATATATATATACATCGTTCAGTTTGATTATACCAAACACATCAAGATTCTCCAAAAATCTTATTCTTCATTCCTTACGATGGCGGTGGTGCGATGACGGGGTAGGAGTGGTATCACTTGGTTAGTTTCTCTCTCACGGAGGTCTGGATTAATCTGGTAAATTTTGTCCGTAATTTTCTTTTATATAAAGGTAACTGGGTTGGTCGGACGATCCGTCCAGCCAACCAGAACCCAACACGTTAAACGGGAAATACCCGATTCTTTGCGTGTGTGCATTTTAACAGGTCGTCGGTAGTTCGGGAATCTGGGACCAAAAATTAAATCTCATCTAATAATACTTAGTATGGACGCTTTTAAAACACTTACTAAACCATTTATAGTCTGTATTGTAAACCCTTATTGCTAGTTACTAAATATAGTTCTATACTAGCATTTCAGCCCGGCGTTGCCCGGGTGTTTGGGTGTGTATGTTTGTTACGTTGCGCAGGACCCCAGGTTGGGAACGGTCGTAGTTAGTAGGTTTGTAACAAAAACGTAGTAGCCGTCAATTTCATTGATCGTCCGCTAGTGTAACTTGTTTACGATCCGAGCTAAACGGTTGTCATGGCAACTGCTAAGACAGCATGGTTATTTTCCCCTTGACCGGGCATTTTTCATTCAAGCTGACTTATCAATTGTCCAGCTTTGTCATAACAACGACGGTATCTGAAACAAAGTTTGGACATGCACATAACGATCAGGCGTAACTCAGAACATAAAGGAAAGACGTAAGTCACGATTGCTTTTCGTATAAAAATTTATTTTTAACTAAAGCCTTACATGCATTTTATCAAATAGTTCATTTCTGCGGCTTGGCTTTCCTTTCATTGAGCGATCGGAGAGGGGAGAACGCGATTTCACTTCGACAATCGCACGTCCTTCGGCGGTCCTCAGACCTACTTCTTTTCTCTAACTCCAAAAATCACATCGTTATATTCACAGGATTTTTTTGCTCCCGTATTTTTCCACTATTACGGTCTCCGCTGGCTTGCATTTGATTAGTTAATTCATTTATTGTAGATAATTGATTCTTCAATTCCCAGGCAAGTTTTAGCTTTGTTTACAAATGCATTGCTTGCATTTGACCCAGATCTCCAGTAACCCATTTTTTCTTAGTCGGGCGACTATTGTTTTTGTTTATTGCACGTGTCTTTACAAGACGTTCCAGTCTTGACCATAATTGTTTTTTCCAGAACATTCCAATCTTTCTTTGTTCTCGCAAAGGAATGTCCCATTCTGCAAAATATGCGATCTCCTCCCACAATCAATTTACTTTGTAAACAAAAAGTTGTCGTCCTATTTTTCTGTTTACGCCGTAATTACTTTTGTCACTTTTTCTGGTGGACAATCGATATTCGATGCCCTCCTTTCGAGTTTCTTAAAAAGGTTTATTTTAACCGTTATGTATCGGATGGTCCCAGACATCCGTTACATAACATGTTGAGCAGAAAAAAAGCAGTCAATGTTTTTAATTTGACCCCTATTATGACCCCTAAAAATATATTGTTTTGGGCTCAAATCAAGTTATTAATTAGATCCATGTCTAAGGAACCTATATATAAAATTTCAAGTGTTTAGACCCAAAATTGTCGGAGGAGTTTGATAGAGTTCTCAAAAGTCAAATCGTTGAACTTTGACCCCTTAACAGCCAAATTTCTGGCCGAAAACGAATTACAAAAAGTTTCACAAATCTTAGTACCCTTTATATCAAATTTCGAGTCTGTAGACTGTAAATTTACAGAGTTATTATGTAGGAAAATGTACAAAGACAGACAGACAGACACACACGCACGCACGTGCGCGCGTGCGGTCACTTATATAGATATACTAGCACGTTGCCCGAGTGTTAGGAGGTGTATGCTGAGCAAAAAAAGGGTAATTTTATTTTAAATTTGACCCCTATTATGACCCCTTAGAATTTATTGTTTTGGGATCAGATCAAGTTATTAAGTTACATCCATGTCAAAGGAACCTATATCTAAAATTTCAAGTGTTTAGACCCAAAATTGTCTGAGGAGTTTGGTAGAGTTCTCAAAGGTCAAATCGTCTAACTTTGACCTCTTAACAGCAACATTTCTGGCCGAAAACCGATCACATAGATTTTCCAAATCACAGTATCCTGTATATCAAATTTCGAGTCTGTGGACTTAACATTGACAGAGTTATTGTGTCGTAAAATGTACACAGACAGACAGACATACAGACACACATGCAGACACATATACAGACACACACAGACAGACACGTTCACTTTTATAGAAATACTAGCATTTCAGCCCGGCGTTGCCCGGGGGTTTGGAGGTGTGTGTTGTTAAAAAAAAACGGTCAATTTTTTTTATTTGACCCCTATTATGACTCCTTAATATTTATTGTTTTGAGCTCAAATCGAGTTATTAATTAGATCCATGTCCAAGGAACCTATATCGAAAATTTCAAGTGTTTAAACCGGAAATTCTTGGAGGTGTTTTGTGGAGTTCTCAAAGGTCAAATCGTTGAACTTTGACCCCGTAACAACCAAATTTCTGGGTGAAAACGGATCACTAAGAATTTCCTAAACTTCAGTACCCTGTATATCAAATTTCGTGTCTGTGGACTTAAAATTGACAGCGTATGGAAATATATACACACAGACAGACACACACACACAGACAGATAAACAGGCGCATTCACTTTTATAGATATACTAGCATGGGTGTCCGGCTTTGCTCGTGTATTTGGAGATGTATGTTGAGCAAAAAAAATGGCCAATTTTTTTTTTAATTTGACCCTCATTATGACCCCTTAATATTTATTGTTTTGGGCTCAAATCAAGTTATTAAGTTAGATCCATGTCAAAGGAACCTATATATAAAATTTTAAGTATTTAGACCCCAAGTTGTCGGAGGAGTTTGGTAGAGTTATCAAAGGTCAAATTGTTGAACTTTGACCCCTTAATCGCCAAATTTCTGGCCGAAAACCGATCAAAAAGATTTTCCAAATCTCAGTACCCTGTATATCAAATTTCGACTCTGTAGACTTAAAATGGAGAGAGTTATTGCGTAGGGAAATCTACACACACAGACACACAGATACACAGACAGACAGACACTTTCACTTTTATAGATAGATAGATCGATACATAGATAGATAGATAAATAGATAGATAGATAGATTTGACCAATTTAAATGCTTAAATAAATCAGCCATATAAGCATACCATGTCTTTCACCACATATTGGTTACCCTGTTTTCCACGTCCTCGTTGCCTCTCCCCGACAAGTTAAAGACTGCGAAAGCTGAATTTAATCACATTTTTTCAGCTAGAGATTATTCGTTTCCTATCTAAAGCTTTATCATTTTCTTTGCATATGGTTTTTAAGTGTTCCCGGAGATTTCCATTGTTTAAACACAAAAACATGTTTCGCAATCGCTATCTCGTCTCTCCTATTCATGACTTCGCATTTCTTTGCATGACTGTAACAAAGTTTTCGAGTTGGATTCTGTAAAGGATTATCGGCAAATCCTGACTAATCTGGCTGATATTCCTTAGACTACAATGATTAATCCTTTCAAGGCGTACGGATTTTTAAGCATGCTGTTGGACTTATATTATGCGATTAGTACATTTTAGCATTTTATGGGCAAAATAATACGATGTTAGATTTCATATATATATATATATATATATATATATATATATATATATATATATATATATATATACATATACAGGGTGGGCCAAAACCAGGGTCCTATTTTTAAAAATTCATAAATTCATGTAAGTTTTAAGAAGTGTTTTTCGGCCAAAATTTGTTTTGTTTATTTCAAAAAAATCTCGGAAGGGTCAGTCTACACACACATAAAGTTTGGTGAGTTTAACCTTTATTTTGTGGAAGTTATTAAAATTTAAAGATAGGACCCTTATTTTGGCCCATCCTGTATGTATATATATATATATATATATACATATATATATATATATATATATATATACTTAATTTACTAACATAAAATTAATATACGAAAGTATAGATTTATGCGTAAACTTTAAGTATTTACTTCAAAAGTGCTCAATACGTAGGTAGAGTTGGTTAGTAATTTATAAAATATATATGGCGATTAAGCGACACTGAATATTCCGCGTTTCATCCACTCTAGGACTCTTCGGGCTTATGCGCGAATTCTGTGGTTTTTTGTCGTTTTTTTATATGCGCATTTTCTATTGAGATTTTAGTTAGCCAATCGGCTTTCTAGTATAGTGGATACTATATAATGTGTTTACTTGTGTCGTCTATATTTTTCTGTTCATAGCATACTAGCTTTTATTTAATTCTATTTCCACGTGCCTAATTCTCACCAACTCTTCTCTATATATGCGTCATTATCTGTAACGTGACCAAAGAATCCGTCACTCGATCTTTGCCACGTATTTACTATGTTGTTTTGTTTTGATCTGTTATCCTAACCTTTTGTTTATGTTAAGAACTCCCAAGTTATTATATAAATGTTTAAGATAAATATGTTCTCACTCTAAATTACCTAATTCGGTTCGATAACATTCTTTTCGCATTCAAGAATGTTTTTCTAATCAGGAACATTCTCAATCGCCCATGATTGGGTACTCACCGTTTTGGAGATACTAGCAGTTGTTCAATGTCACAATAAACGCTATTAATTGTATTTGCTGCTACGCATCTTGTCTTTTAAAGACTTATTATTTGTCATCCTCTTCTAAATAGCTAAATACTTAAAACGATTACTGCGAAATGTTGGGAGACACTGCACAGATGTTCTTGCTCCTTTTGAATGCCAGTAATAAAATACATTAAGTTATTTCATTTAATGACCTAAGTTGAAAACCAAGACCGATGCAAAGAAGAAACTTGCATATTTTTCCGACGGCGCATAATATATGTGATATTTAATTTCTGATGTCGTAAATACATTTAGTCCTGCGGTCGCTACAGTTTATATATTACCTTGAACGAATTCAATCAATCTTTTGCTCCTCTCGTCAGCTCGATATAGTATGAACGTAAACCTTTGTGGAATCTTCTTATGTATTAAGCATTTTCACCACGCAATCAAAGATTGCGAATTTGCGATTAGTACAGACTATCGTTCCTTTATGTTCGAACGGCGTGTTTATGTATCATTGTCCAGGAACCAACACGTTGTAATCTAAAGAATAAAAAAAAACTTCTACTCGCCTTTTCATTGTAACAACGACATTAATTTCCTCATTATTAGGACTGTGAAGTCACCCACGTTATGTAGAACGTTACTCAAGCCCCCCATGTGTTCTCGAACGTTATCTTCGTCTCTAACGTCTCCTTTTTAAAATCTTTTCCCTAACGGTGACGTCACGTTATTTCGCATGCATTTGCATATAGCCGTATTTGTTAGTTTGTATTAAGCCGAATAAATATTCCCGAAAACCAAGCATTTGGATTTCCTCTCTCATTTCTCCAGTGACAAACGACATTTTTACAGTTCAGAGAATTGTCTTCTACATATGAGAACATTACTTTTCGTAAAGTTTTGGGCCAGCCATTTTTAAATATTTTGATGTGTCAATTAAAGAATTTGCTACTTGGAAATGCTTGTACATTTCCATCCTTATAACGGAATATCTAATATGTGCGAGACTTTCATGTCATCTAGACTCCTCTTTCCGGAATTTCAAACGCAATCCTTTATTTAATTCACGAGAGTAGCAGGCTCTTGTTTCGTCAGCCATGGCTGGATAAAGGTTCTAAGTTATTAGCAATTGTATTTTTCGATCGCCAACACTGAGGATTGCACCTTCAATTTTCAGGAGAATGGCACTTTTGACAAGTGATTTTTTAAGTACTCTAACCATTGCAACAAACAACAAACAAAAAACGACAAACAAGAGCATCCTACCCCCTTGAAATAAATAAAGGGTTTTGTTTGAAATTCCGTCCAAATTCGCAAGTTCAACAAGATATACCTGAATAAGATCGGAGATTAAATCGACGAAACGTTGCGTAAATGACGCTCAATATGAGAATAGTAGTCCGATGAATCCAAATAATACGAATAAATGATCTTCATCTAAAAAATTTAGAAACCAAAAACTGTGTTTATTTGAATTATTACATTTTCCATTTCCAATGCCATCTGTTGAATAATGCATTTGTTACTTGGTTTAAACGTATTTTTATTTTCTCTTTTAGTATTTTATATTCTCAGCAAACGAAAATATTGCTCTATTTCCAACAAAAGAATATACATTGTTCTATTTTAAGCAAAAGAAAAACATTCAGCATCTTAAACTTAACGTTTTCCCCCTTTTTTGTAACAATTTGCTTATTTTTTTTGAATAAATCTCTTCTGTGTATATCCATTCTGTATAAAAGTGAAAGTGTATGCCTGTCTGTGTGTATCTGTGTGTGTAGATTTCTCTACGCAACAACTCTGTCAATTTTAAGTCTACAGACTCGAAATTTGATATACAGGGTACTGAGATTTGGAAAATCTTTTTGATCGGTTTTCGGCCAGAAATTTGGCGATTAAGGGGTCAAAGTTCAACGATTTGACCTTTGAGAACTCTACAACACTCCTCCAATAATTTTGGGTTTAAACACTTGACATTTTAGATATAAGTTCCTTGGACATGGATCTAACTTAATAACTTGATTTGAGCCCAAAACAATAAATGTTAAGGAGTCATAATAGGGGTCAAATTAAAAAAAAATGACCGCTTTTTTGTTGTTTCTTTTTTCTTTGCATACACCTCCAAATATCCGGAAAATGCCGGGCACCCATGTTAGGATATATATAAAAGTGAACGTGTCTGTGTGTCTGTGTGTAAATTTCCCTACGCAATAACTTTCTCAATTTTAAGTCTACAGACACGAAATTTGATATACAGGGTACTGAGATTTGGGGAAATCTTTGTGATCGGTTTTCGGCCAGAAATTTGGCTGTTAAGGGGGTAAAGTTTAACGATTTGACCTTTACGAACTCTATTAAACTCCTCCGACAATTTTGGGTCTACACAGTTGAAATTTTAGATATAGGTTCCTTGGACATGGATCTAACTTAATAACTTTATTTGAGCCCAAAACAATAAATATTAAGGGGTCATATTAGAGGTCAAATTAAAAAAAAATTGACCTCTTCGGTCTCTACCAAATTACTCAGACAATTTATGGTCTAAACATATGTAAATTTTTCATAAAGGGTATTCAGAGATAGGGCAAGCATTTTAATCGATTTGGATCGAAATCATTTAGTTACCAATATATAAATGTATATATGTATGTATGTATGTATGTATGTTTTGATGTCTGCCTAAAACTTTTGACAAAGGCGACGGATTTTACCAAGATCAGTATCATTTTTAAGTCCGACCTTTCAGACGACAAATATCGAAAAATTGACTAAAATCATTAATATCTTCACCTTCATCTTGGAACTTTTCTACAGGGGAAGGCGCTGTTTTCGCCGATATTTTTTAAAGTCATCCTCTCCTTTCGAGTGTCTACCCTTAATTTTTAAAAAATGTCACTTTCGGTTTGGCGGTGGTCGTAACAGCATAGACGTCAGGTTTTCCCCTGTTTTTTTCTTCTTCGCGGTATGGGTTTCAGCCTGCCTTCCTACAACCACGTTTTTTTGTTTGTTTGTTTTTTGCTTCACATACACATCCAAACAGCCGGGTAACGTCGGGCTGAAATGCTAGTCTATCTATATATCTATAAAAGTGGACGTGTTTGTGTGTATATTTCCCTACGAAATAACGCTGTCAATTATTAGTCTACAGACTCGGAATTAAATATACAGAGTACTGAGATTTGGGAAAATCGATGTGATTGGGTTTCGGCCAGAAATTTAGCTGTTAAGGGGTTACAGTTCAACAATTTGACCTTTGAGAACTCTAGCAAACTCCTCCGACAATTTTGGGCCTAAACACTTAACATTTTAGATATTTGTACCTGGGACTTAATAACTTGATTTAAGCCAAAAACAATAAATATTAAGGGGTCATAATAAGGGTCGAAGTTTTTTTTTAAAAAATACCGTTTTTTTGTTTGTTTGTTTTTTTGCTCAGCATACACCTCCAAACACCCGGACAATGCCAGGCACCCATTGCTAGTTATCTATAAAACATATCTTGTTTTGCCTATACGCCAAAGAATGCGTAATGTAGTCGTTATATGATTTACTATCTAATTTCTTTGGTGTTATCTTTTTATCAATCACACCGTGAGTAACATTTTATTAAATAAAATACTTTTGCGTCAAGCTGTCATATTTCCACTTTTTCTAAATGGTTGTTTTTTTTTTTACACGGCAATATAAAGTATGTCTCATTCCTAAGCTTTAACTTGGACTATGTAGAATTCACGAACCAGACTCAACTATACATTGTAAGTATATTCGCAATGACCGATTGCATATTTTTTTACGTGTCTAGTAAATAACAAACTCTATAGTGTATTAAAAAGAAAATGTTCTGCTTATAAGATATAATATTGTTATTATAGTGCGAAAAGGCCAGTTTACGCATATAAATTACCATGGACGAATCCTTGTTGAGAGAAAAAGTGCATAAACTTTCATGCGACTAAGAGAAAAATAAAGACATCGAGTATTCAGCGAGAGAAAAAATAGAAAAATATTATATTTGCGTCGTTTGTGTTATTTTAATCGAATACTTGTTTTTGTTTTAGAGAATTGATGATAAAATGTGAGAATCGGATTTTTTTTTATATTTTTGCGTATGCATTTTAAACATTCGCTACTACAAGCTATTTCGACATTTTCTGACATGATGGCAGATGCTAAAATCGATTTTTAATTTATTTCCGAGTTTGATAGATCAATGCCTGTGGTTATACAAGAACATGGCGCTCACCCGTCAGTTGTGTGAAGTCAAACACGCGCTATGAGTTTCTACCAGTAGCGGAGCGAGAAAGATGAGGTAAATGTTAAGCTGGGTAATGCCCTGTTCTACAGAGTGTTTTAGTGGATCCGTGCACAGTATACGAACGTCTTATCATTCAGACCATATTGACCTGCTCAGCTGAAAAGTCTATGCTTGGTCCTCACCGATTTATTTCTTCGATGGGCCCGTTTACGTCTGCTCTCACCACGTTCGAGATATCTATGACCTCTGGTGCTTATTATTCCCAGGGTTACTCCTTTCTTTGAGGGTTTGTCATGGTTCCATGTCCGTGTGTTTGACCTCTGTGGCGATCGGTGGTGAGTGGGTTTTCAGTGTAACTTGGACTTGCTTTTTCCTGAAGTGAACTTATTTAATCTTTCTTCAGGTGAGCATTGCCAGTCTCGTTCTAGCCTATTATAGCTGGAACACCCTAGCTGCAGTCCTACCAAAGAACACCCACAAAACTTATATCTTACAGCGTTACAGCTGCTATAAGATTCGGTTTTGGGTACCCTAAATCTAATCGGGGCCCCCTGAGTCCCTGATACCTGTTAAAACTATTATTTAAGAAAGCCTGCTCCTTCGTGTGGCCACTTTTGAGTCGCTCATAAAGCATTTCGCTTTGTCTAGCAGCAGACAAGGCCTCCGATAATGTTGTCGGATTTGATCTGACACATTCTCCTTGATAAAGGGTTTATTTAACGCATCTATAAAGAATTCAGCTAAGTGCACTTGCACAGCTGGACCTTCCCTCATCTCTGCGTCCCTATAGGCTAACTTAGCAAGTTTATTCGTCCTATTTGCTAAATCGGCGAGTACGTTACCTCAATCTTGTTTTATTCTTATTAAAGCCCGAGCAGCGTCGGTAGCATTTGTAAACTCGCCGTACTGGGCTGCTACTTGATCGAGCAGATCCTTACTGGTGCAGTTCGGATGATCATCGAGAAATTCTCCGATCATTTCCGATACTAGTCCGTCCGTAAAGTCGTATGTTAGGTTTACTAGCTCTGGGTCTGTAAGCTGGCAGATCCGCTCTTTCTTTTTCAGAGCTGCTAGTCGGTAAAGATTGGGATCTTCGATCCACCTGTGAGGACTCTGTTAAATTGGGTTTGGTTAGTGTTAGCCATTTTGTCTGAATGTATATTTTTAAATAGCCGATGTTTAAACAAAAAGCTCTATCCACAAAATATTTTTTACAAATTATTAAAACCAACAAATTTGCAGAGTAAAAAAAAGCAGAGAAAATAGTCACCTTAGTTTTTCTTAAGAGTTCTGGGGTTTTTTTTCTCTGTGGATGCTGGGATGAAGTGGCCGTTTTTGAGTTGAGTTCTTCGTTGTTGTGCTTCCATGGACTTTGATTAATCTTGTGTTTATTTCTTTAGTTCTGTGTCCGGGGATTTTTATTTGTCTAGTGGTTGATTTTTTTTTATCCGTGGATTTTTAATTGTCTAGTGGATGATATTTTTTATCTTGTGTCCGTGGATGTTTCCGTAGGGTCGTGCTTGTTCCTATGCTAGAAACAATCCTGGATTTACGGCAACAATGTGATATTACCCCTCCCCGGGATGTTTACTTGGTTGATGAACGTCTTGGGAACGCAACCACCTCCACGGGGAATAAACGATATCCAACGATATCTAAATGATAGACACATGCTGGAAACATCAACGAAAACGGGTCGATATGGCGTCAAACGTTTGGCATGGGTTGCATTACGTGTGGTCATTGCAGGCATCTTCCCATCGTCGGCATTGATGGTATGCTGAAATCGAATACTTGTATAAAATAGCGACAAATGCATTTTTATAAAAATATATATAATTTAGTTAACAGTTAACAAGTAAGAAGCATATTTTGTCAACCCATCGCGTATAGCGCGCAAAACCTCAACTGTTTTTTAAACAATGAAATTATATTTAATTTCTCTCTATCTTCATTGAGAATAGAGAAAGAGAGAGAGAAAGAGAGATAGAAATATGCTTTTCATATAATGCTTTGTTTTTCAACTTAAGATATCCGCGTGTACGTCTGACATTTCTTGAATGATTTTGACATTGCTAAAAGTTTCATAAACCTGTCATTCAAACCCAACCGACATGATCTAATGTTCCCAACCCACAAAACACCTGCATGAAACGTTTTTAACTTCATCACAAAGTCAGGCACACGGTAAGAAGCTAGATATAGGGGTTATTACTGTAGAAGTCCCCAGCTCCCTTAAAAAGGGGCTAGCCATTGTGCCACAGTCCTACTCTTCGTTTTATCTTTATAAAGGATCTTCTAAACTGTGTACGTTGATCATCCGTTGATATCTATGCAAACGATAAAAATATCTATGGCAGAAAAGAGCATTGTTTACCAAGATCTTTCTGACAATCGTTGTATCCCGATTGATAACAAATAGTGCAATGGGGCAAAATCTGTGGGCAATGGGGCAAAATCTGTTGAAAAGATGCTTCTATTGTCTCCCCCTTCTCTCTCTCTTTCTCTTTCTCTCTCTCTCTCTCTCTCTCTCTCTCTCTCTCTCTCTCTCTCTCTCTCTGTTTCTTCTGTATCGATATATTAATGGTAGTTTGCTAGACTGAGCTCGTCTTCCTCCCGTCTGGATCCGATCACAACAGAGAATATTCCTCTCTCTCTCTCTCTCTCTCTCTCTCTCTCTCTCTCTCTCTCTCTCTCTCTCCGTATTAAAGACTAAGCGGAACGTTCATGAACAGTGTTCTTTTTTTTACCTAGCGCAGAACATCTCTGATAGAATATTCCACGAAGTTGCTTTCCAAACGACTACAAGTCGGCTTCTACAAATGTAAAACAAACATTAAAGTTTCCTTTTATAATGAAATTATCTTAATAGCCATTCCCGTTTTTTGTTTTGTTTTGTTTTGTTTTTTCAATGTTTTTGTGTTGACGCTCATTCCTTGACAAACGATTTCCTTACTCGGTATCCTCGAGCAACTCTCAGTTCTTGAAAACCGGTAATCCATTGATAAAAAAATGGTTCCGTTGTTATCACGGTATACAGTATCTTTTTGTTTAGTAAATCTTTAGGTGAAAGCACAGAATAGAAACCAAGCATGCCTTTAAACATTAAAAATGTGTTTCTTAGATAATAACTTTATTTGAGCACCGTTCATAAACTGTAGAAATACAAAAAATATCAGAAACGCCTTCAACATAATGGCATTTATGAGAAACGCATATATAATCATTTTTAAATTTTAATAGTTTGATTAGCATGAAATTTGAAACATGCACATAAGACGAAAAATATCAAGATTTCAATCACTATAAACTGCATGAAAGTCGTGCAGAAATGTTCTCTACGGTTAATTAACTCTATTATTTAGAATGTAAGAAAAAATTACGTAATTATTCTGATTTCCATTGCTAGTTGTTTATATTTGAGAGTGTGACACTACGCACATTCTGGCAATAGATTCATAGCCCCTCTTCCACAGAAGAGACATTGCGAACCTGTCGTTATTCTATCGTTATTTTCATGATAAGTGCTCGTCTGAGCTCCAATCTCTGACGTCCCCTCGCCAATCTTTCACGAAAAACACCCCTCTAGCTGAAACTACTATCAATAATTTCCCCCGCTCTTTATCTGTGCCTAAATCAAAACGTAGATTCCATGAACAAAGATTCTTTCTTAGAAGTGCACGCCGTGGAACTCTCTTTCGTTTGCCTGTTTCCCACCTGACTACAACTTGGATGTCTTCAAGTCCAACATAAACAAATTTCTGATAAACCGACCCGTTAAGTAAGACACTTTATCAGATCTCCATTACTAACGATTACTACGATATTATCCCATTGATTACTGTACGCGTAATAATCCTCATCCCCGAGTAGCCCCGGGCCTTGATAAGTGGTAATTTCCTTGTAAAAAAAAATTCTTCCAATTCAATCTTGAGTTTTTGATCGCGAGCAAGTCAGGTGCGAATCCCAAGAGATCCGAGTAACCAAAGAACAGATGTCAGCAAGTAATCACTCGCAATAAGATCGACTTGTTTGTGTGTAGCTACCAACCCCAACCACCGAACAACAACGCAACTAGACACATTAATATTAAATCTCAAAAGATAAAATAAAAAAGCCATAAACCTATAATTTCCGCCAAGGGAAAATACAAGAGTGTAAAACGTAGTTTGTCATTTATTCATAGATTGGCACTTTCTTATCTCTTTATATTCTATGCTTTTAAACAGACAATGCTTTTGTCCCAATATCAGATTTACAATGAAAAAAATGTGTTTTTTGCGTTTTAAACGTATTTAGTTTTCTTTTGTACGGCATATAAACTATTTTTTGTTTTATTTAATGCCGTTTTTTACGGTTACATTGAAGACTATATGTTTTATAGGCATATACTTTTAAATAATGATAATTTTAACCAATTGCTTGCGAAGATACGTGTTTAGCGCGATATGGTTTCTCAGTAGTATCATCCGAATGTAATGATAATGGAAGATGGTTCAGTAGCAAATGTGTTGACTACTCTGTATGCTTGAATAACAAGTTTTCTTCTCGCGTTCTTAAATGTGTGCGTAGTCAGCATTGGAAGTCCCTTAATTTAAGATGGATTTTAACAGGAGTTAGTTTGAGAATTGTTTTTACAAGGTTTTACGACTGTTACTCGAGGATACTGATAAATGTCTACAGAAGACCTTTAAGTGTAAACTAAACCGTTACTGTTTTCGTCGTATGGCCTTAGGTTAGTTAACCGAAAAGAGGCTGTTATGGGAATATAAACGTCATATGCATCATATGCTTCATATGCTTCAAATGCTTCATATATTAAATGGTATAGGTTTTATATGCTTCACATGCTTCATATGCTTCATATATTAAATGTTATATGCTTCATATGTTTCATATATTGAATGCCATATGCTCCGTATGCTTCAAATGCTTCATATATTAAATGTCATAGGTTTTATATGCTTCATATGCTTCATATATAAAATGCCATATGCTTCATATGCTTCATATATTTAATGTCATACGCTTCATATGCTACATATATTGAACGTCTTATGCTTCATATGCTTCAAATGCTTCATATATTAACTGGAATATGTTTTATATGCTTCACATGCTTCATATATACAATGTAATATGCTTCATATGCGTCATACATTAAATGCCATATGCTTCATATGCTTCATATATTAAATGTCATATGCTTCATATGCTTCATATATTAAATGTCATATGCTTTATCTACTTCATATATAAAATGAAATGTAATATGCTACATATGCTTCATATGCTTAATAAGATTTATATATTAAATGTCATATGCTTTGTATGATTCATATGCTACATATATTAAATGTTATATGCTTCATATGCTTCATATATGAAATTTCAAATGCTTCATATGCTTCATATGTTTCATGTATTAGATGTTATATGCTACATATGCTTTATATGGTTTACATATTAAATATCATATGCTACATATGCTTTATATATTAAATGTCATATGCTTCATTAAATGTCAGATGCTCATGTGCTTCATATGCTTTATATATTAAATGCCATACGCTTCATACGCTTCATATGTTTCATATATTAAATGTCATATACTTCGATGTGCTTCATATGCTTAATATATTAAATGTCATATGCTTCATATGCTTCATATACAAAACGTCATATGCTTCATATACTTTATATATTTAATGCAATATGCTTCATATGCTTCATATGCTTCAAATATAAAATGTAATATACTTTATATGCTTCATATATTAATAACCATATACTTCAAATGCTTCATATGATTTATATATTAAATGTCATATGATTCATGCGCATCATATGCTCCATATGCTCTATATATAAAATGTCATATACTTCATACGCTTGATAAGATGTATATATATATAATGTCATATTCTTCATATGCTTCATATGTTTCATATATAAAATGTCATATACTTCATGTGCTTCATATGCTTCATATATAAACTGTCATATGCTTCAAATGCTTCATATGTTTCATATATTAATATCATATGCTTCATATGCTCTATATAGTTCATATGCTTCATATGCTTCATATATTAAATTTATTATATATTTATATGCTTCATATACTTCATATTCTTCATATACTTAATGTCATATGCTTCATATACTTCATATGCATCATATATTAAATGTCATATTATTCATATCCTTCCTATGCATCGTATGCGTCATATATTAAATGTCATACGTTTCATATGTTTCATTGTATTCATATATTTAATGTTATATGTTTTATGTGCTTCATATGCTTTATATGCTTCACATTCCTCATATATTAAAGATCATTTGCTTCATATGCTTCATATATTAAATGTCATATGCTTCATATGATTTATATATAAAATGTCATATGAATCATATGCTTCATATATTAAACTTCATATGCTTTATATGCTTTATATTCTTCATAATTAAATGTCATATTCTTTAAATGCTTCATATTCTTCATATATTACATGTCATATGCTTTATATGATTCATATGCTTCATATATTAAATGTATTTGCTTCATATGCTTTATATGCTTTATATATTGATTGTCCTATCCTTTATATGCATCATATACTTCATATGCTTCATGTGCTTCATATATTTAATGTCATATGCTAAATATGCTTCATATATTATATGTCATGTGCTTACTATGCTTCATATGCTCTATATATTAAATTTCATATTCTTTATACGCCTCATAGTCTTCATCTATAAAATGGCATATGCTTCATATGCTTCATACGCTTTATATATTTAATGTCATATTCTTCACATGATACATATGCTTCATATATTAAATGTAATATGCTTCATATGCTTCATATATTAAATTTAATATGCTTCATTAGCTCCATAGCCTGTATATGCTTTATATGTGAAATGTCATATGCTTCCTATGCTTCCTATGCTTACTATATTAATTTTCATATGCTTCATATGCTCCGTATGCTTCATATGCTTCATATATTAAATGTCATATGCTTCATATGCTTAGAATATTAAACGTCATATGCTTCATATCCTTCCTATGCTTCATATGTAAATATTCATCTGCTTCATATGTTTCGTATTCTTTATATATTAAATGGCATATACTTTAAATGCTTCATATGCTTCATATATAAAATGTCATATGCTCATGTGCTTCATATATTAAAGTCCATATGCTTCATATGCTTCATATATTTAATGTCATATGCTTCATATGTTTCTTATGCTTCATATATTAAATTTCATATGCTACTTCTGCTTCATATCTTTCATATATTAAATGCCATATGCTCCATATGCCTGCTATGTTTCATATATTAAATATAATATGCTTCATATGTTTCATATATTAAATGTCATCTGCTTCGTCTGCTTCATATGCATCATATTCTTTTAATAATAAATGTCATATTCTTTTTATCCTTCAGATGATTCGTATACTTCATATGCTTCATACATTAAATCGCATATTCTTCATATGCTTCATATATTAAATGTCATATGCGTCAATGGTTCATATGCTTCATATATTAAATTTCATATGCTTCCTATGCTTCATATATTAAATGTCATATGCTTGATATGCTTCATATGCTTACTATATTAAATGTCATATGTTTTTTTTTATTTTTCATATATTCAATATCATATGCTTCATATGCTTCATATAGTTAATGACATATGCTTCATATTCCTCAAATGCTTCATATATTAGATGTCATATGCTTGATATGCTTGATATGCTTCATATATTAAATATCCTATGCGTCATATGCTTCATGTGCTTCATATCCTTCATTTTTTCGCATTGTGTGAGCACACTGGAGGCTTGATCTGGCTTAATCATCTGTATCTGCTATCTTATCTTTATATATACTTTTTATTAATGTACGGAGGCAGGCTCCTTGGAATTGGTTTGATTTATTGGTGTTACTGGCATATATGGTCTAAATCATTCGTACATAAGAAATGTAGCTCTGCATACTAGAAACTTTGTTTGCAATCGAATTCTTCTACACTCTCTAAAAAGTTTGCAAAACTCTATTGTATACGTCATGATGACGTTCGCATGTTTATTTTTGCTTGATCAGCGAGGGTAAGTCAATACAAGATGGGTTGACATTTGTAAATATTCAGTGGCGTATGGGAGAGGATAAATTCATCCATCTTCCAACATGCAAAACTAACATTGTTAAAAATCATTTCCCTTTAAGCGATAAATATATATATATATATATATATAATCGAAAAATCGACGGGAAAAGAGTCCATCATATATATATATATATATATATATATATATATATATATATATATATATATATATATGGTTTAAGAGCGCTTAGTAACTAAGTTTACCTAAAAACATTCTGTTCTAGGACAAAAACGGTTCGAACTGCGCATGGTTGCAACATCATCGGGACAAGAAATACTAGCTTCCATCTAAACAATATCCTTTAACATTTAGATCTGTGTAATTCTTGCATAATTTTTATGTCATGTTGACAAAAATTATTTCGTTTTTTTTTTTACTTTTAAATTCAGATGAACATATCCTCGGCTCTAACAAAAAATTTTGATCGAAATTAACACCATCAGAATCAACACAAGTCTGCCAATGTGCAACAAGTCTATTTCTGCAAGTAAGGTAAAAAGTTTACGATTGAATTTCTGAAGGCGTTTTGGATATCGCTGTTTTTGAAGCATTTCTCACGCAAATGTAATCGAGATGCTTGAGAAAGTAGTAATCGGTGGGTGAAAGGCCTGGCAGTATATCAGATGAGGTAGAATTTCGAAGCCCAATTCGTTCAACTTCTGCAGGGTCGGTTTATAAACGTAGGGTTGGTCATTGCCGTGGAGAAGAATTGGGCTTTTTCTGTTGACTAATACTGGGTTTTTTTTATCGAAGTTTTTGAAGCATTTCATCCATTTTTACAGTACTTCTCCACCGTAATAGTTATTACTGCATTCAAAAAATGTAGTGGTTGACACCGGTCGTAGACCATCAAAACAGTCAACATAATCTTTTTTTGTGCAACTTTGGCTTCGAAAAGTGTCATGGAGCTTCGTCGACGTCTACTACTGGTTGTCGTATAGAACCCACTTTTCATCACCGGTTGAGAAACGGGTCGTTCTTGTTGCGTAAAAGAAGGGAATATGACACTTCATAACGGCGTTTCTTTGATTGTCGTAAGACACCCATTTATCAGGGGTATTTTGTCTTCCCAATCTCTCTTAAATGGTTGGAAATCGTCGAATATGTTACGCCTAATTCAGAAGCAAGTTCTAGGACAGTTGTGAGTCAATTGGCTGCGACTAACGCTCTTAATTGATTATTGTCAATATCCGATGGCCGACCACTAAGCTTATGATCTTCAAAACTCTCGTTGCCACAACGAAATTTCTTATATCACCTATATGTGATGTGCGTTCAGTAGTGGTACCTGTAACAAACATTCCGTTGATATCGTGAGGTGCTCCAGCAGGTTTTCGGCCTTGCTTGAATTAAAATAAGCAAATTGTGCGTATTTGTTCTTTTTATCTTGTATTGAACGTTCTGGAAATAAGATAAAATTGTTTGAAAACGATTATAATTTAAACGATTAGATAAAGCGAAAAACGTTCAAGAAAATTATATATACAGTGATGATCATATTTATTGGCACGGTAAAATAAAAGTTAAATTTTGTCTAATAAATTCTAAAAAAGGGATTAAATTAAAGAAAATAACAAAGTATATTATGTATTTTTAACTGTTGTAAGAGGCGTGTAATTTTCTCGAACGTTAGAGAAAAAGGACCAATCTTCTTTGCATCAGCCTTGTCAATACCTTTAATGTATTTGTTCCAATTCATGCTGTTTGTGTATATTAATCTAAGGAGTTAGAACGACAAACTCTTCGGTAGAGAGTTATTAGTCATTTAAATAAATGGTTGAGAAGATTTTTTGTAATTGTTCAATAAAAATATTTGGTCTCAGATAGTTTTGTGGGAGAAAAAGAGGAAATCTCATAATGTAAAGAGAATTCCATGCTGTGTATTGTTGGTGAAGTTGGGCCAGTGAAATGTGACATACATGTGTGACGGTACTTTATATATATATATATATATATATATATATATATATATATATATATATATATATATATATATATACAAATAAATAAAAAATGTCTATATCCGAAATTCCAACATGGTGTTCATCTTACTGTTTGTTTTATTCCCTATATTGAAATGTTCAAACCGTTATAGCACCTGCTTTTTAGCGCGGAAACATTTATATAATTATAATGTCACTTTTTATAATATTTTTGCCCTGGCTCATCAATTCCTTAATTTGATATACCTAGAGGAAGTCTCTAAATAAAGACGAAACGTTGATGAACGTAACTTGATTTGTTCCTTTTTATTTCTCTATTTCGTTGGAATACTATTTCCATTATTCTCATCATATTCTCTCTTCTCTCTCTGTCTCTCTGTCTGTCTGTCTCTCTCTCTCTCTCTCTCTCTATATATATATATATATATATATATATATATATATATATATATATATACTTTAAATGTGGACGTTGATAAAACAGAAGTGCATTTTGGAAGGTGAAAAACGTTTTGAGCGGCAAATATTTAACGTGAGGTAGGGCGTCAAATTGTAAAGGAGTAGTGAGATACAGAAAACATCATATCCAATTCTCAAATAAATCTGATTTTATAAAATGAATGATAAAATTTGTTTTCAAAAAGAATATGATATAATTAGCGTTGATAAGGTTACGAACCCAGAAAAACAAGAAACGTGTAAAATGAAGAGGATGGAGAGGGGTAAAGAGAGAGAGAGAGAGGGGAGAGAGAGATAACTTGGAGCCTAGAATGCTGAAAATAATTGGAAATGGCGCCTAAATCACTACCTCTAGCTTGTTTTCTCTCTTTCAGTAATCAGAATATTTCTTTACAAGTCAAGGGCCAGCGTATTCCACAATGAAGAAAAGGTGTAAGAATTTTAATTCAATTCCTTGATATTATTTTCATTGGTTTGAATTGAACATTCTTCATGTCAAAAATTAATGCCAGAAAGAGTAAAAAATCGCAGCTTATTTTCAGTCATTTTCCAATGGCAACGCATCGAATCATATTTTTATTAACTTTTAGATATGCTTCAAGACAACCAAGTGTAGAAATACGTTTCACAGAAATAACTTAAAAGTTGGGCACGTATTTATTTTTTGTTATATTCTTTCATTCTTTAACTGATGTCAATTCATTAAATTCTGTGGGTTTTCCATTCCTACGGCAAGACAGTGTCAAAAATTATTTCTGAATGCGATTTGCGAAAGTAATTTAAGTTCCTCTGATTTAAGAAAATTTCTAAAATAATCAATTTGCCGAAACATAATTTTGTTCGCACATTCGATTTTCCTGATAGCGATGAGGCAGAACCTATATTACGGTGCGAAATGATGAGAGTAAAGTAACTCTATTTAATCTCAAAAGCCAATATGTAATTATGTGTATAGCAAAAAAAAAAATACGGTTGCGCATCATTTTCGAATATTGCTTGTATGTAGTGGTTCCGAGACGTCGCGAATGACGTAAAACACAGCAGAGAAAACTTTATACTTATAAACTTTAATATTTGATATTTTAGTTTACGCTACTATAAAGTCCATTGTCGACCAGCTCATATCTTTCTCAAGCCTATTAATAAAAGTAATATAGTAGACGCAACAGAATTCGAACCTGGCACTTGAATCCACCGTCCATGGCTGCAGCAGCTATGAAAAGGATGATTTTATTGCTGACAATTTTGTTTCCAAAAGTCCAAATCTTAATCATATTACTATGTATTTATTATCTGCCTTGGTTGGTAAGAACCCCAAGAGTATTTGAGAAGAATCATTAACTCATGTATCGACAATTTTATTGGTCGTTCTAAAATTGAGGATTACAATTTATTTCAAAATACTATACATTTTTTTTATTAATGACATCCATACGGATGTTTCTCTGACTTTAATTCCAAACATAACAAAATAATTACTCCAAATTGTCCCCAACGCATTTTTATTACTGGTTTATAATCAAGACTTTGCTTGTCATCATCCTACCTTATAAAATAATATACTTGATAGCATTGTAACTTTATGTTTATTATGTACCACTAAGTTTGCTTCGAATACCATTTACTAGATTTAAGAGACCAATGTAAAGCTCTTCTTGAAAACTAACTTTAACAACACATCACTCAATAAATCCAAAATGTATCTACGAAAACAACTAAGCAGGCTGTCGTAAAGTACGCATAAATATTATATTTAAATTAATGCAGATAATAATAAACAGAAAATGATAAATTGCTTATACAAAAATATTTTTTTTAAATAAACGGAGACAGATGCGTGCGAGCATTATGTATATTCTAAGCGGTTCACTTATTGTAAGTAAAAAAAACTCGAGCTAACCCTCCCACGTACCGATTTTTTAAATTTTACTCTTTTAAAGCCGTTTTCCCGAATGGAAACCAACTAAAATATTTTCTACGTGTCTAAATATGCTCTACACCAAATTTCCAGTCTTTAAATCAAAAATTCGTGGAGTATATAGGTTGTGAATTGTCCTACCTCTCACATTCTCTTTTCTATAAATATATTTATGTGGTTTTCTCGGCTTTTATGCACTGAATACACCGCTAACAATTCGATGTGGTTTTATGAAAAGATTTGTGTTTGACCGCAAGTAAAACCTGAATTTATGATATCATATATTCACGGGAGACAAATCTTTTACACTGGAACATGCATCCAACGTCAACGTCTAACGTCAGTATCTAGTTGCATCCAACGTCTGAAAACAGTATCCAGTTGCTGGAGGACGGATCTAGAAAAAATGGGTTGCGAAGAAAGTAATTTATAGTGTCAATAATGTAAGCTTAATATCGTTACGATCGCTTTTATCCACGCTTTGTGAATCCAAAATTACGCAAGTCGAAACTGTATAAAAATTAGTTTGAAAATAGATACTCAAAAGTGACCAGGTAACGATCGGGATTGCAAAAAAAAATTCTCTCCAAGCGATCTTCCCAACAGGGCCTGGTGGCAAAAATTATTTAATTTTGGCTGGAGTAGAGAAATGGTGATCTCTCTTTGATAACAAAATTTAGACTCAACCGACAAGGAAATGACTTAACTTAAATTTACAGGTTTGTAATCACCTATTACCATTCTCCTGCTCCCTAGCCTATAAATATCAGTTGCTCATCTTCATTCATGTTGCTCACAATATCTCCAGAAGTTGAGCTCACAAGTCGTAAGTATCTCTCCCAACTTCAAAACCTTGCCTGCTGATCTGGCGACTTTTACGGCTTTCGCCTGCTCCTCTCTACTCAAACAAGTGTCAATTAAACTTTCGAATGAAGCAGTATGTTTCATCCTTTATCACATTGATGGAAAAACACGTTTTCGTTGCTTTGAAAACTTCCAACACGCACTTGGAATTGTCAGCGCATTATTGTCTTTGAATTACTGTGAGTAAATACGGTATTCAGCTTTTTTGTTGTTCATGCAATATTTTCAATGAACTGCTTTCTTGCATTTTAAATAATCTGCTATCGAACGCTTGGGCAATTATACATCGGCCAATGCAAGTTTATAATGTTTGTATATTTTCAGGGCACTTCTCGAATTTACGCATGATTTGTATTTGTACTAGTGCGCATCAGACTACTTAATTAAGACTACTTAATTGTTTTTCCTGAATAATATTTTCCTAATAGAAAGTTATTCAGATTTTTTCATGGTCTGAACATTTGTAACATACATCTTGCTACTCATCTCCATTCATAATACCCCTGCAACTTATGCCCACGATAGGAACCCCATTACTCTAAAGTGGCACTGTGTCTTATTTTGATGTGAAAATTGAAAAAAAATAGCAATAAAAGATAACTGTAATTTGAGATTTAATAATTCGATTAAGTTTAAAATTTGATACATGCTATTTGAAACTGTTTACTTTATGAAATGACAGTGTTATTAATGACGTCTTCAGTATGTGAACTCGGTACTTACTGATTGATGTGGTTATGAAAGTGCTCAAAGATATGTATTTGTTTTAGAAGAGCCCAATATATTATAAATTATATATATATATGTATATATATATATATATATATATACTCAAATATATTCGATTGAAAACTGTGAGCATAAGTATGGTGTATAAAACGCCTATCAATACGTTATTAATGTTGTATTTGTGGTGAAGGGGGTATGCAGTGGTAGTAGGTTTTGTGTGACACAGTAGTACTCTAACGTGCTAGTAGAGCAGTGTAATAACACCTAGGTTACATTTATGTCGTGTGTAAGCATAACTAATGCTCAGCGCATTAATAATCACGGCGATAATTACTTCTGGATAAACCACTGCCTGCTCTGGTCTCCCATGAAATTGCAGATCCAGCAAAAGAAATGCCGACGCAGTGAGTATCAATACGTTTGACATCAGGCCTCCTCAAGATCACACGCTATCAAAACTTTTACCAAAAACTGCGATACTTACTTTCCTGAGCAGCGCCGAAAGACGCGGATGACCACTAGAATCCGCTAAAAACTACCATCACAACGTTGTGCAGGGAAGTTTTATGTGTTTAAAACCAAGAAACATCATGTCATGTTTAACGACAACAATAGAGGGATAAGGTGACTCGTTAACGATAAAAGAAAAAGGTTTCACGCCCATCTGAACGAATCGTTTTTAACTGCAAAAAGTTATCGGGAATGCCAGACCACCGCCCAAGAAGCCATACGCACAGTTAAGAACAATTGGTGAAGAAACAAAGCAAGGAAAATCCAACAATTTGCGGACCAATACGAAGTCGCGGTTTATTGAACGCACTAAAACGTATCTACGGACACGTAGTGCAGGGTTAAGCTCCTCTAAAATACAAGAATGGGTCGGCACTGCTCAAGAGTGTCCTCATTATCATCGGCGTACGATGATGCCTTTAATGTCGTTCCTTAAGTACCCCCCGACAAATCTCCAAGCAGAATTCCGAGCTTTCAGTTAGTCAAGGATGTAGTCAAATCTTTGAATAACAACAAGGCCTTCGGGCTTGATCGTGTCTCAGCTGAAATCAACAAACATCTTGCTGAAGCAACTGTAATAACACACCATCAAAATCTGGGAGAAAAAAAAAAGGTTCAATGGACTTTAGAGACGCTTCTATCATCAAGAACAGGAATTGTGACTGGTTTGATTGCTAAACTACAGGGGTGTTTCTCTCTTGGCTGCGGTTTGAAAGGTCTTTGTATGCTGAGCGGCTGCCTCCGTCGACTCGCTAAAACAGTTCTCCCAGAGACCCAAAGCAAGCTTTCACCTATAATGTGGAATTACAGACATAATATTGTCAATGCGTTAACTCCGGAAAAAGTACAGAGAGCAAAATCAACGTCTATATATAGAATTTATCGACAAAACCAAGGTCTTCGATTCGGTTCGTAGAGATTTCCTTTGGAAAATCTTCGTCACTTTTAGGGGTCACGAGATGAACTTTACTAGTTCACCCATTTTCGCCGTTGCACCGAAATAGTTTTCAGTGAAATATGTTGGTAGCATTAGAAAGTAAAGCCCAAAGAAAGAATTCCCAACCGGTAGGCTCTCGTTCTCGCAATTATCGGTATCAAACCCCAGCGCACGTCTGTCAGAACTTACTTCTGTCGAAGAGACACAGCTATTCTCTCTCTCTCTCTCTCTCTCTCTCTCTCTCTCTCTCTCTCTCTCTCTCTCTCTCTCTCTCTCTCTCTCTGGCACACAGGCTTTTCATTTGAAAAACCGACTGTATCTCATTTGCATATTTCACCAACACTCTCGTTAACCCACGTGATCACCAGTCCATAAATAGCAAGAGAGGTCTTGTTTTATCTCTTTCCTGAAACGTACGGTACATTGTACGAGGTCAGGTTTGTACTACATTTTAATCACAGGAATAATAAGGCAAAATCCAAATTACTTGTAATTCATCAATCTTTCTGCGATTTGCAAACGACAAAAGAATTGAAAATTTATGGGATTGGGAGTATCGAACGGTGCGGTGGAAATGAACTGCTTCTTCTGTGACAGAAAACATTTGCTAGAGTGGCCAGTTTGTCTTCATTGATGAGGGCTGACATTTCGCAACGCAGACTTGATGACATTATTGATTTTTTGGCTTGATCTCATCAATCTTGCCAATTTCATTATCTTCATGATTCTATATGCCATTTCTCTTTCTTTCCTCCCTCCTCATTTTCTCTCTTAAATGCTATATTTTCATTCTATCTATGATAAAGCAATCACGACCATTTTCCCAAACCTCGCGAATCACTAAAACAGGAATCACGTGATTAGCTCCGAACATGGATCGATAAAAGTGAAAAGTGGTTGCGTTTAATTCTTCAATAGAATCTATTAAATTAAAGAACACATTTATTTAGATACGCCAATTTAATTTACGCGTTTGACGCTTACGATACTATTGCAGATAAAAACGTGAAAGGCCTACGAACGAATCCTTGTTTATAGATGCGTAAATACGTTTTAAATGG
The DNA here is from genome assembly GCF_053919585.1 of Euprymna scolopes. Taxonomy (NCBI): domain Eukaryota; kingdom Metazoa; phylum Mollusca; class Cephalopoda; order Sepiida; family Sepiolidae; genus Euprymna; species Euprymna scolopes. The sequence goes on from NC_136485.1 coordinate 14,074,310, forward strand.
TATTTAAAAGGTAAGCAACGACCTGTGACGTAGTAATAAGTTCTCATTGAGCATATAATCTAGAATTTTAAGATCCAATTTTAAGTACAGGCGATACTAAGAATACAATAACAAGTTTACTTAAAACTTCTATTTGTTAATGATGGACGTAAAAAGAATTAAATAAAGATTTTTTCGTAATTCAGTATAGATTCCTGGGTTCACCATAAAGTGTATCGAATACGACGAGACTCGCCTGAAGAAGGTCGATTACATCGTCTGAATAACATGTTAGATGAGAGCACAAGTCCAGATAATAAAAATAATAAGAAGCGTTAATCCACAACTAAAATTTTTTTTAAATATTTCTAACATACTAACTAACAAGCCAGTCATAATAAGGTCAACCTCTTACTTTGGGAAAGAACAATGCATATGTGTACGTTGCTGACTTTTCCGTATGCGTATGTTGGTTACCTTTTATTGGGAGGGATAAATCATTAATTATATAATTGAATGTCGACATTTATTTTAATCAGTACAAAATATACGTGTGTCCGTGTGCCTATGCTATGCCTGTAATATATATGTAAAGAATAATTATAATCCATGCATAAATAATAGGTACATGGACTATAGTAAACAAAAGTATATAATATTTTATTAATCACTTTTACCCCAAACAACGCATATAGCCACTTAGATGTACGAGGCTACTTATTAGGCCATGCCTAATAAAACTTAACAGAATGTTGGTTTGCGTTACAGTTCAACTTCTGCACAGCAGTACAGTCAAGGAAGCAGATAGCAAGGAGGACATTCCGAGGTCTAGCTGTTCGATGGAATAAGCTCTTAGAGTAGAAAGGGTTCTGGCATTTAGCGACCTCAACAGTGAAGGGGTGTGACTGTGTTGCTAAGCGGGATTTTCAAGGATATGTACGTTGAGGGGCACAAGCGCTATAAGTTCATCAGAGAACATTTTATTAAAATACTTGTAAAACATTGCACAGGGATGTAGTATTGCGGCGATGGCACAGGTGTTGGAGCCTAGTTGATCTACTGGGACCTATTAGGTTGGAGACCCCTTTTTGGACACTATCCAAGAGGAAGAGACAAATGGATGATGCACCACCCCAGATGTGACAACAATACTCCATGTATGGGTGAATGGTGGCTTTGAAAACGTACAGGATACTCTCAGGTGTGAGTAGATTTCTAGTACGATAGATGGAGCCCACCTTCCTTACTGCAGCCTTCGCAATGTCCTGAATATATTTGTTCCAGTTCATATTTCCTGTGAACGTCAAGCCGAAGAGTTTAAAGGAAGAATTCTCAAGTAATGAGTATTTGTCATGGATATCGGTGGTTGAAAAGGATTTTTGTAATTGTTAAAGCAGAGCAGGTTAGTCTTACTAGCATTAAATGTTACCATCCATTTACGACTCCATTCCACTACGGTCTAAAGGTCATTTTCTGATAATTCAAACATTGTTTTGAGTTGTGTATATCCGTTCGTCCCCCGTGCATCATTAACGTTCCTTTCTAAAAATGCTGATTAAATAAGCAGATTATACGCGCATCAAACAAAAATATAATTATGTTTAGTTTTCTTATTTTACAGCAGATCAACACTTTTCTGTCAAAAAGAAAATAATTTTTAAGTTAACACGTTGATATCCTATCTGTAGCTACGAGTGGGGGCAGATAGAACAATGTTATCTATTGACATGTCATCATGTAGGGAATTTTTAAGAATAAAATGTTTGTTAACCTTGGTTAAGGTATCACGTTAGCTTCCTCCCATCGTTTTGCTCGAAAATCTTCCATCAAACCGTGTCCATCCAAAACCAAATGAATCTGTTATCTGATATTCTGCTTTCTAACCGCTAGACTTTTATATATATATATATATATATATATATATATATATATATATATATATATACTAACTGGTAATCACTTATTTTTTAGTATCAAAATCGCGTGAGTGTATGCTATACATGGGGAAAGAAAGTCTTTAAAAAAGAACCTTAAAGAAGCCATAAAAACCTTCACCATATGGACTAAAAAAACACTCTTTGAAACTAACTTTGACCGGTCACAGTGAAACACTTAAAGTTGGAGACAGAACGTCTAAACACTGAACACACGCATCGCACCACTATGAAAAACATATTTAATATCAGCGGAGGCATATCCACAAACTCCCATTTTAAAGAAAAACTTTTTACGAAAATATCTGAAAAGAGCACACCCTAAGCTCGAAACGCGTTATAAAAATATTTTAAAATAAAAATATGATGAAAACCTTTTAAAAAAACCCACAATTGTTGATGGCTACACTCTTTTAAATATATATATATATATATATATATATATATATATATATATATATATATATATATATATATATATATATATATATATACTAACTGGTAATCACTTATTTTTTAGTATCAAAATCGTTCCTAATGAGGCATAAAACAGTGATGTAAACAGCTAAAAATATATTAAATGAAAATATTACTTCCGGTAAAGAAAAAATCTAGACAGTGAGCAGTGTTAGCTACATAGATTCTGGCCCAGAAAACAGCAATTGTTCACCTTTGTCAGAAATATCGCTGATCAAATGTGAGGATAAACGAACCAAATAAGGAAAGCAAGAGTTATAAGAACGTCGAAATTAAAACCCAACTCCACTTTCTACTCTAAATAAAGACCCCATCCACTTATCAAGATTAAGAGGCTACACAAGAATTAAGGAGTTTGTAAGAAAGACAATGGGGATTAGTAGCAATGGTTAAAACTTGTGTAAATGACATTATTTAAGAAAACTGCTCCATAAAAATTGATTCACTTGAATATAACTATGCTATAGTAATAACAGAAACAGTCTCCGGAAATGTCGTATATCAATATCGCGGTTAACGCGATACGAATTAAACTTATCTTGCTTGTGTCAGGTATAGTCCAAAAGGGGTCAAAAATGGTTACTGGTGACTTAAACTCCGGATCAGCGAACAATTGCACTAAAAGATTGACAAGCGTCACAGTTCAGAGGATGCATTCTAAGTGCGAAGGGTTAATGGTGATATTATCACTCCTATGCATAGACCTCAAAATAAATAAAGTTAATCGCAGTTCGTCTTGAGTTAACGGGGAATCGCAGAGAGTTATTTAGTAAGACTAGAATCAGTCAATCAGAACGAGAGAATTTTTATTTTAGATAGAAAACGAAAAAAGAAGAAGAAAGATCTAAATTGATTCAGCGATACAGCGGCTCTGTCAACAATGAAATCCAAATAAAGACTTTTTTTTGCAAAAAAGTAAAATCAAGTCGAGTTTTAAGGGGCATACATGAATCTTTGCGAGGGGGCGCCGACAACGAGCGAGAAAAGAGCACACACACACACACACAAACCACCACCACCACCACCATCATGGCTGTATACACAGATGAGCACACACAAAGACAGACGATCATAGCCATGTCACGATTATATAGACACAACATACTCAAGAATATATATACGCGAGAATTAATATCCCCTCTAACTCCCACACAACGAAACAGTAATGCTTTCCATCGACGGATCCTTTTTTGAAAATAGCTTTGCTCATTGATGTTTTCTATTGTTTTATTTACATTAAAGGGCAAATGGAAATCTTTTACAAGTCGAGTTTTTATGTAAATGTAACACTGGGGGGCATAGATTAGATATCAGTCGAGCATCTAATAGTGAAAAAAAAGGCTAAAGAAGGAAAAAAAACTAGCAACGTCTCTTCTGTGTGAAAAAAAGTCGTAGGGTGGAGAAAGAGGATATTCCTCACTAGATTTTGGTGTCAGTGTTCGACTCTGTGAAGGCAGAAAAAAAGTACTCTAAACAGCACAGCTCCTAATGTGTGAATAGTATTCAGTCATGGGTGATATATCCTCTGCAACGATAGATCTGCTGTGAAATGGGGATAAAAATGGATGATAACATTCAATGCTGGCAAAACTAAGCTAGTTTCCTCCAATAACTACAAAAACGTTCTCTACCACCAATAGCAATAGCCAAGAGCACATTGCCTGTAAGTGCTTCTGTTAAACTCCTCGGCCTAACGTTTAAAGGGAACATGATCTAGAATATATACATTGAGAGCATTGCCAAGGCTACTGCAAAGAAGGTGGTCTCTCTCTCTCTCTCTCTCTCTCTCTCTCTCTCTCTCTCTCTCTCTCTCTCTCTCTCTCTCTCTCTACCGTGTTAGAAAATTACTTACGCCTGAAAGTATCCTGTACCTCTATAAAGCCACCATTCACCCATGTATGGAGTCCTGTTGCCACATTTGGGCTGGTGCATCTGCTGCTTGTCTCTCGCTCCTGAACAGGGTATAAAAGAGAGTCGCCAACCTGATAGGTCCTGAACTATAATCTAGGCTTCATGTTTTGACAAGCTTCTGGGCGTGACCTTTACTCCTGATCTTAAATGGAGCACATACATTAAATCTGTTGCCAAGGCCGTTGGAAAAATGGTGGGATCTGATGCAATTCTCTATATATATAAGAGCCAGGTACGTCCAATGATTGATTACTGTTGCCACATCCTGGCAGGAGCTTCTAGAAAGGACTTATCCTGAGTTCAAAATAGATTCGTAGCCTTGTGGGGGGTGTCCTTTTCTCTTCCATGCAAACTCTTTCTCACAGAAGAGGTGTTGCGAGTTTGTCTCTGCTTTATCGTTATTTTCATGGCAGGTGCTCAGCTGAGCTCCAATCTATGGTCCCCCCCCTCGACAAACTTTCACAAACAACACCCGTCTAGCAGAAAACACTATCACTAGTTTCCCCCACTATTTACCTGTGCCCAAACCTAAATGTAGATTCCATGAGCAAAGCTTCTTTCTTATAACTGCACGCCTATGGGATTGTCTTCCGTTTTTCTGCTTTCCAGCTGACTACAATATGGTTGTCGTCAAGTCTAACGTAAACAAGTTTTTGATGAGCCGTTCCATATAAGTTAACAAATTTACCGAATCTCTATTACTAACGGTTACTATATTGTCCAAGTTCTACTATACACTCTTTACACTCTTTAACCCTTATCCTCGAGTGGCCTCTTGGCATTGATAAGTTGCGATGCCTATGTAAAAAAAGTCTTGCTAGTGTCCTTAGCAACAGATTTGTTGAAGATATACTATTTAAAGCCCGGCGTAACGATCAGTCTTAGAAGCTTCTCAATACAGAAGAGTTCTCCCAGTACTCACTCATTCATTTCAATAGGATAAAGCGGAGACCCGAGCGTCAGTGGGGGACGAAAGGAAGTTATGTTTTAGATTTATTTCAAGTTACCTTTTCTTTATTGCAATACGTGCTAGAGGTCGGAAAATAGACAAACAAAGAGATATTGATCTGTAATCCTCTTCAAAGTGTTGCCATAGATCGTTCTGTGATTTATATAACTGTCAAAAAATAAACTTAGAATGTTATTTTGAAATTTCATTGATAAGGGTCAAGAAAACGAACAATATAATAAATGTTTCTTTTTTTCTCCAACACTGTTGCTTGTGAGTCTTCTTGCTTAATTAATAAATTTAGTCCATATTGCCTTTCAACGAATTCTTTGAACACCTTCCATTTTATTCGTTATCGCTGTTAATTAAGCAACATGAAAAGAAACGAAATAAAGGGCGTCATCAGCGTGAATAGAACGAATAAACAGTAAACAGCGATCGTCACGTCGAGTAATTTTAAAATAAAAAAGAGACAATTGCGACCGTTGTACAAAATACTTTCCTTTTAATTTGCCGCTTGTTAAAACTAAATGCAAGTTCAGGATAATATTTAATTAACGCATGTATGGTTGATAGTTTTATGATGAATAGTATTATGAGATGCTTTAAAATGATAAATGGAATAAACACAGTTTGATTACTTATCGATAAAGTTTATGACTTGTTGGCATTTTACTTTTAGGTGACAATTAAGAAGAACTCGTCTTGTAGTAATGAGGTCCACAAATGAGAAGTTCTGAAACATCTTCTGTCAAATCAAGCAAGTGGCAGCTCCCTAGATCTATGAACGTATGTTATCAACATTCCTCTGACTTGTTAGGCAATAAAAAGCAAAGAAGTCTTCACTGATCAGTATTTCTAAGATTAATATCTTCCTTTCCTTCTTTTCTCATTATCTCTATCTTTATTTAATCAATTTTCTAGCTCTTTATCTTTACACTAGTCTCTTTCTCAATTCCACCTTTGACCTCTCTTCTGAATGCCTATTATCAATAAAGACACATATATAAACACACACACACACACACACGCCGCATACAGTCACACACAGACATAACACACCTGTCTCTAATACAACACATTGAACAATACCAACCCTACTTAATCTCGAAACCAACAACACTAGGAAACAACTTGAACCATAGTGTAATATCTGTTCCAACACCTCGCCCCCCTCATCGGTCAGTGGGGAAGAAATCCTTCATGACTGAGATAACTATCATCACTTCTATCATCCCTCCTCCCATACCTATACCCCTCCAGGTGGCCCCCTCTCCTCTGGAGAACGAGATCTCCCCCACACTAAGAACCGATCCTGGGTCTGGCCATACCCTCATGGGGAGACAAATAAATAGAAATATTAAAAAATCCCCTACGTATATTTATTAATACATCTCTTTACCTAAACAAACATAATATTAAGAATACCCGAACAGTCTAAGACTGAAACGAAAAATCACAATTCTAAAATCTAAAAATCCAAACAATAAATGTCAAAATTGAATGAAAATACCCCTACCCTTACTTCAGAGGAGCTGTCCCTCCCTCCTACTACGCACACATTAGTAACGACCTTGAATAATAGTTACCTTCCCAGGGAAGTAAATAACTTTATAATACTATAAAACAGAACATACATTCTTCAAACCAGTAAAAGAAAAAACACACACACGCGCGCACACGCACACGCACACACATGCGCACGCGCGCACACACACATATCCTACCCTATGCACCCAGTTGACCAAGTACCAACGGCCCACTCACCCCCACTCCAGTAAGAGTAAAAAAAAGATAAACAGAAACACAAGCAGAGAGAGAGAGAGAGAGAGAGACATAAGACAACTGTCCATCCCAATGAACCAGTAATAAAAATTTGACATACGAATGAAAAGTAGAATCGTGTACACATGTTTCCACCTCTTGGAACATTTCAAATAAACTACAGAAATATTCTTTTCATGTTTAACACGCCTTGTAATATATTCTAATCATTTTAAATATTTTCTAAAGGGGACGCTTCACAGAAGGTCTGAAACGCGTTAAAAACAATTTCAGTGATTTAAAAACATTATTACAATGATCTAAACATAATTTCCAATGAAAAACCAAAACACGGAATAATAAAATAATGTTAAAAAATACACATTGTTGGTGACCTCCCCCTTATTTAAATATACATCTTTCTCTCGTTGGAATTTCTTAACCCATTTTATATATATATATATATATATATATATATATATATATATATATATATATATATATATATATACTTCAGAATAATTTTATTTAACAAACAGTTGGTATGGAAACCTGTGATTATAGGATTTACAAAATATTACGGGCAGTAATATTCTATAAGTATTATCCCACCTAAATAAGAATTGCTCGATATACAAGATAGAGCAAATAAATTAAATTATAGTCATTCAATGAATTTCAAAAACGCCTTTTTGAAGTGAAATGTTTGAGTTTCATATCAATGATTTTTATTATCCTAAGCAAGGCAAAAAATACTTTAGAAATTTAATCTCCGTAACTTATAGGGTTTCGATGTCTACCATCTCATCAGAGGAGAAAATATTAGCAAATAGTTATAAAGGTATATACTCTATTTGCTAAAGTCAGTGAGGCATGGAAAGTCAAAGTCAAAAATAATTGATTAATCAGAAGTCATATAGCAAGAGAATTTGAAGAAAAGGATATGAAAATGTTAGATCCAAATTGCGAGGTAATTTCTAAAGTATTCTTTGTCTTGCTTAGAATAATAAAAATCTTTGATATGAAACTAAAACATTTCACTTCAAAACAGGATTTTTTAAAAAATTCATTGAATCACCACGATTAATATATATATATATATATATATATATTTCCGATTTCCTTATATCCCTCAATACAGCTTTAAGAAAGCAAGCACTAAACCGGCCAACTGACTCCCCCTTACTTTTCTTTCTCCTTTTTCGCTCATTTTTCTTTATATTTTATAAACATGTTTTACGCATTTTACCTTTAAGCATGAATTATTAAAGTCTCCCCTTCATTATTGCAATATTAAAATTCTGTACCCCAACGAATCATGATATATATATATGCATGTGTGTGCGTGTGTGTGTGTGTGTGGTCTGACATTGATAAAAGCCTACGTTTTCTATTTAAAACATTAAAACTTACTTCTTACTATACTCAGTCCTTGATATGTAAGCAACTGCATAAGGTTAACTTATTTGCATTTTCTTTTGAAAAACAACTGTTAATTAATTACTTGTACACTAGCAGAACTCGTGGAAATTCGACGTATAAATATAACGAATAAAAGATCAAATAAACAAACAACGACGAATTTAAAAGAATATTTAGCAATGTTATTTTTTACCTTTTTAAAGCTAAAAAGAATTTATTTAAAACATTTTTTCAATGAAAATTCAGCAAACCACACATTTTTCTTTTTTTTTCTGAAATGTATTTTTATGAAGAAGTAGATGTCAATTCACTTTCACATTTTTAAGGATTTAAAAAAAACTGTAATAAAAAAAATTATTTTCCTCTCAACATGACATTTTTAAATTATGAAATAAAAGAACCAATTTGAAACAGACGGCCATGTTTTTTGTGTTTTGAACGGAAATTGTTTTAATGATTATTAACTGATAAAAAGCGACTATATAGAGAGGTAGTTCGTTCGTTATTAATTAACGTTTGCGATGATGATTGTTTTTGTTCTACTGGACATACGGATAATTATTAATTAATGTTTGCGATGATGATTGTTTTTTGTTCGGATAAATAAATTAATATTTAGATGCTTATGTTTTCCTATTAGTTGATTGATTCTGTTGTGTCTGCACAAATAATTAACAAGAACACGGAAAGTAAAGGTATAACAATAATATATTAGGAAGAAAAGTTATATACATATTTACATGTTTTCAGATATACTTCACTTGGAAATATTCCGACAGGTGGCGTGTTGCATGTCTTACTGGAGGCAATATAGGCGTCTTGCCTATTTGGCGGTCGGTTGCCGAACTCCGCCGGTATTGGTGATTGATACCTTTATATATCTCACTCACCCGCCTGTGTTAATCCACAACAGTTTCATATCACAATCATGCTGAATTTTATTCATGCATTGGTTCTATAATTGTATAGAATTTAAGATTATAACCTTCTAGCATATGTAAATTTATATATATATATATATATATATAATAAATATGTATGTTTGAAATTTATGTTGAAATTCATAAATATATTTTTTAAACTACCGTCAAAACAACAAACGGACTTCTACTTTCAGATTATCTGCCCCAACAACAATATGGCAAAAAAAAAGAAAAAAGGAAGAAGATGAGGCTTTGCCTCGAAATATATTTATGAATTTCAACATAAATTTCAAACAAAATAAATGCCTGTTTTTTTTGTAATACTACGTTGTTTTGGCTTCAAACGTATATAATACGTATTTATTTTATCCAAATTCAACCGGCGCTTCTGAGGAACAAAAAAAATCTTTACATATATGTATATATATATATATATATATATATATATATATATATAGAGAGAGAGAGAGAGAGAGAGAGAGAGATAGATTGATTGATTGATTGATTGATTGATAGATAGATAGATAGATAGATAGATAGACAGCAAGACATGCATAGATATAAATATATATAATATTTTTTTTATTTATATACAACAAATATTGCATAGTTACTACACTGAATGTGCTAATGTTTGGACAATTGGTTGGCAAGAACCAAAAGTCTTCGTCAGGCAACATAATAAAGCTTATGAACCACTGAAGGCGTCTGGTTCTCAAATGGATGAAATGAAATATATTGTTTGATAAAAATAAAATATTAGATGTAAAAAGGAGGGGTGGTAGGTTAATTGACATTTAAGATTCTAAACATAGGAAGAGATAAGGGGAAAAGAGAACGTTAAGACTTAAAAGGATAAAAGCGGGAATAAAAATGGAAAAAACGAAAGCGAAAAAGAAAAAGAAAATAGAAAAAGGAAAAGGAAAGAACAGAGAAATTGATGACGGAAAAGGAGGGTTAGTATGATTACATTGTCATAAGAAAGAGGAGGGGAGCAAACACATTTGAAATCATATATGAATAGGGTGTTAGGAGGGGAAGTATCAAAAACCGTAGAGGAAACGTTAAGAAAGAACGGAACAATAAAAAAAAGGTTAGCGAAGGGGGGGGGTAAAACACATTAGCGCATAGGGTTTCCGGTAAGGCATATACACAAACATTTAAATACGTATCAGTAACTCAGTCTAAGGTCTGTGTGTGTGTATGTGTGTGTGTGAAAAAAATGATAATGTAGCTAATTTAATAAATAAAACGTGAAAAAAACTTTAGGCAGGGATAATTAGGTTATATTTTCTTAATCATAAATCATATTTGTCACTATGAAATTTAAAAATGTTTAATTAAAATTTCCAGTAATGAAAATTAAAGACCCAAAAAATAAATTCAAAAATATAACATATATAGTAATATTTAACTTCTATAATTATTGATGTGTTTTACTTTTTATCTCCTATTCTGTCATTCTAATTATTAATTCATTTATTTTTATCCTTATATTCTAGTTTATTTACTATTTACTATTTAACATATTTCTATTACTTCCTAAATTTTATTTAAATTTTTATTGATTTTATATTTATTTTTATTAGCTATTACTATGGTACTGCTATTTACTAATTTATTCTCTTATAATTTCTTACTTTTTATTTTCTTTTATATTATTAATATTAATATGTATATTTTTACTTATATTTTTCTCATTTTCTTTATTGTCTTTTTTTTTTACTTGCAATTATACTTCGTCTTTTTATAATGTATTATATTTTCTGAACCATTTAGGTTATTTCTCTAAATATTGTCATCATCATTTTTATATTTATTCTTATTCTTATTGTTATTATTATTATTGTTGTTATTTACTTTATTATTTTATTATCAGTTTATATATTTTTATTTATTACATATTGTTTACATTTTTTATATTTTTTATTTTTATTCATAATTTGCGTCTTGACTTATCATTACTAGAAATTTGAATTTTAAATCTTAAATTCAATCGTTGTAAATATGACTTATGATTAAGAAAATATAACCTAATTTTCTCTACATAAGGTTTTTCAGGTTTGATTTACGCCGGGAAGGATATAAAAGTTTCGTTTTTATTATATATATATATATATATATATATATATATATATATATATATATATATATATATATATATATATATATATATATATAATCATTTAAAAAATGTTTTTAAGTCCAAGCGTCTTTAATACATGTTAGTTTGATTGTTGTTTTCATTTGATACGTACATGGATTTATTGTTAAAATAATGAGTGAATTTGTCAACATCATTATCATCATTATCTACCGCAGAAGTGTGAGTTTCAAACAAACTTCTTATTTAAAAAGGCAAGGAAACAAGAAGAAAAAAGGGTAAAAACAATTTAGTCGCTTTAATCGCTGATCGTTCCGATTTTATTTTCGTCTAATTACGACGTTTATTCATTTGTAAAGTTGCGTAAGCATTTCAACGAGTGACGGTCTCTTCTACAAATTGTTTGTATTGTTTTTTTTTCATGTCAAACTCATTTAATCGTACCCATCACCATAATCGTCGTCCTGATCATTGAGTATTTATGAGTTTTAGAATGTTCCTTCATGTGTATTTTACATGTATATGCATGTGTACGTATGTATACGCACGTGTATGCATATGCGTATATGTGTACCTCTACGTTTACATGTGTGTGCACATGCATATGTATGTTGGTGTATATCTGTATGTATGCATGTTTTTATTACCATGTGTATGATAAGGCAACCCCTCTAGGAGAAGCAAATCTCTGATTTAAAAAACCATAAAGCGGGAGACCAGTACCCTCATTAAGCTGGTCTGCAGTTTGACTTGTTGCTGGCTATCTTGCTCTTGCTTGTTGCTGGATGTCAACATTTTGAACCGAGAGAGAGAGAGAGAGAGAGATTTAGCTAAAACTATGTAACATCATCTTCGTGTAGATACTCCCTCAGGCATTTGTCTATAAAAAAAATAGTCCTGTGGCGATCAAAAAGTTGTGACGCGTGTAGGCCTGAAATGCTGGAAGCATATAATAATTTATCTGCCATCATTATATGCATCTATGTATATATGTATGCATATGTATATGTATGTTTATATATGTACATTGTATGTGTGTATATATATGTGTATATGTATGTATATATGTATGTGTATATAAGTGTTTGTGTGTGTATTATATACGTATATATATATATATATGTTTGAATGTATGTGTATATATGCATATATGTGCTTACGTGTATATATGCATATATGTGTTTATGTATATATATGCATATATGTGTGTATGTGTATGTATGCATGTGTGTACGTATGTGTATGTATGCATATATATATATATATATGTATGTGTATGTATGCATATATATGTATTTGTATATATGCATGTATGCGTGTATATGTATGAATGCATATATATGTGTGTGTATGTATACGTAGGTAAGTGTATGTATATATATATATGTGCATATATGTACGTATATGTATGTTCATATGTATATGTGGGTATCTATTTGTATATGTGCCTGTATATGTGCATGTATATGTATATATGTATGCATGTATGTATATGTGTGTATCTGTATTATGCGTTGTGTATGTATATATGTGCGTATTTTTAGATATGTGTGTATGTGTATATATGTATGTATGCGTGTATATATTTATATATATCTATGCCAATGACCGTCTTGTGTATGTTTACCCGTGTGTATTTATATGTATGTATATGTAAGTGTAGGTATGTGTATTATGTATTGTGTATGTATATATATGTGTTATATGTATGTATGTGTATGTGTATATATGTGTGTATACATGCATGTATATATATGTGTGTGTGTGTGTGTGTGTGTGTGTGTGTGTGTGTGTGTGTGTGTGTGTGTGTGTGTGTGTGTGTTAATGACCGTCTTTAGCGTCATGTCTGCTTGAGTGTGTGAATTCACCAGCAGGACTAAATAAATCATTTTCGGGCTCATGGACTTTCAGTAACTGAGGGAGTGACACTCGTCTGACAAGACGTTGCAATCATCATATATATATTTATAAAGTGATGGTTGTGTAGTTCCAACGACAGAAAAAAATGTATATTTAAAAGAGTTCAGCTCTCTTAAGAAATTTTTATATAAAGTTTTTTTCAAGGTAATTTCTTTTTGGAAAGCATTTTTTCTGGTAACACCGATTGTGTTTTTCAAAAAAAATGTTCATCTCAGACCTTTTGTCACCAACAATCGGGGAGCTGGTCAAAATTTCAATCAGTTAGAGTTAAGTTTATTTGGTAGATGGAGGGGGTTTAGTAGTTTATTTGGGACATGTTTTTATGGGATTTTTATGATTTTCCTTCCTTTTTTTATGTTTGTTGCCAGTCAAAAATGCTTTCCAAAAGGATATTATCTTAAAAAACCGTTATGTAAAAATCTCTGAAGAGAGCTGAACAAAGCTTAAAACGCGTTATAAAAACATTTTTAAAATATTCAAAAATTATAAAAGTCTGAAAACCCTACAATTGTTGATGGCTACACTCTTTTAAATTTATATATATATGTCTATATATATATATATATAAATAAATTTGGAGAGACATAACTTTTTCACTTGTTGCACGATTCGAACCTGATCTTAAATTATAAAAGCCACACTAAATGAATAGTAGTAAAGCCTATTATTATTTAACTAAATATATATTAAATGTTTAAGATTTTTTTAAATAAACAGTTTAATAATAAATCTTTTAATATGCACATGGTGTATGTTTCATCCTTACTAGGAATCGCCAGCGTGACAAGTTAAAGCTGTTCGCTGGTGTCACTGCCAGTATTCTGGGAAGAACCCCCCCCTACAAATTGACATTATAGGAATATTTCTCATCCTCATATCATACAAATTTAAAGATTCCATTGTTGGCATTAATCTCACGTAATTTTCTTCTTGTCAGTATTGATTCTAGAAAAACATTGTGTACTTACGGGAGAAGCACAGGAAGTTTGCCAACATCTCAAGTGAAAGTGATTTTGTGCAACGAACTGGAATCAAACATTGAACACCTATGTCGTCAGTTCGTGCCTTTAACAATCGGGTCACAGTCTCCTCCTAATATTTCTCACAAACAAAAGATACAAAATATATAGTAAGAAAAAATGTTGTCAGTAATAAAAGAAATAACTAGGAACAATTCCGGCGATAAAAATACTGAGTGAAAACATTTAAATAGGGAGAAAGAAAAGGAAAAGAGAAACATATTACCACCATGACTGTAATAGAAACATTTCCTATCATTGTCACAGTCAAATCTTTCAGTACTACTACTAATACTATTAATACTACGAATGCTACAAATATTACTATTTGCTGCCAATATTGAGATAAGGCGAGGACGTGAACGAGGAGAAAATTTGAAAAGTTGACAGATAGCGTAATAGAATTCGGTGCTTTTATCTTTTCCTGTAATAGAGATGGGAAAGCGAGTTGGAACTGACAGAATTAGAGTGCACGTGAAAGGGAACCCACTAAGGTGAAAAAGATAAACGAAAATATTTAAAAAAAAAACCTATGTTAATTGCAAAACATGGCTAATAAATTTTAATTGATGGATTGAAATTTTCCAGTTCTGAACCTGTAGAATATTTTAAAATGTATTTTGTACGAGTAAAATATGAAAGAAATATTTCCTTAAGGAAGCAAACACTTATTAAGTCAGTTTTAGTATTATTATATAGGTTTAGAAAGTGAGACATATGACGATTGCTACAATAGGGAGAATATAAATACATGATTCGGTTTAAATTAATTTATAATTGTATATTAAAAAGTAAATGGTAGTTTGCTTGAAGCATTGCTGGTAATAGATATAGCTGAACGTCTTTGCTAGATGCTTTCGATTCGTTTGAATTTTCACATACATATAAGGTTCACGAGGTTGCTTGCTCAGCAACCGAGAAGGCTCACGTGCTTGCCAGTCGGTTTGCCTCAAAGTCCAGACTGGATGCTTTAAGCACCCCCTACTTTACTTTCCTATGAAGACAGACGCCACACTAGACGATCTGAAAATCACCCCTGCTAAGGTGCATGCTATCATAAAAAAACTTGAAACTTCAAAAGCATGTGGACCCGATCTCATCCTAGCAGTGCTATTAAAAAAGTGCTCAGCGGAAGTAGCTCCAGTTCTCTCCAAACTTTACAACATATGTATTAATGAATTTTACTTTCCGGGCTGTTGGAAAACTGCTTCTGTGGTACCAGTATTCAAGAATTCTGGCGAAAGAACTGACTCATTAAATTATCGCCCCATTAGCCTCCTCCCACTTTTTGCCAAAATATTCTAGACCTTAACTAACCATGCTCTAGTTCATCACCTTACTGATGCTAAACTCCTGACTGACCAACAATATGGATTTAGACAAGCCCGTTTCACAGCAGGCATCCTAACTGTAATCTCTGAACGTATATGCCATTCACTGGACAAAGCGGGGGGGGCAGAGCCGTAGCTCTAGATATATCTACGGCTTTTGACAGGATATGGCATGAAGGTCTCCTCAGGAAAATTAGGTAATACGGTATCACTGGTGGAATACTTAACATAATTAAATCCTTCTTAGATAGGAGAAAAATCCAGTTGTCCTTGACGGTCGGACATCTAAACAATATGATATAAATGTGGGAGTGCCCCAAGGGTTTATCCTTGGAAATCTATTGTTCCTAATATTCATAAATGACCTCCCCGACAAAACTGCCTCTCAGATGGGTATATATGCTGATGACACCACACTCCATAACAGGCACGACAGGAAAACAAATGAACGGATATCTAAAGAAATGACAGAAACACTAGAGGTTGACATCCAATCTGCAGTGGATGGGACATAAATGGATGGTCACGTTCAATGCCGCCAAGACTAAACTTGTTTTTTTTTTTTTTCAATAATTACAAGAAACCTTCTCTACTTCCAATAGCAATGGCCAACGACTCTTTATTTGAGAGTACATCTTGGCCTAACGTTCACAGGAAACATGAGTTGGAAAAATTGCATTGAAAGCATTGCCAGGGCCGCTGCGAAGAAGGTAGGCTCTCTCTAACGTGCTAGAAAACTACTAACACCCGAAAGTATCCTGTACCTCTACAAGGCCACCATTCACCCATGTATGGAGTATTGCTGCCATATTTGGGCTGGTGCATCTGCTACTAGTCTCTCGCTCCTTGACAAGGTTCAAAAGAGAGTCGCCAATCTGATAGGCCCTGAGCTGGCATCTAAGCTCCAGCCTCTGTCCCATCGACGAAATGTTGAATCCCTCTGCCTGTTCTACAAGTAGTTCAATGGTGAATGCTCTGACGAACTTCAAGCACTTGTACTCTCACAACGTAAACGCCCTCGACAAACCCGACAGGCAGCTGAATCCCACCCCCACACAGTAGAGATACCTGGATGTAAAAGATCTTTCTACACCAGTAGTTTCTTCCCCAGAAACGCTAGACTTTGGAATTCCATTTCAGGTCCCTGCTTCCCCAACTGTACTGACGTGCAGAAGTTCAAGTGTAACGTGAACCGACATCTTGCTGCCCAAATCTCTACATACTACCCCAGTAGTTGTTGCCCCTGATAGTAGTCCCCTACACCAAAGTGTCAATGAACTTTGTTTGGGGTTAAAATGTAATAATAAAAACAAAGATTCATTCTTCAGAATACTATCGATTAAGGTAGCAAATGTGGACCTATCATCGTCTAATATTGTTATTAATCTTTTTTGTAATGTTTCAAGAGACTAAAGTGTGAAAGTGTTGTGGGGTACAAATCATCCCTCTGGTAGAACTAAGTGGAGTCAACCAGTCCTATGAATACCGCTGGTTTCAGAGTCATACATACCATGTTTAACTGCATGTAACGAACACGTTCCTCTCATACCATTTTAGGTGCATTCTTTGTGATGAATACATATTATATTTATATTTTAAATTTGTCTCTGCATAAGAAGTAGTTTGTTGCTACACAGTCATGAGCATGTTTCGGACTACTAGTATTTATTTACTAGAGACCTATTCAGGCAACGACCTTTATTTTCGAAAGCGGAATTCTAAATGAAGAGCGAAAATTAACTTTCAGCTCGAGAAGTCTTTTTTTCTTTTGTAAACGGGTCATGAGGGTGAAGATTCAGCTGCGCGAAGAACAAAGTTGAATTGGGTGCGAATTTACCAATTTATTTATTTTCGTATTTGTTTATGAACTTATTAATCAGTGTCTTCGGTCATTTTTCTGTTGGTGTTAGGGAATACAGGTTGTAGGGTTAGTGCGTTGAGGGGGTTGGGTTCTAAAGCTAGAGCTATGCAGATGTTATCTTCAACAAGCCGAGCGTATGGAAGTCATTAAACAAAATGACTATGAAAACAACCTATATTAAACAATTCATAACTTATTACTATTTGTTTTTTTTTGGGGGGGGGTTCAAAGAAAATCTTCCCCTTATACCGAGTGAACGGAGCTCCTTATAAAACGACCAAAAAAACTACCTACTCTAATAAATTCATAATTTTACTATTTTAGATTATTTCCTTGTCTTTTCCTAATGTTTTTCATGTTTTTGTGTGCTTTTAAGGTATTTTTTACAATAGGTCGACCTTCTCAAAGTTTTGATACTTCCGAGCATTTCGAGAAACTGTCGACCACTATTGTTGTGTAGTCGGGGACCCAATCGATGTCTGTTGTCTACACATCGGGGACGGGACTACATATAACGGTATGTCTTTTATAACGGCGTATACGGCGACGACGACGTAATTACTTGTTGAGTTCATATTATTAATAGGTGAAGAGAGAGACGAGTATTAGGCAGTTCTTTTCCAACACAGAGAAGAGATATATTATTGATGATTGAGACAGATAACATCTTTAGAAGAAATTTCCTATAGAGTTCATTTTACAAGCCGAAGATAACAACATATTACCTTGTTAGAATGACGAAAATAAAGGCTTACAAACAATATGAAGACATTTATTCAAGAATTTGTTAATTAGAATGGTGGGATTCGATGCCTTTTAGATTTCTACATTGTCTTGTCTTCCTTTCCGCCTTGCTTCCGAAATGGGCTTAGGCTAACTGAACTCTCCTCTCTCAACTTCCAACTCTCCCGACTCAAACGCCTGACCCCAACTCTAAATTAATTTCGACACCTAACTGAACTAAATATATTTAAACTATATTTCTTTGTGTCGTCAGAACGTGCTCAAACATGTGAATATTTTTCACGTAGATTTACATATGACTCCAACCCGTTTTTTCTGAAACACACAGAACATTCCTTAATTGATTGTTCATTATTCTCCGACGTAACTTTGTTTTTATAAATATTTCTAACTAAGACAGATAAGTGTACGTTTCTGAAGTCGCATCTAATTGGCAATATGTATTCTTTTTTATCACTACATTCGATTCTACCATTACGCTTTAATAAATATTAGTTTCGATTCTAATCACTTCGTTTCTCTAATTACCTGGAGCTATCCCTTCAATATACAACACTATTACATAATAATGATCAACCAATGAAAAGCAAACTCTATGTAGATCCTAGACAATAGTCGCTCATTTTGAGTCAGTTTATGCACTTTTTTATGTGTATTCGCTGTTAAAGCACAACCGTTGCGTATGTTGACTGGATCATTTATATATCTATAAAAGTGAAAATGTGTGTAAGAACATGTTACACCTATATACTAAACGAATTTTTTATCTACACGCTTGAAATTTGGTATATGGTAATTAAGGTATGTAAAAAACTTTTAAATTGGTTTTCATCCGGCAAATAGAGCTGCTAAGGAGTCCAAATCGAAAAAAAATGGTACGTTGGGGTCGTCGGATTTTTATGTATCTAACTGTTCCACGAATTTGCTTGCGTTAATGGTTCACATGGCAGATTCATTATGTTAAAAAATAAGAAAGTTTGGAAAAACACATTACAAAAATAGTGCAATGCTGACCTAAGCTTCTATCTTTACATCATCAACGCTCTGATCCCCATTTGACATCAATTGAAATGGATGGCTCTCGTCTAGTGGAAACTCCATGTTTTGATAAGCTTCTAGCCTTGACCTTTACCCCTGACCTGAAATGGAATACGTACATCAAGTCAGTTGCCAAGATCGCTGGAAAAATGGTAGGATCCTTCTACCGCTCCAGAAGATATCTCACTGCTGATGCAATTCTCTCTGTATAAAAGCAAAGTACGTCCAAGGATCGAATACTGCTGCCACATCTGGGCAGGATCTGCTAAAAACAATTGATGCCAGATGGGGATCAGAGCGTTGATGATGTAAAGATAGAAGCTTGGTTTTGGATGCATTAAAAGTGGCCAGCTACCTCTTCCCCCATTGTACCACGCGTTCGAGATCAGAGGAGAGAGAATCTGAGAGAACTTTGTCATTTACGGCCTTTGATGTGTTGCCATAGATGGTTGTGTCATCAGAATAGTGTAAACGAATGATTTAAGTATGTGTTTTGGGAGATCATTGATGTAGATCAGGAAGATAGTTAGGCTCAGGATCGACCCCTGAGGGACTCCAGCATTAATACTGTGGGCCTCTGATTTCTGCCCATCAACCACTACTCTTATGAACCTATCAGAGAGAAATGATTTAATGATTGAGAAAATATTTCCAATAATACCGTAACTGGAAATCTTGTGAAGTAGGTCCTTATGCCATACCTTATCGAAGGCCGTTGATATGTCGAGAGCAATTTCCCTGGAAAGGAAGCCTTTGTCAAGAGATTCAATAATCCTAGGAGATATAACCGTTAGCACATCTGCTGTAGATCTTGCAGAACGGAAACCATATTGCATGTCACTAAGAAGGTTATTTCTGCTGAGGTGGTTGACTACTTCGCTATTTAATATGGATTCCATCAGCTTACTCATGACAAACAGGAGACTTATTGGTCTGTACTGAGTGGGAGATGACTTTTCGCCTGAATTCTTAAATACAGGGCATACTGATGAGGTTTTCCAGGATGTTGGATAGCACTTCTCCTTAAGGCAACGCTTAAACAGTTTTGTAAGTATGGGGGCAAGTTCTGGTTGGGGATTTTTCAGCAATATAACTGGAATGCCGTCAGGGCCAGTTGCTTTACAGGAATCAAGGTTCTTGATTAGCTTGGCGACCTCACGCACAGATATTTGTATGTTGCATAGCGTGTTGCCTGTTATAGGATGAAATATAGGGATTGATGGTCATTGTCGCATATGGTAGAATTAGCTGCAAAGTTCTTGGCAAATAGTCTGGCCTTGTCTGATACTGACGAGATGACCTCAGGTCCATTAATGATATTTGGGATAGAACGCAAGATTCTGTTCAAGATCCTGTTTTCTATTTGCCAGAACTGGTGGGAACCGAGCCGCTACTCAACTACTTTGGATTTAACGGATTGAGCATATAGCTTTCTTGCATGTTTTATTACTCTTTTACAGTGGTTGCTGGCAATCATGAAAGCAGCTTTAGTCTCATTACATCTATTACGTTGGTAGCCATGGAAAAAGTGATTTCTGTGCGCGATGGCAGCAGCACATTCAGGGGAGAACCATGGCTGGCTGTTAGGTTTTTGTTGGAATTTTTTGGATGGTATGAATCGGTTTATGCCTACAATTAACCATTCGGCCAGGTCTGATACTATAGAGGACACATTCTTTTTAAACATGGAATTCAGAGATAGGTCAGATACGAATGTACGGAAGCTATCCCAGTCAGCTATAGAGTATCGATATACAGTACGGTGGAGAGGTACGCCTGAAGACTTATTACATTTCATTTTTATCTTAACTGATACAACGGAGTGGTCAGAGGATCCCAGAGGAGATAGAATGGAACATGAACACAGCTCAGGGGAAGTTGTGAGGAAAAGGTCTAGAAGGCTTGCATATTGACCGGGTGTATCGAGCACATGGGTGGGTTCGTAAACAATCTGAGTGAGGTCATAGGTAATGGCAAAATCATGAAAGAACCTCCCCTCGTCATCGGTCTTATGTGAGTGGGTCAGCCATTCCACATTATGGGCATTGAAGTCACCGCAAATGTGAATGTTAGCCGAAGGATAAGCAAACAGGATGTGGTCAATTTTCTCAGATATGCTCTTAAAGGTAGTAACCCCACTGTTGTGGGGGCGATAGAGGGCAAATATAAATGCAGTGGTGTAAGCTAGTGCAACCCGGAAGCACATATAAGGTTAATTAGGGTATTATCTGGAGATATCCCTACCACATAGAAATCTATCTTTGATGTAGGTACATATTCCATGCCCATGGCGATCTTGGGGTCAGATTTAGATGCTAAGTTGGAGTATCCTTTAATTAGGAATTTGTCTAGAAAAGTGGTTGGCCCTATGCCAGTTTCACTTAGAAAGAATATGTCCGGTTTCGTCTCCTGAAATTTTGTTTCAACCTCTGGAAGGTTGGAAGGTAGATCCCTGATGTTGGAGAAGGAGACCAGGTAGTAGGGGTCTACGTTGGAGGATGGGGTTCTAGGTTTATTTGTGTTTCTTTTTTGGAGATTTGTCATGATTGTTGAGGCTTTGGGGTTTGTGGAGCAGGTCGGTAGACTTGGTATGAGCAGGACAGAGAGGGGAAATAAGAGAGAAAAAGACAAGAATTGTTTGTAGCACATGATAAGTAAAGCCGTAACAATTACCCACTAGTATGGCATCGAGAAGCCCTACAAGAAATTACTATATGGTCCAGAATCCATTCACCAAATTACAATACAGCAGCCCCGGTACTTTGCACCTGCTGATAGGACAGCCTCCTTAGTGGATAATCCAAGGTTCGGGTCCCTGACTATCAGGCAGGTAACGTCAGTTCAGATGAAACATTTACCTCCAGCACCCTTACAGTGACATGACCACATGGATAGACATAGAAAAAGAAATTTCCGACATCTCAGGCTACTCTTTACAAAGTACTACCGACCTGGAAAGCAGCTTTTTCTTCACCCTTTGTCAGAAAAATAATTCATTGGAAATGAGGACTGAAGGACAAAAAAGGAGAAGCGAGGGTTACTGGAGTTGCCGATAACACATCCACGTGCATTATCTACTCTCCATTGGGAAATAAAAATAAATAAAATAAAATAAAGGTGAGAAGGACTTATTAATATCTACTTAGTATAAATCCGTTGCGCCATCCCCGGCTTAGGATAGTACTTGAAGATAGTCTCCCCTCCCATGTTAATGCATGGATACTTTTTACCTTTATCAAGGTCGAGCTGGAATGTTAAACTGTTCCAGCTCCACTCCATAATAAATATGCTATAATGGAACTTTTATCAAATTGAAAATGTCTGGTTATTTTTAACTCGTTTAAAAAGCTGGTTAAGAAGTAATACCTTTAGGGTTATGTATTAACTTTAGCTAGAAGTAATGCATACTTTAGAAGAAAAAAATACAAAAAAGCCGCGTGTTTTTGAGTTCAGATAATATGCAAATATAATTTGGGAAATGTTCAATTTCATGGGAGACTATTGGTTAATAATAGTATTTTTGATAAAAAAGATTTAGGAGAAAGATAAGAAAACAAGACAAATACTCAGGATTAAATTCAAACCTGTGATAAGGAAAAATAAAAAATAAAAATTAAAAAACTAAACATGTTAGTGTTTTTAGATTAGTAGGCTGCAAAAGTTACGAACAGTAAAAGTTGCTTAGCTTTGGGGACTGTAGAGTTCGACTTAGCTTGGATGCGATAGCTTAAAAAGGACGAATGCCAGCCAGTCAGTCTGCTTTTATGCCGATATTTAAAGGGTATGTCGGGGGGGGGATCTTGGTGAGTTTTGTATTTTTATTTATTTCTTTTAAATTCAACATTGAATTATCTATCTAATGCCAGAATGTTCGACCACCTCATAATAAATATGCTATAATGGAACTTTTATCAAATTGAAAACGTCTGGTTATTTTAACTCGTTTAAAAAGCGGCTTAAGAAGTAATACCTTTAAAGTTATGTATTAACTTTAGCTAGAAGTAATGCATACTTTAGAAGAAAAAATTGTTTGTTTTTATAATGTTTAAACATGAACTTGTGTCCACTCATCGTAATAATGAACTTTGTGTATAAACTCCATCCTTAAGTACTGTGTCTCTCCATCTTAAGAAATGTGTTCCCCTCTCTATCAAGAAGTAATGACTGTTCCCTCTTGTGTCATAAGGACTGATAACTAATCCCTCCCCCAATATATGAGTCAAGAAGAAACATTCACAGAACTGTATAAATGCTCTCTCTCCTATCCCCCTCTCATCGTGTGTTACATGTCCCCGTCTCTCTTTAAAAAGTACCCGATATATTTATCTCTCCTAAAAAGACCCCACCTATGCAACATAGATTTTGGTTTCAATCTCAGTCGGGTTAGTTTCTTTTTTTTTACTTACAAGAATTGAACTGTTTAGAAAAAAACATAATACTCGCATGCACATATATCAGTTTCTGTATGAATTAAAATATAATATCTATGCGTATTTTATGACCGGCACAACGCCAGGCGGCCTGCTAGTATATCTATAAAGTGAGAATGTGTGTGAAAACACTTCTCAACCTATATACTCAACGAATTTTTTATCTACATACTTAGACTGTGTTATATGTGGTATTCGTGCGTGGAAAACTTTTTAATCGGTTTTCATCTGTGAAAAGGACTGCTAAGGGGTCACGATTGAAATATTTGTACTTGAGAGTTGTGGGATTTTTATCTGTTTGTCAACTGTCTTACGAATGCGCATGTGCGGCCGGGAAACATGACAGCTTGTTTATGTTAAGAATATGTAGGTCTGAAAACACTTTGTAAAGATCATTTCAAGCTTGTCTAATGGTTATCGTATTTGACTTACTGTCTATAAGTTTTTATTTCGATCGCAACTTGAGTATTTTTACTTACAAAAAGTAAACTGTTTCGAAACATAATACTCACATGCACTTGTCTCAGTTTCTTTATTAAATAACATATAATATTTATGCGTATTTTACGATCGAGCAACGACGGGCGGCCTGCTTGTTTAATAGATAAACACTCACGTGGCAGACATGAAAGTCAATCTCTATTCTATTCTATAAAGCTGTGCAGTCAGATTCATTAGATATTCTCTCATGACTACTTTATTATAGTTTTTAAACATTTATGGTATATAACGGTGTTTTGCCTTTCTTTTATAATTTAATGTATTTTACGAATTTGTCGTCTAGCGCAGGTATTTTTATATTTTTTCGAGTTATTTCAGAAGCTTACTACTAACATCACACAATATATTATTAACTTTTATTTCAGTTTGTATGGAGGCAGTCACCGTATCGTCAATTTTTGGATAAGTAGAGATAATCACTCAGCAATACTAATTTTTGATGATGGAAGACAATCCAGATTACAATAGTAATTGAGAAAAATGGTCCATAATCTCAGTCTGTTTGCTGTTTACGGTGGTTATCCCATCTTAACGCATGATTCGTTATCGGTTGCTTATGGTTGGTTTGCAATACACAATGCCTTACCCGAATAAAAGTTAATGACTATAAAAATAATATCCAATTTTTCGTTTACGATTGTTGTGTTAATTTTTACTGCAGATAGTAACGTACGAAACGTTGTAAGAATTCACTTTGCATTTTTGTAATATGAAGACTTAAGTGTTGAACGAATCAGCATAAATAGCCGCAAAGATCTTCAAAGAGAATCAAACATAATCCAGATGTTAAGATTCGGCAATTAATGCGCAGCAAAGGAGCAGACGATCTTTGGGGAAAATATTAGGGGGGGGAATTAATGAGACTAGCCGGGAGCTTCTCAACAGTTATTTTTTCGAGTTTATGTGGAGACGGAAATTTCGTAATGAACCTTTTTTCTCCATCTTAAACCATTTATCGGAAAGTTCCCTGGTTGGGTTGGCGAAGTTTCTTCCACGTCCGTTGTCCTTTCTTACCCCACTTTAACATCGTCTGAGTCGACCGTAGGAACTTCTACCTAATACTATGGGAATATCTTGGCTGTCTAAATTTATTTTTTTTAAAATCGGTTGCCCAGCCCAACCCTACAAGTAAAAGAATTGTTCATAAAATAATAAAAAATAACAAAAAATTACCTTACGTTAGTTACGAAAATAAAGAAAAAATAATACATAAAAAACATAAAAAGCTGTTTTTTTTTAAAAACCTTTCTTTAAAAGTATGAAAAACAAAAACTGGTTTTCTTATTAGTTGTGTTCAATTTTGTTTGCCTAAAAATAAAATTAGGAGAAACAAAAACAACTTACCTGTTTATTCTTTTTTCACTTAAAAAAATTCTTAGAAGAATAAAACAGAAATTGTTACGGTAACTTTTTTTTTATTTATTGATTTTATTATATAAAATGTTTTCTTTGGTCTTTTTTTTGGGGGGGGTGCGTTGTTACCATTTGATAATCAGATACGCTCGGCGAGAGCCGGCGGCTGACATTATTTTCCGAGCAAACCGATCTGCTAGTTGGTTACGGCTTATTCAAATTCTGCATAAGTGCCTTATTTTCAAATATCTACTTGCATTTTCTCATCTTAAGACTATTTTTTGAATAGCTCATTTGGAGAAGCACACAAACTGTTTTTGTTTAGAATAAACACATTATAATCTAATTTATAAAACTCTGTGTATGTATGTCTGTATGTCTCCATTTACCAAACTGGATCTTCTAGACGCAAAGTCGCTGATCGGATGATTGCAAATTTTGTGGACCGTTCTTTTATGGGTCTTTCAAATGATGAATAACTGCTAAGTGAATAAAATTAAACACAATTGGGACTTTGCACGCGTTAGTCGACTAATAGTGTTCCTGTATGCACGCGCTAATATAAATATATTTATAAGTTAAAGTTGATTTTGTTAGTCGTTTCCATCGGACCATAGCTAAAACGATAGCGACTAAGGTTGGACTGCTAAATACTTTCGTATCGATTCTTTGATGACACCTGGGCCATGTTTTTTATTACTTTTAGAAGTATTACTATGTTGAAGTGTTCCTGGTTTAGGACAACAAAATTAAAGAAATAAAAAAAAGAATTCGTCTTTGCAAGCCAACAACCGCCGGGTTTGAGATCACCACTGTCACCAACCTTCGTCTGCCTGCCTCTCTTCGACCTAACCTTTCAATTCATTTTATACATGTCTCCCGCATGATTTCGCGTGACTTCCACCAGATCACTCCTTTTAAAACTATGGGTGCCATCTTGAGTTCTCTCTCTCTCTCTCTCTCTCTCTCTCTCTCTCTCTCTCTCTCTCTCTCTCTCTCTCTCTCTCGCCAAACCTTGCCTGTTCGTTTGATCTGTGTTTCCCTTTCTTTTTTCCTTTCCTCCTGCTTACTTCAAACAACAATATAATAAGCAATAATTACGAAATCTGTATAAATTAACATATATTTAAGCGTATTTTACGACTGGCGAACACCAGACGCCTTGCTAGTAACTTACTATAGTAGGAAAGCTTTATATTAATGATATATTTTCTGAAGCTCATATATATATATATATGTATATATATATATATATATATATATACATATATATATATATATATATATATATATCATATGGCACTTGCTTAATTTGGGCTAAAGAAACCCTTAACTAATGTTTGAATTTTTATTAGATGTTCTTTTGATTCTTCACGGTACGTCAATTAGAATGCTAAAGTTTGATCGACGTCTACCTACATGTTCTTACCGATTTATTGTACTCTTCATCATACTATCGATTAAAGTACAAGAGTTGGGTCTACATCCATCTTCCTCGTTTTTGTGTTGCAGACCATTTAATAGTTGGCCAGCTGTGTGCAAATCCCAACAGAGATCGGAGATGTGTCGCTGTACAACTTCTGGTCTCTACCGGTCCAGGTTATGACAACAGCACCATTGCGAGAACCTTCAAAATGCTAATCTGGGTAGTTCAACGTTTGCGGCCACCACTCAACGAAGTTTCCGGCCACGATTTTGGTCTTTGATGTGGTTTCAAGCGAGTGCCACATCATGCCACTTCATATCTTCGAAGTCGGCTTGAAAGTCAACGCCAAATTGTACCTGGATGTGCTAAAGAGTATGGTGATCCTCCGGCGTAATTATTGGCCGCTGTCAAAGCCTGGTTGTAGAAAGTAGGACTTGGCGTCGGCTCACAAGTCCAAAGAGATGTAGGAGTGCTACGAATTTTTACCCTTCTCTCACTGGCACGCTCCTCCCCCAATCTAAACATGCTGGACTACTTCGTTTAGTCATACGTCGAGAACATCATCAATATGACGTCCCACAACATTAAAGCCACCCTGATCGCCGCCATCCGCCGATTATTCACCGAGCTCCCACCGGCGCTGGTGGAAATGTTACGAACCCGTATCGGGGTGATGATTGAGGCTGAATGCGGCTACATTGAATAGATGACCGCTGCACTACATAATCAAGTTACCTGAATTATTTTTTCAATAAAAGTAAAAAAAAATAAAGTTGTAGTGTTGCTTTCTTTAAGGAGACACTTTTACCGTCCCACTCTGTAATATGTTCATTCTTCAGAATACATTTGTACGAAATGTGAACATACTTTCACCTTCTTCTAACATGCTGTGTATAATTATTCAGAGAATATCGATTAAATAATCAAGGGTGAACCGAAACCCATCCTTTTCTAATATTTCAGCTCGAATTTCATTGAATTCTTTATAATACGATCGCTTCAACTACTAAAGATGGATCGACATACCATTATCATCTAACATTTAAAGTACTGATATCTTTTATTCCTCTTAAAGCGATTGATTGAAGTATTTAAGATCGATCAACCCCTCCCCCTCACTATCATCTAATATTTTATTAATATGCTGTTTAATTTTCAAAATACTATCGATTAAATGGGGGACTGTCAACTCATAACTCTCTTTTATTTTTATTACTGAATTTTTTGTGGACTTTATAATATGCTCTGTTGAAGTAGCAAACACTACCGACCTCCAACCGATTCTTACATTTAATTACTGATTTTTTTAATTATTCACAACACTATCGATTAGATGTCAAAAGATGCTTCAACTACCACCTTTTACATTTAACATTTTTTTACTGTTTAATTTATTTATTTCGAATATTATTGATTAAAGTACGAACTCCCCTTTAGATTTTATTTAAAACCAACACAAAGTCAAGTATCTGCAGAATGTCTTCTTGGTTCCTCCTCTTCTCTTTTCTCTCTCCCAACAATCGAACACAGCATATAATAACAAAACTCTAAAGCACGTCTGACAGCACTGACTTCTGCCAACAGTCTGCCCCTCCTCTTAACAACACAGGCTTTTTATATCGCAAAATCGTTCACCTCTATTTGCATATTCTTCTAACTCACGTGATCACTACTCTATAAATAAGAGTCTTGACCATTTCTTTTCTTTCTTTTTATTTATTTTTGGTGACCGACCCGCACGTGGTCTATCCAGGTAAGTCACGCATTTCTCCACACTCCCCCCTGATCTCATGATCACAAACAGGACATGCGGTCAATCGTCGTTGGCGGGTACTCCTTCGAAGAAGCACTTCCTCATTGCTGTTTTCTTCATTACCACCATCATTACTACCAGTCTGTTCCATTATCCCGTCTCGTGGTTCCATAGGCGGTGTCTCACAATCAGGGCAGGGGGGCAGTATCCGTCTTTGTCGGGTACTTCTCCGAAGAATCGGAGGCGTCATCTCCTCGGTATGCTCCATCATCCCTTCTCGCTGGGTTTCGCAATCACGGGGGGTGGGCAGTATTCGTCTCTGTCGAGTATTTCGATGAGGCATTACTTCCTTGTGTCCATCGCTCTCCTCACTATTGTCATCAGTATGTCCCATCATTCCCTCATCTGGTTCTGTTGGTGGTGTTTCTATGCTCACCTGAAGGGGCAGTAAGTGATCAGGATCATCTCTGAACGGTGTGTGATCCTCCTCATCGTCCTCAGAATCAGAAGAGGTATAACAAGGGCGGATATCTTTTACGTGACGTGGTATGCCACCAATCAACATGGTCTGAGGACTTATGATTTCATCTATTTTTCCCCGGAAAAATTTCGTAGTGCACCCAGCATTTGGGGGTTTTATCCAAACAAGGTCTCCCACCTGATATGGTGTATTGACAACACTCACCACTGATGGTATGGCATCAACTCCTTTCACACGCTGTTCATATTGGTAAATCCCATTGGCTGGTGCAGTTGCTGGTGTTGCATTGTCCTTGGGTGTTATATTATACCAGTACACAGCTTCTGGAATAGAGCACTGCGTCCTGGCTGCAATTCTTTTGATGGTGCGGTGACACCGTTCTGCTATACCATTACCCTCGGGATAATATGCACACCGATAATGCATTTTAATCCCCCATTCGTGCACGAATTTCTGAAATTCTTGACATCGAAATGTGGCGGCATTATCAGTCAGAATTTCAATCGGGGCACCATGTTCAAAAAAGACGGCTCTCAACTGTTGTATAATGCTGGCTGCATCCTGTCGTGTCAACAGGCGCCATATTGTGAAACGCGTCGGGCCACAATCCGTCATGGTCAAAAAATGTTTGCCCCCATAATGTGTTATGTCCATCCCTACTCGCTGCCAGTTGCCCTCCACCTCGAGCTTCCCTTTTTGCCATTGGGATGGTGCCGGATCAATTCTCTGACACTCTTCACACGAACGTATGGCTGCTTTCACTGATGCTTTTGTAGTTGCAGGGCATACTCTTCGGACAAAATATGCAGTCCTCTGAATTCCAGGATGTCCAATCTGCTGGTGTATCATACGGATCTGGTCAGGTGTTAATTGATCCGTTACAGTCGCGCATGTTTGTTGTTGAAGATCGGATCCCTGCCTCATTGCATCGATCCACCTCTTTGGTACTCGAGTCAAGCTATCAGCCAAATTCTGCATCGACGAGACTAACGTAATGTCTACCTGCAAGCTGTATTCGTCAACTAGACGCTTAATTATTGCTAGTCTCCTTCGTACTAGCATTTCACTTGCAGCTCTAGTCTTAACTCGAGCCTTTCCAGTCAAGGTGTCGGTTAACCAATGGTAAACACACAATGAGTCAGTGTGGAGATGCACAACATTAGTCTGCCATTGCAATGCGAGATTAAGACCTTTTAACGTGGCATCAAGTTCTGCCAAATTTATATGTTGGGCATCATTTTTCGGACGAAGCCAGCATGCATCTTCCACAACAACACCTAGTTGCTCCAACACGACACCTGTAGCCAACGAACTTGCGTCAACCCATGCATTTAGTTCGTTTCCAGACACTTGCCACTCACCCCGGGCAGGGTCATTCCTATGCACTCTGGACAACATTTCAGCCATCATTTGTTGGAGAGAATCATCATCCGCAACATCGTCCCATCCTTTTGTTACTGTAGTCACTCGTCTTTTCACCACTCCTGTTGCCGATCGGAGCCATCCACAGACAGGTAGATGTCCTACCAATTTACCACAGATAGAAAACACAGTACGTCTTGTTAATACATTGGGTAACTTTGGAAGTGGGCTCCCTCGTTTCCATCGCAACGTATTGCCCTCCTCCCAGACCTCGAGGCCTAGCACGGGCACTCCATCCTTTAGGCGCTTAGGGTCTTTGCTTATTAACCCAAACGCTTTCAGTTTTATTCGAACTGCATCCGCAGACATTATGTCCTCATTAACATAGATGTCATCTATGTAGGCTGAAGCAGCTTTTGCTGTGGTCTCATCCTGCATCAAAACAGTTTTAATAATGGTTGTCATAATCAAGGGTGCTACGTTTAGGCCAAAACCCAAACGTGTCAAACAATATAGTTTTCCCTTGAGTAGTACTGTCTGAAACGGCCATAATGACTCATGGACACGTATCTGCAGGTAGGCCCTCTTTAGATCCAGAAGTGCTACATTGCTCCCTTTTTGACGCCACTCTCTCAGTTTAGCAGCGCACACATCTGCGTTTCCGGTAAACGCATCAACATGCCGATTCAACTCTCGGTAATCCATTACGGGACGAATTTTTTCTTTGGTAGGTTGTTCAACAGCCATGAGCGGAATTAATCCCTTGGGTGGTCCCAGACGTTCCTGTGGGTATGGTATTAACCAACCGTTGTCAATCCACATCTGAAGTTCTTCTTCATATGCGGCCCTATTCTTGGTAGAAACTGCATACTCTGGAATCGTGTTGCACAGCCGATCTTGTTCCTGGCCCATGGCCCATTTCCACTTTGCAGTCCACACCCTTTCGTTGTCATCAAATGTAGCACAGAAGTCCTTTTCTTCAATCGACATGGCTGCACAGACGTCTTTCCCTTCTCCAAGCCTGATACCTCTAGTTGCTGTGATTGTAACGCCTCCTAGTGCTTGTATTGCATCAATTCCAAGCAACATGTCGTAGCCAAGGGGTTTCTCCTGCATCACCAGAACGTCAACTTTAGCTGTGTCACCCCTCTCAGTGCAGATTGTGACTGTCCCTTCACCACAACATACCCGTGATAAGCCATTGATGGTCATAACGCCAACTGGGTTCCTCCGCCACACCGGACAGCAATGGGCACTAACTATAGACCGGGAACACCCCGTGTCTATAAGGTCTGAACACTGCACATCATCAAGTTTAACGCTAATGACAGGCAATCCTGTGTTTATTGGTTGGCAGGGGGCAAGGGTAGCGATAGTACCTTGCCCCCAACTTCGTTTCCCGAACAGTTGCGAGATATGTGCCCAAACCTATTGCAGCGATAGCATTACACTGGTCTCTTTGATTGTGGATATACACCTCTCCTATAACTCCGGCACTCTTTAGCAAAATGATTGGCCTCCCCACATTTATAGCACACTGGGGTGGCATGCTTATTACTATCTGGAAGAGAGTCCACATTGCCTCCATGTCGAAAACGAGCTGCTGCTGCAATTGGTTCCTGTTCCTTACAGATGTTTCGAGCTCGGGCCAATAACTCATCAGTTGACAATTCATCGATTCTTGATGATGCCCGCAACAGTTTACTGACCTCCTCGGGTAGGCCTACCAAAAAAGCACAGCTTAATATTTTATCGTTGACCCCACCAAACGGTACAGATAATTTTCGCAGGTCGGCTAGGTACACGTCGACTGTTTCCTTGGGTTGAAGTGTCCGGCTCGTGAACTGTTGCCACGCAACAAATGGATCTGTACCAAACGCTGTATGCTTGATTTCATCCCAGTCTGGTTCATCCCCGAGTTGTTGGTAGACTGCATAGGCCCCTCCGGTTAGCCTCAAAGGGATAACTGTGGCTGGTTCTTTAATTTTGCACAGTTTACAGATTTTCTCTGCCTTTTCAATCCATTCAACGACAGCCGGTCCAGTGGTAGATCCGTCGAACTCGGGTATTAAGCGAATGTCGAATCTGTCCATTGTTAGTAACCGCACACCAAGCGCCGAGATAGCTTAAAACCAACACAAAGTCAAGTATCTGCAGAATGTCTTCTTGGTTCCTCCTCTTCTCTTTTCTCTCTCCCAACAATCGAACACAGCATATAATAACAAAACTCTAAAGCACGTCTGACAGCACTGACTTCTGCCAACAGTCTGCCCCTCCTCTTAACAACACAGGCTTTTTATATCGCAAAATCGTTCACCTCTATTTGCATATTCTTCTAACTCACGTGATCACTACTCTATAAATAAGAGTCTTGACCATTTCTTTTCTTTCTTTTTATTTATTTTTGGTGACCGACCCGCACGTGGTCTATCCAGGTAAGTCAC
Organism: Euprymna scolopes; assembly: GCF_053919585.1. Lineage (NCBI taxonomy): Eukaryota > Metazoa > Mollusca > Cephalopoda > Sepiida > Sepiolidae > Euprymna > Euprymna scolopes. The sequence goes on from NC_136485.1 coordinate 14,107,436, forward strand.
GCATTTCTCCACAGATTTGAACAAATCTGAAGGATAATAATAAAGATGGTTTCACTCCATTCTCGTTTTCATCACGAATTCATTTTAGTTTTATTTTGGAATATTATTGATTAGGCATCATTTTTTTTAGATTATAAAGAATTCAAATAAATAACTGCTAGTATATATTTCGCTTTTCTATATAATTCTCTGCTTAAATGATATTTCTTCGGGGGTTTTCACCCTTCTTTAAATGGATTTGTTGTTTAAATTACCATACGTATTCCCTAATAAATATCAAGATAATAATAACAAATTGATTTTTCTGATCGATAATTTATTTAAGAAACCACTCTATACAAGGCATGAAGCCACTTGATGTTAGGAATTACTTAAATGTTCAAAGCTTGCCGACGATAAATGTTAGATTGAATCGATATTAACCCAGAAAACAGCAATTCTTAAGTCATTATCAGAAACATCGCTTCTAGAATGTAAGGATTAAAGGACAAACTACGAATTATGCGGCTGCACAAAAGTAAAATTAAGATCCACTGTTTACTTTCCTTAAATTATAGCATGGGTCAAGTTAGTAAGAAACTCTTGCGATTCGAACCAGGAATAAATCCCTGATCTGTTTTTTCTCCCTAATATCTTCACAATTTTCCATCTCTTCCTCATTTGTCTCAACTGAAAAAGTCCGATGTGTACCGCTATTCAATACGATTTTAAAGTATAATAATAATAATGTTGTTATTGTTGTTGATGCTGTTCTCGTATGTCTTTAATCAGTAGACTTCCGAGAACTTGAAACAAAACTTCGTGACCAAATATTTCGTTGCCACGCCATATTTTCAATTTATAACGAAAATTAAAACATAATGCTTTATTTTAAGCAAGGTGTTGATTTTGCATAAACGCTTTTTCTAATTTTCTATTAAAAATACGACCTTTCCATCAAAATCTGATATAAAAAACATGAAACTTCTTAATGATTAACGTTATACAAATTTATTTTATTTTTCTTCCCTCTAAGAGGTTAGACAAATGTCAGGTATCAGTTTAGCGAACGTTTTTCTAGGAAATGAACTTAACTCGAAGCTGGAGGATCTAAATCTCATTCGATGTCGTTAAATACCTATATACTCCATATCCGTTTCCTTAAATATTGCAGAAAAGTTTGAAAGTAATTTCCTCAAAAATTTCAAGATAAAATGTTCTTTTGATATCAAAATAAAAAGTTATTTTGATTTTTTTTTTTATAATTTAACACATTTTTATCTAAACGGAGTATCTTTAGGAAATTCGCTACATACTTTTTCTGTTAAACTTCAGAAAAAAATCACTATTTATTATGTTTTATTGTTTTAATTTATATTATGACATGTTATGTTCGTGGCAGTGTATTTTAATTTGCGCATTTACGTATCTAAAATAATATCATTGATATTTTTTTGTATAATGTATCATACTTATTACAAAGTAGACTAAGGGCATGTACCATGCACTAACATTATACGAGAGAATTATATTACACTGAAATATATATATATGTGTGTGTGTGTGTGTGTGTGTGTGTGTGTGTGTGTGTGTGTGTGTGTGTGTGTGTGTGTGTGTGTGTTATCGTAAGGATTAATATGTCGCTACAGATTTATGAGCATGTTTCGATCAGCTACAGATAGAATGTTCTTTTGATATAAAAATAAAAACTTATTTTGAAAAATCGTTTAATAATTTAACACATTTACACCTAATAGTAATAAACAAAGGCATCTACAGCTGATATAGCTAATTAAAAAGCTGAGTCTGTAATATATATATATATATATATATATATATATATATATATATATATATATACGTACGTATGTATGTATGTATGTATTTATATATTTCATGATTCTTTTGGGTACAGAATCTAATAATTGCAATAATGAAGGGAAGACTTTTATCATTCACGATTAAAAGCGGTTTAAAATAAAGAAAAAGGGGGCGAAGAAGATGTTTTAAATGGAATAATGGAATATCGAGTGAGCACGACTCAGGATAGAAAATGAGTTCGCGCTAAAATTTGCTCCTCATTACATGTTTTTAATGATATGATCAGTAATTGAAGGCCCGTATGTGTTGGCAAGTACGTCTGTTGCTCGATGTGTCTCCTTTTTGATTTTGGTAAGTACGTGCTGTTGGTTACAAGTAGGATTCCGTTCTGGGGTTCGGGAAGGAGGGAGTCACTCTCTTGACAACAGCACGTTTCTGCCCTCTTCTTTTCCAATCGACCACACCTGGCCTCTCGCCACCAATGTCACACCGCACAATCTGAACGTCAGCAACACGAAATACTTTTCAAGAGGAGATATTCACGACTCTTTTCTTTTTGTGACTTACAGGGAATTTTTCCCAGCTTCCATATCCTCCTATCAACAAAAAAAAGAAAGAGACAAGAAAAAAATAGCTTCTCCCACCATGCCCTGCCTTCCCATCATGCCCTGCCTTCCCATCATGCCCTTCGGGTATATAAATGAGCTAGCCATCCTTTCCTTCTTCTTTCCCAAAGAGCGATGCAGCTACGTCCGGTACGTCGTATATTACTTTTTTTGTTTTTGTTTTTGTTTCTAACCATAGCCTTAAACTGTACCTTTTTCACTCTTTCGCAGCTACCGCACCCTCTTCCACCCAATCTTAATATCGTTCAAAACACATAGTTGGAACGAACTACATTCAAAATTGTGAAGTACATTATTATTATTATTATTATTATTATTATTATTATTATTATTATTATTATTATTGTTATTGTTGTTGTAGTAGTAGTAGTAGTAGTAGTAGTAGTAGTAGTAGTAGAACATATTTTCGAGAGGATGATATTAACGTTCTCGTAATGCTCACCATTTTAAGCAAAATAACAATTTCACACCGTTGAGATGATTTGGTTGGCGAACTTCTCACTTGCTGTCTCCAACCACAGCAAACATAGATATATTGACTATATATATATATATATATATATATATATATATATATATATATATATATATATTAACTGTTTGAATTTTAGTTAGAGAGAACTCAGCTATTTTCCTTTTCATAACTGACCTAATCACATCCAGAAGCTACCAATTCCTGGATAGGATATCAGTAATTATTTTAAACACTCCATCCAATTTCGATTTGAGCAAATTCTAAGAGCACGAGGTGTTAGAGTCCATATTAAATTTATCTTATGCTTTATTGGGAGCGGGGCAAAATGAATCCCAGCCTGTATACAGTCCCGTTAATGTAGGTTTGCGGTATATTGATGTAAAATAACTAGAATGTATTTTTGTTACCAATACATCAATGAAAGCTATAAACGAGTTACTTTCTCCTTCTTAAGTGTACTGTAACGCGAGATGCATTTTATTAAATAGGGAGAAAAGATTATTTGCCTCTGATTATTTAAGAGGCAAAATGTATCCTCCACATAGGGAAAATATAATAAGGGTTTCATGGGTTCAGAACAGGGGCGGACTGGAGCTTTAAAGTGGTCAAGGCATTATCTACCACTGAAATAAGCCTAAAGTAGCAACTCGTTTTACAGGTTCTAGGATATATCCTATATATAACAATTTTGCAGATATAACGGATTTTTCATGTGCTATTTCTTGATTCATAGAAGTATAATTTGAAAAGGTCTTAAACGTATTGAATGTTATAAATTCGTGGTTTAACAAATAGCGAATCTTGTTTCACATCATCAGCAAAGAAAATATGACAGAAATGACTTGTGTTATTAATTGATTTATTTTCATTATTAGAAACAGACTTTTAGACGGTATACCTTTTGCGAGTTTCTCTTCTTGAATTCTGTCAGCTAATTAACGTTGCGACGGCGGATATTTAGTGCAATGACATTTTGGCGCCTACCGCAAAATGAATAAATAATTAAATGAATGTTGGTTGTGCAAAGACAAAGAGGTGAAAATAGGATATTTAAATATAAAAGCCAATTGTATCGATGTTTGCGAAAAGGAAAAAAGAAAGAGATTAATGTTCAAAAGGAAAGATTACAGATTTCGACATAAAAAGTGATTTATGTTGAGATTAATAGGAGGAAGCGGTGTTCAAATGTGTGTGTGAAATGAGCAGACAAAAATAAGGTTATTGAATGAAGATTGATTTTAAAATGTGTCGATAAAAGTAGATTTTGTCTGAAAATATTTTTGTCATGGACGCAAAGTAAATATGCGAGTTTATTTTTTGTTATATTAGAATTAATATAGCTTTGTTCAGTGAGAAAGGGAAAGATAGCAGCAGGGTGTATTTTGTCAATTATTGTTTGCGATGCTGATGCTGATTCTGATGCTGATCGATTGTTGATCACTTTGTGTTCGCTGCTTGAGCGAGAAAGTAGTCAAAACGAATTGTGTTTTCGACGTTTTGCTTCTGTTTATTTTGAAGTATTTTCAGTAATTTTGATACGGTTAAATATTCGATTTGAGCTTTCAAATTATCGTTAAAAGATTAGGCTGAAATTCTTTTTGTTGCTTGATTTAAAGACAAAACCAATGATGTTTTCGGGATAAAAATTGTATTTAGTTTATGATGGTCGTTGTTGACAGTAAGTTTATTGAGTGGCTGATTGATCTAAGAGACCGTCGAAGGTTTTCAACTAAGGTATTTTTCATCTATATATTAATACGATAGTGTGTGTGTGTTCTTCTGTGTGTCACGCTTACATCCGTGTCGTTTAATTGTTATGTTCTATCATTTTTCATATATTATTTTATCAAGAATACTTCATAAGTTTTGGTTTCGGTTTCGACTATAGCTGATGGCAGTTAAATCATTTTTTTAGAAATAATTTTATCACGAATTATTCATAAATTTCGGTTTCGATTATGGCTGAAGGAACCCAATATACATATATTTTTTCATAAGTTTTTATTTCGCTTTCGATTCAAGCTAATGCACCCAAGTCATACGGATATATAATTTTTTTTTTTAAATCGCAAAAAATCGATTAAACATTAACTCTATAATAATATATACAACATCTGCAAGAATTAAAATGTCATATTTAAGCGTACTCGATGACCGGGCTTTGAGGGCGTCCCTGCTAGCTTAGATAAATACTTTTGCAGTTTTAACAAAAAAAGCTACGATAATATCAGAGTGTCTCTATTTACACTGAACATCTACAGAATGCTAACATGAATATATTATATATGAATAAGTCCGCTGTGGAATTTCCACAGGTCCCGCTAGTTAATATATTATATTTTTAATTAATATATGAATTCAGCTTTCAAAAGCTGTAATTCTGTTGTTGGACTTTAAAATCATTGATGTGACTGATGTAAATTATGAAGATAAAACGTTGTGCAGTTAAAGTCAGCTGGTGTTCTTTCAAGCTCGATGAAATAATGTTGAGTGAGAAAGAGTAACGATCATATTCTCACTAGTTGTTCGTAAGGATCAGTTTGTTAAAGAAGATGCGAGTGGGAATTACACTCAAGGTAACCATGCTCCCACTGGTTGAGTGGCGGAAATTATGCCCTTTTTATTGACAAAAATGGGTTCTGGATTTTGACGGAAATCTGTGTTGTTAAAATCGTCTCCTGGTCGAAATCGAAGTGGAAGCATATTAGCTGTTATAGACTGTCATTTTCTTAAACTAGCTTCGCTATTAGCTAGGAAATATATTTTATTTTAAAAAATTATTTTCTTGAGTTAATTTGTTTCTTTTCTTCCTTTCGTGCGGAAAAATGTTCATGATATTTTTCTGATCTTTTTTTTTTTTAGCAAATTATTTTATTGGATGTAGCAAATCGAACCTCAACACGTCTAGCGTTTATCCAATCCCAGAATTTAGAAAGTAAAATAAAATCATAAAACTTATGTTGAGTTTTCTCGCTTATCTACCGGTCTACTGTAGCAAAAGAAGAAAAAAGGAAGGTCGCAAGTGTAATATCTACATAAGAGAGTATGTTTCTGCGCTGTTCACTGCTGACAGCAACACCATCAATTATGTCCTTAGTGTCAATTTTTGAAAAAATCTTTTTTTTCAACAGACATAACATGAAAGCCTCAATATGGTCTTGCGTCATTGTACTTCGAAAGCGACTTTTAATTATTTTTCAATAGTCACACGCTACCTGCGACGCGGGAAAAGTTAGAAGTAACTTGTATGCAAGCCTAATATTTCTTTAGTCATCAGTAAAAATATTTAATCTGAGGAGCAACTTGTAGTAGCGGCGATGACATGCTTTACACGAATCGCAATGGCATTCAGAATTATGATGTTTTCTTTGAAAAGTGCTCCGGTGGGGTTATTCAACCAAAAACCGTTTTCAAAGCGACATCTTTTGACCTGGTATCTCTAATCATTCCGATTGGTTTTACAGTAAAACAGTTCTGAATCCACAAGTTCATTCGCTGATACAATGTCATTAAGTAGTGAGAATAATGATGAGGCAATCGCAACAACACTTGTGGCTTCAGTCACAACCAAATTTAAAACATGTAAGTTATTTCAAGTTGGCTTTGATAAAAGAGTACTGCAACCTTTGAAACGACTTTGCATGTTTGCTTCATCGTCAGTCGAATTTCCGATGCAGTTACGTAGGTCAAGTTTGAGTGTGTTCAGAAACAAGTTGCACGAAAACTTTACCGGAAGATTCGTTGCATTACACTACGCTTACAGACCTTTCTTGGATCTATCAGAGCTATCGTACAATAACAGAACACTGGTCTTATGTTGAAATGTCAATTTTAACAGAAAACATGTCTGTGAGTTCTTCATAAATCCACTGACCTGCTAATAGTGATTATACAGTTCACTGTGGATTTCGATAGTAAAGTTATCAAAGCACCTCGACCTCGTGAACCTTTTGCATTTTATGTGACTTTTTGCTTTTTTTTTTAACAATTTGGGAAAGATGATGAACTGTATAATATCGTACATCCCAAGTAGTTTCATAAATTCCATGTATATTCCATGATCTTATCATTGTCAAGCATGTATGCTGCTTCCTCTTTGCTTCCTCTCTTGCCAATGAGTTTAACAACATCCACAGCTCTTTCCATCACTTGTCATCTTTTTCTAATTCCATCATGATGGCTACGTGCAAGTAATTGAGAAATGCTAGACATTTTTAATCAAATAAGCTTTTGAACATTTCCAATGACAGGAAGAACGTTTCTGTTCTGCAACCTAAGCATGCACATGGCTCTAGTCAGTTAAATCTTTTGATAAACGTAGAATTTTCTGAGTTGCTTAAAAACGCAATGCACACTTAACATAGGAGCGACTGATTTTCCGTGTTGTAAGGCAACCGCTATTTGTTTGAGACATCTTTTCGAAAATAAAAGATCTTTTGACAACTTGGTTGTTAGTTATTTTTATTTGAATGATAATTCCAAAACAATAAATTGTCTTCACTAGTGCACGATTCCTTGAAGTAGACAACTGAAGTTCCCTCTAATTTAAGATGCACCACTTTTTACAGCTGAAGACATATTTTCTTGTCAACATTTTGCACTACTTCAGATGCTTTTTCCGATATATAGTCATATGCCGACTCAGCTGCGAATGAATCGATTGACACTACATTAACTCTATGAGGCCCACTTTCCAACTCAGTGCCCTTATCATCTTCACTAATGTCTGCAGATACAATATTGTTTTTAACAGATCTAAAAGGTTTCTCCACTTTAATGCACTCTCTCCCAACTTTCTCTCATTTCAATCACGCTTTTTCAGTGCTTTTTGTCTTTTAAATTCCCTTCTCCATAGTCTGTTACAGATTGAGACTCTAAAATAAAATGATAATTCAGCATTCGAATATTTCTCAAAAATAGCTTAAGCATACGCATAGAATATAATAATTCTACGTGTCTCATTCAAACACGGGTGTGTTTGAAAAATATGGTTAAATCTTACTTTAATCATTTGAAACAGCTTTAAAGTTTTACCACGATTTCGCGACCAAATTTCCAAACATTCTTACAGTTCATAGGTCACTTCCCCAGCTATATTTTGAAATATTTTTTTTAAGTTTTGTTCATTAAAAAAGTGTTATTAGAAAATTAATCAAAAGCGTATAATGCGCGTAAGAAAGAGAATTGAAGTTTCATTGTTATGTTCTTATAATTTTTAGTTTTTTCGAAAAACCGCAGTATTAGAATTATGAATTACAATTTCAAATGTATATATTACCTTATAGTGTAAATTTTAAATTTTTAACATTATTATTTATAAATAAATTACGAAAGTCAAGACTTAAAAACAATTTGGATTTTATATATTGCTGTAAATTTTTATCGTTAAGCAATATTTATCGTTATTTCTATTTTATGTTTTAAAAAATTCTAATTTTTAAGAGGATGTTTATTGTGTCAATTTGATAATAAATTATTTTTAAATAAGTTATTGACAATAAGTTGACTGACAACTTTAAAAAAGAAAATATTAATTAATTAAACATTTTATTTTATTAATTACGCCTCAATAAATGCGTATTAATTACTAAATTGATTTTTCTTGCTTTATATTTATTTTGGAGTTCCAAATTTTATTCAGAATGTAAAATTAGAAAAAGAAAGAATCCATGGTTGGAAACTGATTATTTTTAAATTATTAGTATTGTAACGATATTTTTTAACTTTCATAGAAGCTTACAACTTAAACAATTAAATACTAGTCTTCTGATCGAACTGTCTCAGTTCTTCTTTAGTCCACTCTATGAACGGCCCAGAGTATCTTACTAGTGACACTACCCATGTATTTTTTACCTTTTATTAGGTTTCTGTTATATATTAGTTTCCAGGAGTTTTCTTGTTCTCCTGAGGTATTCCTTTCCAATTCTCTCTTTAATTTATGTTGCTTTGATGGCGTCTGCTTTCAGAACTCCCAAGTATTTATAGACGTCTTGTTCCTCTAGTGCCCTCATCTCCGTTTTGGTAGTTTATTATTATTATTATTATTATTATTATTATTATTATTATTATTATTATTTCATTATCATTGTTATTATTGTTATTGTTATTATTATTGTTATTATTCTTATTAATGTTATTATTGTTTTTATTATTATTATTGTTATTGTTATTATTATTGTTAATGTTATTATTATTATTATTATTATTTGTATTATTATTATTGCTATTGTTATTATTATTGTTATTATTATTGTTATTATTATTATTATTATTATTATTATTATTTAGTTTTTTATCTTCAAATTCGTAATTTCTCTTTTATTCTTCTATTTTTTTCTAAAACGTCACCGTGCCGTAAATATTTTAGGGTTTTTTTTCTTCATCTTTCTTTTTCTTTTTTTGGGGGGGGGGGCTTTTATGCGAAATTGATTTTTTCCTTTTATAAATCATGAACTTCTCTTTTCTCTGATTAAGTTGAAGAAACTAAACATCCTTTCCAAAATTATCGTCTGCAAACTTGTAATTTCGCGCTACAAAGCGACAGCGATAATATAGAAAGGTTTCTTATTTGCTCTCTCTCTCTCTCTCTCTCTCTCTCTCTCTCTCTCTCTCTCTCTCTCTCTCTCTTTCTCCTTCTCTGTCTCTGACATAACGTTAAAGAGAGAGGTAATTTAATATAGTTTTCCTGCTGCCCATTAGCAGAAAAGAAAGAAAAGGTAGCCTTTTTATTAAGGTTTTATCACATCGGTCAACACGTTAATAAATCATATCGGGAAGGTTCTCTCGGGTGACGTCTAAATGGGTGATATAGAGAGGGGTAATGCAGGTGACACTCTCTGCCGGCTAGGGTTAATAATCTTTCCTTTACGACGTCATCCGTTAATTTTGTTTCTTTCTCTTTCTCTTTCTTTTTCTTCCCTTCTTTTTGCTTATTTATTTACTTATATCTTTTATTTCACTGTTTCGCTATAGTATAATCATAATCTTTTATTATGAATCTTTAATTATTGAAATTATATATTTTATTTTATTTTATTTAAATATATCGAGTGAAACTTCCATATCTCTCTCTCTCTCTCATTCTCTCTTTCTCTCTCCTTTCTTCATTTGGTTTAAAAGTTGACTGTTCATTTTTTTATCCACCGGCTCCTCGGGCATTGCCCAAATGCCCGACTGGCAACTCTGCTACTAGTCCATAGAATAATTGCTTTTCATGGAAATCCAAGATATCCACCATTATCGGACTCAGGACTGAACCCATAGATATACCTTCTATTTGCTGATACATTACATCGTTGAAACTGAATTCAACAGATGTAGTGGCAAATTTCATCAGCTCAATAAATATGATTTCAGAAATGGGAGGAGGCGATATCTGCCTACAATATAAAAAAATATTTACAGATATCTATAGTCCCTTAAAACGGGACGCAAGTAAACAGGTTGCTAATATTATAAGAACACATAAATTTATTATCGACTTTAGACTTTTGAATAAAGTTTTCAAAATAAAATTAATCTTGAAGACAGTATTTACTGTAATGTTCTAATATAGGCTGTACAATATTTAAAATCCATTTTGCAGCTTTATGCTGTGATGATCCTACCATAGATAAAATGTGCCTTAAAGGAATGCCTAATTTGTAAGTTTTAAGTAAACCATATAACCTAGGACAGATCGATCCTGAGCGTCTAATCTCACTAGCTATGATAGAAGAAAGTACACCACTTTAAACTCACTTAACTAATTTCTTTTGGAAATTGGTTTCTGAAGAGGTTTATGTTCATCAGTTTGGACCTGGCCCAATTTTATAAATATCTCCGTGTCATTCAGTATGATAGACATTTTGTCGACATAATCATGATGATTTAGTACTATTACCCCTTAACCTTTATCCAGTTCAGTAATGGCTAACAATTTATTTTTATGTAGTTTTAATAACTGCATAATGCTCTTTGCGCAATTTAAACTCTGAATGGGATATTGGTGTACTTGCGTAGCTGTGGGCAATGTCCTTTAATCTTGCTTTTAAGTCCCTTACTTTAATTTCAGAGACTGGTGTAAGTTTCTCTGTTTGGACATTGAGGATTTCGAATTCGGAAAGTACCTCTTCCTGTTTAACACTGGGAAATGGAATACAAAAGTCTAAACCATGATCAAGTATTAATAGTTCTGAAAGAAGATAAATCATGGGAAGATAGGTTTAAGACGTTCTTACCAATATTTGAGTTGTAGGTACACCCAAAGTTTTTGTATATTAAGTGTTGCATTCACTGTTGAATTTAAGAACTAGTTTTTTTTTATGATCATGCGAGGCGAATTTTATCACAGCACGATAAAATGCTCACTACTTCCCTCCATAATTGTACATTTTTATCTTTATACCTTTCTTAATTTAACGCAAATTTATCCAAATAATTATGAATAAAAGCATTTTCGATTTTATGTCCTGGTTGTTACTGTAGAGAATGGGAGCGACCGATGAGACGGGTCAGGGGAAAAGTGGAACACCGGTCGTCATGTGGTGTTATAAATTCAGCGCTAGTCTCAGACTCGGTAGATTTTTAAGCTACGAACAGGATCCATTTCTACAGAATTTACTTTTTATCGGATTATTTTCTCACTGAAATTGGAATAGTAATGACGTCAGGACATCGTGATAGCAAACATTACTTGCAACCATTTCAGGAGTTGATAAATTTACAGAAAGAAAACAATGAGCATCGCGCCGGCAATGAAAATGTGTCAAACCGACCCCACACTAAAAAAACCGACAGACCTGTGATCGTAGATGGTTACACCGACAGGCACTTGGCTTTATTCGTTGACCCATGAACCCGGTGCAAAGAAATGTGCAGTTTAACCGACCCCGTGAACATACGCAACGAATTAAGAACGGCTTGCTCGAGCAAGGTAAACAGACTTGTTCGAACTAGTAAGATCTGAAAGTCTCAATATAGAAACAGAAGAACAACTTCTACGGCATAGACAACTCGTTGCGGCGAAAGTTCTACATGAAGGGATGCACAAACATAGATTCCACAATATGAGCCAGCAAAAAGGGAACGGCTTTGCATAGTTTTTAGCAAAGCTTCGGTCTCATACGAGGTTTTTCAATTTTACTGTCGAGTGTCATAAGAAGAGTTGTCGATATAAATTATTAAGAGGACATGGTGAGTGGCCAACTCGTAGCTGGAGTTGCAAATACAGAATACTAGTGCAAGTTGTTGGCCGAAGGCAATTATTTTTACAACAATGAAACAGACATTCCACAGACTGATTATTCTAGAGACAATGGATACGTCGACTGCAAAGCAGCCTAAATAAGCGTTCGACATTTAGCTAAACGAGGTCCGAGAAGGGACACAGAACCCCTCGAAATAAACCTTATGAAAGGTTTGGGAGGACATCACTCCCCAACGGGCTAAAAGGACGGACAAAACTGTCTGGCGAGGGAGCTCAGATGCCATAACTGCGGAATTACTGAACACTTACGAGTCAACAAGTGATTCAACACGACACCAGTCAAAATATTTAGCAGCAGAAGTGGAGGAAGACCAGCGTTTGGTGAACGAAAATAGAAATCAGCAGCAATATCACAAATCTTGCATCGAGGCACAGGTACATTCAAAAGACCTGCCCCCCCCCCGAACTGTCCATAAAACTCGAAGTATATTTGATACCGGAGTCCCATGATGAATTTAGGTGCGCCTTAGATAAGAGGGCGTGCCGTCGAATACACCATATCCAGGCCGACGCGGATACTAGTGCTCAAACATGTTCGAGTGGTCCTGAAACACTGGAAGTATTGGGATGCACTAGCGACGTGCTAATACTAGCCAGAAGATACGTGGGACTACGGACGAACTACTACATATTAAGGGAATAATTTTTGCACGCAGTAAAGTTGGCCTTAAAGAAACCAAACAATGTGTTTACGTATCAGGGAACACGTCGAGATTTTACTTATCCGAGTCAACACTGAAATACTTTGAGGAAGAAGTGATTAAAACAAGGCAACATTATGATATTTCTCGAGGATCCTAGAGACTAATCACACTCAAACCCAAGAGACAATCCCTCTGTTTACAGAAAGAAGGGCTTCTCAACCGAACGTGAAGAGTCTCCAAGATCTTTTAATAGGATATCAAGTGAGCACGACTCAGGATTGAAAATGTATGTACTAAAATTATGCAGCGTTTGAATCTATCAACGAGAGAGAAAAAAATAAGAAGACATAATATATTTTAAATAAATCTGTGGTATGATCTATGTACAATGTTAGAATCGCCTAAAAGCTAATCAGGTTCAAATCTTATAGATATATTTTCTGTTTACAAAGAGAAGGTCTGTTTAAACGAACGTGAATAGTCTCCAGCCGAAAGTTTGAATGAGAATAGAAAATGAGTAAATGCTAAAAATCGTAGCACATGACGGATTTTTAAGCAGTTGGTCAGCTATGGAATGCCTACATAGCTTGAGTGGCTAACGTTATCGACTTTTTTAATCACAGTGTTTAAATTTCTTATATTTCTTCATTTTACACAAATAAAACAATCCTAGGAATTGTTCACACTCCATCGGGCGAAAAAGAAAAGTGTCAGACCTCAACCACTATTATTTTTTCAGCTTTGACCAGGTATTGAGCACTCGCTATTTTATTCACGCTGGAATTTCTCTACAGTCTCATGGCATTTTTTTATGTGAAGTGTGAGTCAACTACATCACAATCAAGATCGGCTATACCATCAGCCACTCCCCTTTGTCAATCAGAGGCTCCTGTATCGCCTCACCGCACAATGCAAGAAAATATTATCTGATGGTCCATCTAACCCTTTCTCCTCATGAGTGCCAACAACTTCTAGACACATGCATGTATTTTAATATCGATCCCACCGACCGCTATACCAAAGAAATATACGCTCGAAAGTGGCATATATTTGCTAGTAATATTATCTATATATTAATACGATAGCGTGTGTGTTCTTTTGTTTGTCACGCTTACATCCAGGTCGTTTGATTGTTATGTTCTTCTATTTTTGTCATAAATAATTTTACCAAGAATTGTTCATAAGTTTTTGTCTCGGTTTCGACTAGCTGATGGCACTTAAATCATCTATTTTTTTATATAAATAATTTTATCAAGAATTCTTCATAAGTTTTGGTTTCGGTTTGAATTATGGCTGAATGAACTTAAGTTAATATATATATATATATATATATATATAATTATTTTTTTACTATAATAATTAAATACCTACAGACACTAGTGTTTCATCCTTTCGGGATTCTTCAGTGCATACATACATATATTTTTTCATAAGTTTTTATTTCGGTTTTAATTCATGCTAAAGCACCCAAGCCATATGGATATATTTTTATTTTTTAAATTGCAACTTTATAACATACAAAAATCGATAGAACATTGTCTCTATAATATTATATAAGAAATCCGCAAAAATTCAAATATCATATTTAAGCGTACTTTACAACCGGGCTTCACCGGGCGTTCGTGCTAGCTTAGATATATATACTTTTGCAGTTTTACCAAAAAAGTTACAATAATATCAGTGCGTCTCCATTTACACTAAACATCTACAGAATGCCAACATCAATATATTGCATATGAATGAGTCCCGCTAGTATATAATTAAAACATCAATAAATTATTATTATTATTATTATTATTATATAATTATAATAATAATAATTATAATAATAATTATAATTATAATTATAATAATAATTATTATTATAATAATAATAATAATAATAATAATAATAATAATAATATGAAAAAGCAGTACAACAAGAATTATGCAAACGTCTGGATCTTAAAAATCCAGATAAATTGTACAAACACAAACTGGTGGCAGTACTTATAACGAAAGTTGGAAGATCTTATGGGATATGAATGTACAAGAAGATAAATCAACTTAAACAAGAATACAGGGTGGTATAATAGTTAACAAGAAGAAAAATTCTATCAGATCGTATATTTCACCGTTCCAACAGACCACAGATTTAATTTAAAGGAGACGAAGAAGCAGAGCAAATACACGGAACTGGCCAGAAAACCCACAGGGATATGCAAGGCGAAAACAGCCAAGATAATACTAATAATATGGGGGTACTAGAAACATTCATGAAAAACATTTTTCCAAAAAAAGGGAAGAGATTGGAATCTGGAGGAGTGACTGAAAAGATACAAGAGATTGCAATAATAAAAACAGTAGAAATATTAAGGAAACACTTTGCAAAGGTTTTCGAAAAAGGTAGGGAGTAATGAATATCTGGTGAGGTGTGTTGCTTAAACTCAAGATAACCCCACAGTTGTTCTCAGAGAGAAATCTTTGATGATAGCGTATGTGAAAACTCTTAGTGCGTACTGATAATAATAATGATTAGACACCTTGAATAAAGAACGAGGAAACTAATGACGATGCGCAATGGATTACACCCAAAAGAAAATACTAACCGACTTTATGTGACAAAAGAACGAAGGAGGAAGGGGTTTATAAATGTAGAAGACTGCATAAGTAGCACAAAAATACTTGGGAAAATGCCTAAGGCAAAACATAGAAATATTGATCACCGCAACGAAAGACACCGCCAAGAAGGACAAGAAACGATGAAAACAGAACCAAACAAATAAGAAAAGTTGGAAGAGAAAGAGCCATATGGAGGATATATCAAAATAACAAAAGAAGAGAATTGTGAGGGGACATGTATGTGACTAAGGACACATGAACATATAAACAGATTCCCTACTGATGGCTGCACAGAACAATACTATTAGAATCCACCACAGTAAAACTAATATAGATAAACCGCTATGGCTGACTGGGATAGCTTCCGTTCATTTATACTAGATCTACCCCTGCGTTCCATGTTTAAAAAGGATGCGTCCTCTATGGTATCAGGCCTGACTGAATGGTTAACTGTAGGTATAGACCGTTTCATACCCTCCATTAAATTCCAGCACAAAACAAAAAACAGCCGTGGTTCTCTCCGGAATGTGCTGCTGCCACTGCGCACAGAACTCACTTTTCCCATTGATTCAGACGTAACAGATGTACTGAGATTAAACCCGCTTTCAGGACTGCCAGCAACCAATGTAAAATGTAATGAAGAATGCGAGAGAATTGTATGCTCAGTCCGTCAAGTCCAAAGTGGCTGACCAGCGACTTGGTTCCCATGAGTTTTGGCAAATAGCAAACAGAATCCTGAACTGAAGCGTGTGCTCTATCCCAACCATCATCAATGGACCTGATGTAATCTCGTCAGCATCAAAGAAAGCCAAACTATTTGCCAATAACTTGGCAGCTAATTCTACCGTATGCGATCAAGGGCCCCCCGCGTATTTCCTCCTGTATCAGAAAACACGCTATGCAGCTATACAAATATCTGTTCGTGATGTTGCCAAGCTAATCACAAACCTTGATTCCAGTAAAGCAACTAGCCCTTACAGCATATTGCTTAAAAAGCTTAAACCATAACTAGCTCCCATATTTACAAAGCTGTTTAAGCGTTGTCTTAGGTAGAATTGCTTCCTAACACCCTCGAAAGTCTCATTAGTATGCCCTGTATTAAAGAATCCAGGTGATCGGCCATCTCCTTCTTAGTATAACCAGTAAGTCTCCTGTGTGTCATGAGTAAGTTACTTGAATCTGTGTTTAATAGAGAAATAGTCAACCATATCAGCAAAATAACCTTCTTAGTGACATGCAATATAGTTTCCGTTCTGCTTGATCTAAAACAGATGTGCTTACGGTTATTTCTCATATGAATAGCGAAACTCTAGACGAAGGCTTCCATTTTTAGGGCAATTGCTCTTGACATATCAAAGGTCTTTGATAGAGTATGTCATAACGGTCTACTTCACAAGATCTCCACCTCTGGTATAGCTGGAAATGTCTTTTCAATTATTAAATCATTTCTCTCTGATAGGTTCATAAGAGTAGTGATTGATGGGCAGAAATCAGAAGCTCATAGTATTAATGTTGAAGTCCCCCAGAATTTTCTGCCTGATCTATATTAATGATCTTCTAAATCACATCCTTAGATCATTCGTAGACATTTATGCTGACGAGACTACCATCTATGGCAACAAATCAAAGGCCGTAAACGACCAAATTCTTTCCGATTCTCTCTCCTCTGATCTCGAGCATGTGGTACAATGGGGGAAAAGTGAACGGTTACTTTTAATGCATCTAACACTAAGCTTCTATCTTTGCATCATCAATGTTCTGATCCTTATCTGGCATTAACTTAAATGAATGGTTCTCGTCTTGGGGACTTTCCATATTTTGACAAGCTCCCGGGCGTTATCTTTACTCTTGATCTGAAATTGAACACGTACATACAACCCGTTGCCAAGGTGACTGGAAAAATGGTGGGATCCTTCTATCGATCCAGTAAATATCTACCTGCTGATGCAATTATCTACCTATATAAAAGCCACGTACGTCCAAAGATGGACTATTGCTTTCATCTGGGCAAGAGCTGTTAGGAAGACTTATCCTGCTTTGACAGAGTTAAGAATAGACTTCGTAGTCTAGTGGGAGATTCTCCTTTCTGTTCTCTGCAACCTCTTTCTCACAGAAGAGATGTTGCGAGCCTCTCTCTGCTTTACGGTTATTTTCGTGGGAAGTGCTCGTCTGAGCTCCATTTACGGTCTCCGATCGCCAAACATTCATGAGAAACACTCGTCTAGCTGAAAACACTCGCAATAATTTCCCCCACACTTTAGATGTGCCTAAACCTAAACGTAGATTTCATGAACAAAGCTTTCTTTTTGAACTGCACACATGTGGAATTCTCTTCCGATTGCCTGCTTTCCAGCTGACTACAATATGGTCGTCTTCAAGTCAAACGTAAACAAGTTCTTGATGATCCGTTCCCCTTTAGTAATCCAATTTACCAAATTTACACTTCTAACGATTACTGTGAAACTGGCTTTTTGATCACTGTGCACTCTTTTACCCTTATCCTCGAGTGGCCTCTATGCCTAACTGAGTGGTAATTATTTTGTAAGAAAAATAAATAAATGAAACATGAAAACAATATATTTAGACTTTTTTTAAGAGAAAAAAAAACAGTAAACAACATATTAAGTGAATGCAGTTAACTAACCCAAAAGAAATATAAGGAGAGACACGAGTACATGGGGAAGGCTATGCACTGGGAGCTCTGCAGATGACTACACATCGAATATGTTAATAAATGATTTATGCATAAACAACAGACAGTACAGAAAAACGCAAACCACAAAATCCTTTGGGACATGGGCATACAAACAGATAACCCATCCAAGTATAAAGATCAGATGTCATAATAATTTACAAGAAGAAAAATTCTGCTAAATTGTAGAATTTTCCGTCGTAGAGAGTGAAGATCATAGACAAAAACACGAAACAAATATTCGGAACTTGCTAGAGAATCAACGAGAAGTCTAAGATTAAGCAACAAACGGTAATGCTGAAAACAGCAGTAATCGTAAAAGAAAATCCTTGCGTGCGGAAACTAATCCACACATACGACAAATGCAAATCAGGCATATAGAAACTGTAACAAAATAAAAATAAAAACACAACCACGAGAACTGGAACAGCAGAACTGTAAATTGCCTATTCCCCTTCCACAAAATGGCGTCAGCAGGACTGACACGATTAAACAAAATAGTCGAATGGTCAGGAAAAATTGAATTGCCTAGGAGGAAAAGCACTGGCTTGCCCTCCAACGAATGAATACAAAGAGAACTAGGATCTTAAGAAAGTGTACTATCATTCAAATTCCAGTAGATACCAAAGAGAAATCAGTGGTAAGCGGCTGTTACGATAGTGCAAATTCATTTGCAAAGATTTTCTAAAGATATAATGGGTACTGGAAATTTGGGGATACTTGTTGTCACCCGGAACCAAAGAAACACGACTAGTTGTCTCAAAGAGAAACATTTAGTGATAATTATTAAGCAATAATCGTCATAACAATAATAATAATAATAATAATGAGAAGAAGACGAATAATAATAATAATAATAATAATGAAAATAATAATAAAAATAATAATGAAAATAATAATAATAATAATAATAACAAAACTAAGATTAAGTCTTATAATAATAATAATAATAATAATAATAATAATAATAATAATAATAAAACAATATTTTATAATAAAAATGAGAAGAAGGAGAATGAAATAATATTAATAATAAAAAATGATAAAAATAATAATAATAATTATTATTATTATTATTATTATAACGAACAACAATAATGAAAACAACTGAAATATTAAGGAAACTTCTTGAATGTTGAGACAACACACACATGAACCACAAGCGCAGGCCACACAAACTGCTGCAGAGACAAAACTGTAAGCGCTCCATGGAACCAAGACTATTGAAACTGCATACCTATAAGTTCTCTAACCCTGCCCCTATCCCCATTATGACATCACTGCACTCCCACCCCAAAAAGAGTGAGACCGAATAGCCAAATAGAGTCAATGAGGAAGGAAAGACCAATGAGGTAGTACTGACCAGACCTACGCTGTATAAAAGTGAATAAAACTGGGACCTTGGGAAGGATTATTGCCACTCAAATTGCAGTGAAGACCAATAGTTGCTGCCAACGAGAAATTATTGAGATAATACAAATTTATTCGCAAATGTTATCGAAAGAGGTGGAGAGTACAGGAAATCTGGGGAGACTTGTTGTCTCTCAGCTTCCAGGGAACATCACAGGATGTTTTTAAGGAGATCTTTGGTGACATGTATGAAAGCTCTTCGTGGGCCAATAATAATAATAATAATAATAATAATAATAATAATAATAATAATAATAATAATAATAATAATCGGAAGCACAAAGCAAAAAGCCAAAAAAATATTAAATAAAATAAAAACATGATTCAGGTTACTTAAAAAAATGTGTTAGATATTGGCAGAGAAGCCAGGGGGGATTCTATGGATTGCACACATCCAAATGGATTTCATGTGAACGCATACGAGACTTTCCACCGTTGTCTAGTTGAATGCATAATTTTATCAAGAAATAGGTGAGATGATATCGGTCAAAGGATTGAAACAATAGACAAATGAAATATTAAACATCCTAATAGGAACATAATGTTTATATCAATAAATCTTCATAATGAGAAAAACAGCTAGTCTGTTAGAGAAAAACGAGGCTGTTACATTTATTCACCGCCCAGCACTCGACACGACGATACAGACCCCTCTCACGCGTTTTCAGAAACGTCAAAACACCAGTAGCAATTTATAACATAAACTGATTTGTTGGTGTGAAATATAAAAAAATATATATATTATTTATAGATCAATTGTTACGGTTTTACTTGCTGTCAGTGTGTATCTATCTTATACCAGCGGCAAAAGTGCATGTTAATAATTATATACATTGGACAAACGCATTTTGAACAACCGACCGCAGCGAATACGAGACAAATATAGAAGAAGATAATTTTAGTAAAATCGAAAGCACATAACCATTTATTTCATTTTACAAAATAAAAGGTTTATTCGATACAAAGTGACGTCAGATTACTAATATAATCGATGTCCGTTAATGATGAGAGACTGAAAATGGCATTATATCGATTTTTTTCTGTTATATAATAAAGTCTATAAATGAAGGAAAAATAAAATATTCTTTTTTGATTCATGTAATATCAATAAAATCTTATGTTTGTGATTCTCTTCACTTCAACTTTGATGTGTTCAATATAAAGGCTGTGACCAGGTGACATTTATTGACTTACTTCTTCCGCATCCCCAAAGAAAATAATAATGCAATATTAAATTAGCGTCAACACTGCAATATTTATTTCATCATAAAAACTAAACATAAAAAGCAATACATGTTTAAAAATATTTTTTGTGTAGAATTCAATTTTAGTCAGCAGATGGAGACTTTGTGTTGAAGATATTCGTCTTATTTACTATCACCGAACATCTGCAGATATGTCGAAGGTAATTGATTTTGTATTTTATGTATACTAGCTGCATATACCCGGCCATTGCATGGTAGAAATATATTGCCGAACAGAGGAATTAGTCACATACAATTTAAGATACAACGAATATCGCAACTTGTTACGGAAAGTGACAACATGTCGGATTTAGGAAAGTATGAAAGGTCCTGAACTGTCGTCTAAGCTTCCGCCTCTGCCCAATCGACGAAATGTTGCATCTCTCTGCCTGTTCTACAAGTACTTTAACGGTAAATGCTCTGACGAACTGCAAGCACTTGTACCCCCTCGACGTAAGTATCCCCGACACACCCGACCAGCAGCTAAATCCCACCCCTTCACAGTAGATATCCCTAGATGTAAGAGAGCCTTCTACTCGATTAGTTTCTTCCCCAGAACCGCAAAACTTTGGAATTCCCTTCCGCGTCTCTGCTTCCCCAACTGTACTGACATGCAGAAGTTCAAGTGTAAGGTAAACCGACATCTTGCTGCCCAACTCTCTACATAGTACACCTAATGCTTATGTCCCTGATAGTAGCCCCTTACATCAAAGTGGCAGCGAGACTTGTTTGGGGTGATAATGTAATAAAAAAGTATAAAACACATCCATCTTGGCTTATTAAAATCAAACTCGAAGTTACTTTGATGGCTTAAACGAGAAATAACACCTACAACTTAAATAAATAATTACGCCCAGCTTTAAATGCAACTTTTGTCAGCTATTAATAATCAAAAATAAAATAGATTCAATATAAATTAAATGAATAAAATTTAAATACTATTTCTAAATTAATTAAAACGATTCAATTACAACAAACGCTTGATAAAATCGAGCTAATTATTAAAATAGATTTTCTTTAATGTAATATACAAATGAGGGTATTCATTAAATGTAGATTTCTTTTGAATACATATATTCATATATGAAAGTAATGCTGGAATAAAGTGTATATAAGTCCGTATTCAGTATGAAAATTAATTTGTGAAACAGTGTAGCTTTTGTATATATTAATTAACTTGTGAACAAACAGACAAAAATACCACTTTATTATAATACGAGATTCAAGCAAGCAAGAACGCCCGGGCGGTCTACAAAATGTTGATATTATTAATACACACACACATACACACACACACACACACACATACACACACACACATATATATACAGTGATGATCATATTTATTGGCACGGTAAAATAAAAGTTAAATTTTGTCTAATAAATTCTAAAAAAGGGATTAAATTAAAGAAAATAACAAAGTATATTATGTATTTTTAACTGGCCTTTCCGATGCAGCAATCGGATTTTAGAAAAAAATAAATAACAAAGGAACAACAAACATAATTGCAAAAAACCCTTGTTCAAAATTATTGGCACGATTTATTTAATAATCAATTGTATAGCCTTTGGCCTTGATTACCTTCCTCAGTCGCTTTTCATAGTTTACAACCAAGTTGTTGCACTCTTCAGTAGTAATTTTAGCCCACTCTTCCTGACAATAATCCTCCAATTGAATAAGATTCTTGGGCTTCCTTTGCATTACCCTCAATTTTAATGTTCTCCATAAATTTTCAATTGGATTAAGGTCTGGGCTTTGTGATGGCCACTCCAAAACATTAATATGATTGTCCTCAAGCCATTTCTTAGTCAGTTTAGCCGAATGCTTTGGGTCATTATCTTGCATGAACCACCAACGACGACCAAGTGAGAGCTCTTTAGCAGAGTCTTTCAGGTTTTCATCCAATATTTTAACATAATCTTCCTTTTTTATGCTACCTGTGACCTTAACAAGTCGCCCTGGTCCAGAGGCAGCAAAGGATCCCCAAAACATCAAACTGCCTCCACCGTGCTTTATTGTGGGTATGGTGTTCTTAGGCAGGAAAGCTTCGCCAGATTTTCTGTAAATATAAGACACTTTATTATGGCCAAATAACTCTATTTTCGTTTCGTCAGTCCATAGAACACGTTTCCAGAATGCAACATCTTTATCAATATGACGTTTTGCAAAGGCTAGCCTTGCTTTCAGGTGCATAGGCTTCAATAAGGGAGTCTTTCTCGGACGACATGCTTTTAAACCAGCTCTCTTCAAAACTCTACCAACTGTATGTCGAGATACATTCACTCCAGAGGTGCTCTGTTCATCAACAATCTCCCCAACAGAGATCCTTGGGTTTTGTTTTACTTGTCGAACAATTTTCCGTTCATCTCTTGGGGAAAGAATCCTTTTTCTCCCTCTACCCTCTAAACTCATAACGTGGCCTTGCGATTTGAACTTGTTTATTATGGCTCTAACAGTGGATTTGGGAAGGTTTAGCTTCTTTGAAATCTTATCATAGCCCTCCCCATTGGTATGGCATGCTACAACAAGCTTCCTGACGTCTTCGCTGTGTTCCTTAGTTTTAACCATGGCGATTGAAAATTATAATTTAGTCACTTATAATAGTTTAAATAAATCGCTATCTAAAAATTATCTGAAAAAAATTATTCACTGAATTAGCGTTAAACAAGCATAATATGGCTATAAAAAAGTTCAGAAAGCACGTAAACCGGAAATTGATTGATATTATACTGATACTAAAAGAAAAACAAAGCCGTGCCAATAATTTTGAACAAGGGTTTTTTGCAATTATGTTTGTTGTTCCTTTGTTATTTATTTTTTCTAAAATCCGATTGCTGCATCGGAAAGGCCAGTTAAAAATACATAATATACTTTGTTATTTTCTTTAATTTAATCCCTTTTTTAGAATTTATTAGACAAAATTTAACTTTTATTTTACCGTGCCAATAAATATGATTATCACTGTATATATATATAAAAGTGAACGTGTCTGTGTGTGTATCTCTGTGTGTTTCTATGTACATACATGCAATAACTCTATCATTTTTTAGTCTACAGACTCGAAATTTGATATACAGGGTACTGAGATTTAGGAAAATCGATGTGGTCGGTTTTTGACCAGAAATTTGGCGATTAAGAGGTCAAAGTTCAACGATTTGACTTTTGAGAACTCTGCCAAACTCCTCCGACAATTTTGGGTCTACACACTTGAAATTTTAGATATAGGTTCCTTGGACATGGATCTTACTTAATAACTTGATTTGAGCTCAAAACAATAAATTTTCAAGGGTCAAAGTTTTAAAAAATTGACCTCTGCGGTCTCTTCCAAATTACTCAGGCAATTTTTGGTCTAAATATTTGAAATTTTACATAAAGGGTATTCAGAGAAAGGGCAAGCCTTTTCATCGGTTTGGGTCGAAAATTTTTAGTTACCAATATATAAATGAATGTATGTATGTCTGTTTTCATGTCTGCGTTAAACTTTCAATAGATGCGACGGATTTTACCAAGATTAGTATCGTTCTTAAGTTTAGCCTTTCATACGACAAATATTTAAAAATTGGCTAAAAACATTAATATCTTCCCCTTCAACTAGGCACTTTTCTAGATTTTCCTCGGAGTTGCACGTATTTATCCTTATGTTCTACATTGTCTCTAGTTGGTCCATAGATGCTACTATGGATAGTAGAGACAAAATGTCTTCCTGCGTTTGCTCACCAACCCTGACTGATTGACTGAACTGGCTTATCTATCGTGAATATCTGATAACTCGTTACTTTGACTCACAATATCAGGTCTATTTTTTTGTTTTGGTAAACTGAATTGTATTGTTTTACTTAACTGGAATAATTATATTATTTTATTATCCAAATATTTAACCGTAAATGTTTTATTGTTTTGTACGATGTATCTTCCCATCTATTTGAATAAAAACAACGTGTAATATACCGAAGCGTCGTCTTTTCTTTTCTGCAATATCTGACATTAGTGATCATTGTTCGTTTTCCGCGAATTAACTGCTCCAATCATCTATTGAAAATAACCTCTAAGATTCTGCTTATTTCTTAGAGATTACCTGCAAATAACCTTGAATAGTTACTTTCTCACAAAGGGGATACTAGTGGAATTTTTCGCATTCACTGAAGTACTTATTTTCTAAACAAATAGAATATCTCTTGGGTGGTAATAATACTTGCAGATCTCTGCACTCTCCTTTTCTTCTAGTGAAGCATGTATTATTGCAACGTCCACCAATCAGATGCACTAGCAATAGAATTTCTGCACAGCACGTCTTCACATAAACAGCTGATTTTTCTATTTCTCATTGACTGACATCCTTACTGACTGACTTATTTCAAAATAATCTTTAATCTAATAATATGTGACCACGTTCGACCAATCAGAATCTTCGAATTTCTGTACTGCCTTCCCTTCAAAATATGTAAAAAATAAAATGAAAAACTAGTCTTCGTAAAACACCTTCTTAAAAAATCAATAAATAATATGTAACAAACAGCGAAAACATCGAATGTGATTATTGATTCGAAAATGGTAAGACCATGTTTTCGCAGATATCTTGCGTTCAGCTATTGTCTGAATTACAGTGAACCAATTCCACTATCAGCATGCCTCGTAGAATCTTTGCAAAATCAACAAGAAGAGATTATTTCATTTCATGAATTATTCAAGCTTTTTTATTCCCTTATGATCTAGCCAGGTGACGACGCGACAACTCGCTGCCTCAATCAATTATATTTCTTTTCGACAACAATATAATTAAAGAATATCAATGTTCAAAGATTTCTAAGATATAAAAATGTTTGCTATAAATTTTAAATGCTGTTGGTAAATACGAGAATAATACTTTTTTTTAATTTTTTTTATTACATTTTCACCCCATACAAGGCACATTGCCACTTTGGTGTAGGGGGGGGGCTACTAACAGGGGCAACAACTACTGCGGTACTATGTAGGGATTTGGGCAGCAAGATGTTGGTTCACGTTGCACTTGAACTTCTGAACGTCAGTACAGTTGGGGAAGCAGGGACCTGGAATGGAATTCCAAAGTCTAGCGATTCTGGGGAAGAAACTACTGGAGTAGAAAGATATTTTACATCTAGGGACTTCTACAATATGGGGGTGGGATTTTGCAGCCTGTCGGGTCTGTCGGGGGTGTTCACGTCGTGGGGGCACAAGTGCTTGCAGTTCGTCAGAGCATTCACCATTATAATACTTGTAGAACAGGCAGAGGGATGCAACGTTTCGTCGATGGGACAAAGGCTGAAGCTTAGATGCCAGTTCAGGGCCTATCAGATTTGCGACTCTCTTTTGAACCTTGTCAAGGAGCGAGAGACTAGTAGCCGATGCACCAGCCCAAATATGACAGCAATACTCCATACATGGGCGAATGGTTGCCTTATAGAGGTACAGAAAATGAATGCATTAAAATGGTTGAGTTCGAGGTGTCAACTGCATCACAATATTATAATGTGTCGGATGATTTGCAGTCAAATTTGTAATAAATATATTTAACTGAACAACACGCATTTAAGTTGATTCTAAATATCGGTTTTACTTTTATAAGTATAGAAGTATTTTACTGTGATTTTTTCAAAATCTAATAAATATTAAGGTATTAATATCATAATCAACAAATTATGTATTGTTAAGATGGCCAAAAATAACATTAAATAATATTAAATTAATTTTCATTTCAATTCATAAGTTCGCTTTTCGTTTACTTATTTGGTTCTAAGAGTTAGATATTGAACTCCCGGATAGCGTCGGCTGACCTGTTGGAATAGTAAGGTAAGTAATATCGATGCGATATGTTTAAATGTTATTGAATTTGAAATATTCAATAGAGAAAATGCTATAGAAATGGATGTTTTTGATAACACGATAAATAATTATTACTTAAAATATTTACGGGATACTTATGATAATTGGATAATGATAATTATAATGATTTTGGAATTTTAGTTGAATAATAATAATAATGATAATAATATATATTTCCCAAAACAATAAGATTGGCCTGGTATCGTAACGTCAAATAATTAACCAAATAAGAGTTACTAGATATTCAAGAAACAGATAAGAATAGTGGTTAATTGGTCAGGAGCCGTCTGCCAATGGAGGTGTGAATTCCCACCTAGTCGCACCAGGAGCGGTTACGAGTTGTTTACCAGGCCCTTTCGGGTCACAGTTGTGATCCCTATGTCAGACGACATTCGTTCTACAATATACGAATTGGCATTATTTGCACTGGTTCACCACATATGTTTTTGCTTAACCTTTAAAATGGCATTGCTGTTGACAGATAACCAAAAATAATCAAAACACAATGATTTATTATTTTGCTATTTTCTCTCAGCAAGGATTTTTGCTGTCGCTCGGGCACACTGTATTTAATAAAGAGTTATTTAAGCTTAGTTTTATAATGAATTTTAAGGTTTCGCTCTCTCTCTCTCTCTCTCTCTCTCTCTCTCTCTCTCTCTCTCTCTCTCTCTCTCTCTCTCTCTCGAGGAGCCAACCGCCCTTTGGGTCGGTCATGTGGCAAATTTTCTCAGATATGATCTTAAAGATAGTAACCCCACTTCTGTTGGGGCGAAAAAAGGTAAATATAGACGCAGTGGTCTGAGCAAGTGCAACTCGGAAGCACATAAGATAATTTAGGATCTTTTTTGGAGATAGGCTTACAACATGTAACTCGAGCAACATTGAAATCAGAAAAGACGTTTCTAGATCGCTACTTAAAAAGAACGGTGGGCGTCCATAAAGAACTAGGTGAAGTGAGGCGAACTATCCGTTTGTGTTTTCTCTCCCCAATGCGTATAAAATTAATCTATCTCTTTGATGTTTCATGTAGCTCTTTTCTTTGCAGGAAACTTCTATTTAAAAATGTAAACACTTGCATCTGATTGATTGTAAAAATAAGTAGTGGATTTAGACCTCACTTGTTTGAAAGGGTAAGGTTACAGGTTTGACAGTTTGTTTGACTGCTGTTTTCAACTGACAATACAGAGTCTCTAACTCTTAGAGTGGCTTCTCTATTATCACTTATATAATAACAGAATAAATATGTATGGAAAAGGGGCCCTGAAGTTATCTCTGGTGGGCTTTCTCGGGGCCACAATCATCTAGATAAGACTCAACTAAGATTCTACTTGTGTATGCATATTTTGCATTCGAAGTGATTCACTTGACCCAATACTACCCCCAACCTGAAACAAAAACGAAATGAAATGACATCCCAAACAAAGATCACAATCACTTAGATAACTATCCAAACAGATTCAATTAGCTTCCTCGATTAAGGCTTGCATTGACAAATATCTGTGGACTTAAGTGTAACCTAGATGATGTAGGGCATTTCCCTCTAATTAACTCCATAGAAAACATAACCTTAAGTGAAAATAACCTAAACTCCATTTCCTCTCTAATTGCTTTAACATGACAGAATACTCTAAGAAATCAAAAAATCTACAATCAAATGATCATGTCCTCATATATGGGGACCAGACAATGCCGCGGGACATTGCTAGTTGATTAAAGAACAGCTTGTAGTCTGGGTGGCCCATTGACACGAATTTAGGGGAATTCTCACGGCTGGACTCTAATGATGATGATGACTGTTTGATGTTGTTTTACATCTGTTTCTTGAGTGATAATCAAAAAAATCCCCCCCTCCGGGAATGGATAATAAAACGCGTGTCTACACCAGAATGAAGTCATAAAAATAATTCCGAAATATAACAGATGGACTCGTGCGTTGAAAGACTATCGATGAGGTCGTTTGCCGGGCGATTGAAGAAGGAGGCATGAGTATTAATTAGACGTGACGGCTCGTATTCCTGGGGAGGGGACGTTATCTCCTTACTGGCGTGTTGAGAGAGGGGTGGGTGGAGAGAAGCTGAGAGAGGAAAATCTCTTCCTTCCGTTTTATTTTGCTTAAATAAATGTAAAGGTCCCTTTTATTATTTTTTTCTTTCTCTTTTTATCTTCTGCGACCAAGTGGTCAGGTTCGGCAGGCCCTTACTGGGCGCCTCTCCAAACAAAAGCGCGGCTACTGATTGGTTAGCTGGCACTTGTGGGCATATTTGGAGAGCTGGGGTGGGATTACAGCTAGCCGATATTGATAAAATGAGGTGAGGTAAGGGTGTGATAGACGTTTGTTGCCATGCGCTTGGACGACACGTCCCCGATACGCTTTTCTCTGATCCTTCCCCGCATACTGACGATAGAGAAACCTAAGTGCTTGAAAAAAAGAAAAGAAAACTGTCAGCCCCCAGTGCTTTCATGATTAGGCCAGCGTGTAACTATCATTTGTAAGGTCGAAGGCAATAATCAATTCTATGTTAAGAAAAGCCAATTAAGCTTTGACGTTTTTCTTTATTTGAAAACACCGTTGTTGAATGCAATATATTTCTCAGATAGTCCAGGTGACCGTTTGGAAGCTGATTCGAAAGCAGAACTGGAGAGCGGACGTCGGCGACGGAGACGAATTCGACCACTAGACGAAAACACGGGTGACGCCATAGGTATCGGCTACAGCTGCATTAGCAGTATCAGAATTTTGGGGACATTCACAGGCGAAGTCGCCATTTTGAATATACACCTATCTTTCTATCAGATTTTAATAATAGTAAAACGTAATTTAAACCCGTAAATTTTATTTCAATAAAACGAGCAAAGACCAAATTTTAATATCATAAAAGCTTTAATAGAGAAATAAACAATTTTATTTATTTTTCCGTCGATTTCTTCACTTAAGTGACACTTAACATTCGAACAATAACATTACTTGAATCTTACGATAATTATTTTAACGGCAAAATAAAGAACTTACCTGGTTAATGAGTAAGATATGCTTTCTTTTAATCTTCCTGTATGAGAATTTATTCATATTTATGTATTATAATCCATGTATTTTTAAATGGAAGGATTTTTCCAACACACGGCGACGACGGCGTGTCTTTAAAGCAAGTTGTAACGACACAGGAAGTGAAAAATTATCTCTTACTTATGTACGGAGGCCTATAAGTGTAAAAAAAACCCACTAATTCAGAAACCTTAATAATCTCGATATTGGATTATATTCCTTCAAATTTTCCACTTTTAAAGGTTTTCGGAGGCGCTGAAAACATAAATAAACATTTATATATACGGCAAACGAAACTAATAGTTTCCAAGATAAAAAATTTTACAAATGGTCACAAAGTGGGGGGTCACTTTTCTATAATGATGTGACGTCAAATGGGCACCCACTTTATGGCCACATTGCAATGAACAGATTGACGGTAGCAGTACGTTTTTGCCTGACTTAAGGGAGATAACTTGTCCGGGTTTTTTATTTTTGTGCCTTGACGCTATCGTAGACAAAATCTGATAGTTTTCATTTTTTCATTAACACGGATTACTATATGACGCAGATGTTCAATGGTATTTTTCTTTTTTTAATATCTTAAAGAAATACCTGAATATTTTTTTTATTATACTATAAATCTGCATTAACCGAATTCGTCTTTGTTTTTTTATATATCGAAAAAAAGGAAACCAGGAATTAAATATAATTATATAAACTGATGGACTATTAATTACTGGAACATTCTAAACAAAACTTAAGCTTCCACGTAAAAAAAAAAAAAAAAAAAAAAAAAAAAACACGTGGTTATCGAAAAAAGAAGGATTTAAATTTTGGACTTTACCGGTAAATTACCAGATAAGTGATATTTTTTTGTTGTTTTAAATTTGAGTATTTTATTTATTCATGTTTTATCTTCAATTTGTGATATATAAAACGTTTCAAGCAAAATTAATTATTAAATTTCTCATAGACATTCCAAAATGGGTGGGTGAATTCATAAAACAACGTTTGTCTAAAATATTATATTTAGTTTATCGGAAAGAGCATAAAATTTTACATTCACCCTGAAAAAAACGTAACAATTGAACGAATAGGAAAATTTTGATAGATTTTTAAAGTTTAAAAATTGAAAAATATTCATCTCATAAAAATCAATTGATTTCACTACGTAACAAAATGGCTTCCCAGAACGCACGCACGCACTTTGTAAACAATGTTTTTTAAACAATGAAAAATAATATTTCTATTATTTTTTAAACAACTTAAATAGTTTATTTTGGAAGCATATTCTATAAAGAAAATAAATAACCCACTTTAGAAAGAGAAATTACGAGTTTTCTATATTTTAATCGCAGTTTTCTGTTAGGGGTGTCAAAAATTCCCCCAAAATTCTGATACTGCTACAGCTGCATCTCAACCCCCAAGTCTGTGCATCTGAGCTGCCCTGTAGGGGTTACAATATACTTTAGACTATCCTTTAAACACTGCATTAGTTACTTATATTTTTCTACCCGGCAGGACTGTACCATAATCGACCATGTCTCTCACAGTATATTCCAACTTAGACCCAACAAATCAATCTCTTTTATATTTCCCTATGCAGACTGAAGCCACACTTGACGATTTCAAAATCACCTGTTTTCATGTCCTCGATATCATAAAAAAACTTAGACACCTTCAAGCCATGTAAGCTTAAGCTCATCCCTGCTATACCAACAAAGAAATCAGCTAAGCTATCCTTTGTACTTTCCAAAATCTGCAATAAATGTCTTGCTAAATCTTGCTTGCTTCCCGTAATAGTTATAAAACTGTCTCTATAGTGCCAGTGTACATAAATCCTGGTCAACGAACTTTCACTATATCATTTTCTTCCTCCCTTTGCTAAAGTCTTTGAATTATTTACTATCAAGCACTAGTCGACTACTTCGTAAAAGTTAATGTTCTCTCTGGCCAAGAGTATACATTTACGGAATACCGTATTAGTGTCGCTATATTTACGGCAATCTTTTACCGCATATACCATGTACTGTGTAAGGCGAAGAATATAAGGACTGTAGCCCTTGATATGCCCAACGCATTTGAGAAAGTCTGGCACAAAGGGTTCCTAACGTAAATTATATCATACGGTATAATTGTACGGTTACTAAATATATTTAAATCCTTCTTGAACAAGAGGAAGAGTCAGGTTGTCTTTACTCGACGTCCATCCAAATAGCATGATATAAAGGCAAGTGTTGATTCTTGAGCGTTAGACATTTCTGATAATCAACAGCGAACTCTCTAATAAAATGTTGTCTGAGATGTTATAACGCTTTATAATAGACATGAGGGTAAACCGAATGTACAAATATCAATAAGTCAATTACATTTTCTTTAGGAAACGACTTTCAGTCTGTTGGGAAATAGAACCTTAAATAGATGGTAACATTAAAGGCTACCACACTGAACGTATTTCCTTTAACAATTACAAGAAACCTTCTCAATCACTGATAGCTATGAGTAATAATGCCATATATAAGAGTTCTTCATTTAAATAACTCAGCTTCACATTCACTGGCAACATGAGCAGGAAGAAATACATTCAGGGCATTGTAAAAGCTACTGCAAATATGGTAGATTCTCTCTCCAGTACTAGAAAACCACTCACACCTGAGAGCATCATATACCTCTACAAAGCAACCATTCAACTATGCATGAAGTATTGTTGCCACATCTCGACTTATGCATTTACCGTTATTTGATAAAAAAGAAACAAACGCAAAGCTTATATTTTAGCAAGCGACATACACTTTAATACATGGTATAAATATTAACCAGCTGATTTTTATATCTTTATTTCTCCCTCTCTCCTACTCCATTAATATATATATATATACATATATATATATATATATATATATATATATATATCTTATATATATATATATATATATATATATATATATATATATATATATATATATATATATGAGAAAATTGATCACATCCTGTCTGCTCATCCTTCGGCTAACCTTCACATTTGCGGTGACTTCAATGTCCATAATGTGGAATGGCTGACCCACTCAAATAAAACCGATGACGAGGGGAGGTTTTGTCATGATTTGCCATTGCCTATGACCTCACCCGGTCAATATGCAAGCCTTCTAGACTTTTTCTTCACAACTTCCCATGAGTTGTGTTCATGTTCCGTTCTATCTTCTCTGGGATCCTCTGACCACTCTGTTGTAGCAGTTAAGATAAAAATGAAATGTAATAAGTCTTCATACGTACCCCTCCACCGTACTGTATATCGATACTCTATGGCTGACTGGGATAGCTTCCGTACATTCACATCTGACCTACATCTGCATTCCATGTTTAAAAAGGATGTGTCCTCTATAGTATCAGATCTGACCAAATGGTTAATTGTAGGCATAAACCGATACATACCATCTAAAAAATTCCAACAAAAACCTAACAGCAAGCTATGGTTCTCCCCTGAATGTGCTGCTGCCATCGCGCACAGAAATCACTTTTTCCATAGCTACCAACGTAATAGATGTACGGAGACTAAAGCTGCTTTCAGGACTGCCAGCAACCACTGTAAAAGCGTAATAAAACATGCAAGAAAGCCATATGCTCATTCTGTTAAAACCAAAGTAGATGAGAAGCGGCTTGGTTCCCAGCAGTTCTGGCAAATAGAAAACAGGATCTTGAACAGAAGCGTGCGTTCTATCCCAAATATCATCAATGGACCTGAGGTCATCTCGTCAGTATCAGACAAGGCCAGTCTATTTGCAAAGAACTTTGCAGCTAATTCTACCCTATGCGACAATGACCATCAACTCCACGTATTTCCTCCTATAACAGACAACACGCTATGCAACATGCAAATATCTGTGCGTGAGGTCGCCAAGCTAATCAAGAACCTTGATTCCAGTAAAGCAACTGGCTCTGATGGCATTCCAGTTATAGTGCTCAAAAAGCTTCAACCAGAACTTGCCCCCATACTTACAAAACTGTTTAAGCGTTGCCTTAAGGAGAAGTGCTTCCCAGCACCCTGGAAAACCTCATCAGTATGTCCTATATTTAAGAATCCAGGTGAAAAGTCATCTCCCGCTCAGTACAGACCAATAAGTCTCCTGTGTATCTTGAGTAAGTAGTTGGAATCCATATTAAATAAAGTAGTCAACCACCTCAACAGAAACACCTTCTTAGTGATACACAATATGGTTATATCACATAGGATTAGTGAATCTCTTGACAAAGGTTTCCTTTCCAGGGCAATTTCTCTTGCCATACTGAAGGCCTTCGATAAGGTATGGCATAAGGGCCTACTTCACAAGATTTCCAGCTACGGTATAGCTGGAAATGTTTTTTCAATCATTAAATCATTTCTCTCTAATAGGTTCATAAGAGTAGTGGTTGATGGGCAG
Source organism: Euprymna scolopes (assembly GCF_053919585.1). Lineage (NCBI taxonomy): Eukaryota > Metazoa > Mollusca > Cephalopoda > Sepiida > Sepiolidae > Euprymna > Euprymna scolopes. The sequence goes on from NC_136485.1 coordinate 14,141,460, forward strand.
AAATCAGAGGCCCACAGTATTAATGCTGGAGTCCCCCAGGGGTTCATCCTGGTCCCAACTCTCTTTCTGATCTACATCAATGATCTCCCAAAACACATACTTAAATCATTCGTTGACATCTATGCTGATGACACGACAATCTATGGCAACACATCAAAGGCCGTAAATGACAAAGTTCTCTCTAATTCTCTCTCCTCTGATCTTGAGCGCGTGGTACAATGGGGGAAGAGGCGACTAGTCACTTTTAATGCATCAAAAACCAAGCTTCTATCTTTACATCATCAACGCTTTGATCCCCATCTGGCATCAATTGAAATGGATGGCTCTCGTCTTTGTGATGCTCCATGTTTTGACAAGCTTATTGGTTTGACCTTTACTCCTGATCTGAAATGGAACACGTACATCAAATTTCTTGCCAGGGACGCTGGGAAAATGGTGGGATCCATCTACCGCTCCAGAAGCTAAGTACGTCAAAGGATGGAGTACTGCTGCCACATCTGGGCAGGAGCTGCTAAAAACAGCCTATCCTGCCTTGACAGAGTACAAAATAGACTTCGTGGTTTAATGGGGGACGCACTTTTCTCTTTCCTGCAACCTCTCTCCCACAGAAGGGACGTTGCGAGCCTGTCATTGTTTTATCGTTTTTTCCATGGCAGGCAATCTCTCGTCCCCCCCTCGCCAATCTTTCACGACAAACACCCGTCTGGCTGAAACTACTGGCAATAATTTCCCCCACTCTTTATCTGTGCCTAAATCCAAACGTAGATTCCATGAGCAAAGCTTCTTTCTTAGAACTGCACGCCAGTGGAACTCTCTGCTGCTTGCCTGTTTCCCATCTGACTACAACTTGGACGTCTTCAAGTCCAACATAAACAAATTCCTGACAAACCGCCCCCTTAAGTAAGACACTCTATCAAATCTCCAATACTAATGATTACTATAATACTATTTCATTGATTATTGTGCATGCAATAACCCTTATCCCTGAGTGGCCTCCTGGCCTTGATAAGTGGTAACCCCCATGTAAAAAAACAGAAAGAACAAATAAGGAATGTATGCAGATGATTTTGAATAAATCTGATAATATCTTGAGTGGATGTAAAATATAAAAATTGGAAATAATTATTAAAGTGAAATTCGTTCATAAATCCTGGCTAAAAAAAAAACTTGTTAAAAATGAAATCTCAAATTTAGAAAGTCGACCGAAAATATCCGGCACTAGTTGGAATGCTTTTGACATAACAGTGAACAGTTAAGAAATAAATTCGCTTACCAGGTCCACTAAAGAAAAGGATTGGACTAAAATAAGGAATGTAATTGCATAATCCTAACGCGAATGATTCGTTAAATAAATAAGAGAAAGATCGGAAGATAAAGAGCGACAGAACAGACAAAAAATAAACTGCAGCGCGTAGAAATCCCACACGTAATTAAAAATCAAGAGTCAGCATAATGTTTGCTGTTGTGGCTTACAGATATGATGTTTAAGATAATTATGCAAGTACGGTGTAATTATTTGGATTTGCTAAGAACGATCAACAAGCTAACCAGTGATTAATAATCCATCAACAGAAAACGCCTACGATTTATATGGAAAACGTTGGAGAACGGAGAAACAAATACTACATTGTTAAAGCATTTCATCTTCCCCTCTTACAAACCCCTTGTTATCTGTTCCACACCTTATTAAAAATACTTTATTGCCTCTCGTGCATCATATTATAAAATCCTCATTATTTCAATTCAAAATAAGCATTAGGTCCTCAGCAGCTTATTACAAATCCTAATATATCACTCTGCAATTTATTTCAAAACCGTTATATCCTTTGCGCCCTATTTTAAACCCTTTATTATTTCCATGCATAATATTATTTTTAAAAAAATTATTTTCGCCTTCATATAGTATTATAACAGTCCGAATACTTTCTGCCTTTTAATCCCATGAGCTCAGTGAGCTTTCTAAATGCATACACACTCCTCTCTAGCTTAAAGGTCAGTTCTATAAGGGTCTATACATATTTCTCAAAGATCTCCCTGTCATTGTTTGCTAACTTGAATACACGAGCAAGTTCGGACCAGGACTCTTAAGCTAAGATCATCAATCATTCTGGTGTTGACAAGCCGTAGAACGCTACCTGATAATGTTCTTATCACAGTCTCTGCATAACCAAAACATTTTTCGTCAGCAAACAACAACATGGAGTATCCTGGTGACATCCAAGATAATAACCCTGGCACCAGCTTGACCTTGAGATCATAATTGTGACTCTAACACGTAGTTATTGATTGTGACACCGACCACAACATGTATGACAGTAAAATTGATCCCCAAGCAAAAACATACTCTCGTATTAACATCAACAGTATGAAAATAACAGGCTTGCGCGAGTGTTTCGCCAGTACCGTCGGGGACACTTTCAAAGAGGGAGAGACAAAACCCGGACTGGTTCAAATTATACATTTTTATATTAGAGCCAACACTGAATGCAAATGAGAATCTTACGTCAACAACAAAAGGAAAGTGTCTGGGAAAATAGTCACTGAACACAGGAAAGCCAGTAGATACAATGGCGATCTACCTCACCCGCTTAGGAGCTAAGATCACAGTGTAGAAAACGTTACATTATGCAGCACTCACAACACACTCTGCGGAAGCATTTAAAATATTCATCGGGTGCTTCGTTTAAGCATGCAAGGAGTTTGACATAACGATCATCCCAAATATACTAAACATACTAAACATACTAATACCCTCGTTGAAGGTTAAAGTTGTATAAAATACATCGCCATTGGCGACTACCCAGTAGAGTTTTCCAGGATTTCACATGCATCGGTTTCAACATCTCTTTTCGTAGACAACTTATCAAACGTATCTGTAAGGCAGCCGTTGTTAGTTGGATAAAATAATTCAAGTACAACAATGTGAAAAGAACCTGATGAGATCGCATACTTGGTATTCTAATTTGGTTATATATATATATATATATATATATATATATATATATATATTACAAAGTTTGACTCCTGTCCAGATAACTACATCTAAAATTTCAAGTGTTTAAACTCAAAATTGGCGGTAGAGTCTGGTACAGTCTGCAAAGGTCAACTCATTTAAATTTGACATCTTGGCAGCCAAATTTTCGGTCAAAAGCCGATCAAAAACTTTCCCCGTGTCTAAATACACTTTATGTAAATGTCAAATGTTTAGACCAAAAATTGCCTAATCAATTTAGTAGAGACCGCAGAGGTCAATTTTTTTTAACTTTTACGCCAATTTTGACCCCATAACATTTATTGTTTTGGGCTCAAATCAAATTAAAAGGTTTTTCCATATCAAAGTAACCTACCTCTAAAATACCAAGTGTTTTGACCCAAAATTAGCGGAGGAGTTTGGTAGAGTTTTCAAAGTTTGACTCCTTCACAGCCAAATTTCTGGCCGAAAACCGATTAAAAATATATTTCCAACCCTCAATACCCTTTTATGTCAAATCTCGCGTCTGTAGACTGAAAATTGACAGAGTAGTTTAATAGAGAAATGTACACACACAGACACACAAACAGACAATATATATAGATATTTCCATTTATTATTGTTGAAGGTCGACTGAAAACATGGAATAAATAACTACAACAAAAAGAACAGTAGAACAAATATAATGAAAGCAAGAAAGTATATACAAATATTTACATAGCATCCATTTGTATAGTCATGGGGAAACCGTCCCTGGAGAAGGTGTCAGCTGGGTGGTCGTCGACTCTCGATCTTTTGTTTCTCTGAGTCTTTTGCTCAGTCGCTCGTTGGGTCTCTCCCGTCCTTACGATACCAACCTTTTTATATAGTTGACACTCCCCGTATGCTAATAAGGTAGATCCTACCACAACAATTATATATATATATATATATATATATATATATATATATATATCCTTTTTATTAGGCTTATTATGGAAATAGCGAACTTTTCAAGTACGTTTATCAGCAAAATCCTTTTTACAAGGATATATCCACATACCAAGGCCTGAAAACTACTCGAGAATAAGACTTAATGATTGCCAGGGGGCTGAAGACATAACATCGAAATTATCGATAGTGGTGAAAATTAAGCTCGATTTGGTGCTTTAAGAGTACAGCTTAACAAGAACTTGTTTACATTGAACTTGAAACGACCATGATGTAGCCAGCTGAAAATCAGTCTCGCAGTATAGAAGTCCACGCGCGGGAAGTTTTGGAAATAAATTTTGTTCGTGAAATATTCGTTTAATTTTCGGCAGAGATCGTTTTTAGTGTAAATTACTGGCAGTGGTTGTTGTTAGACGAGTGTTTGTTGTGAATATTTTGTAGGGGTAGCTAAATTGAAGCTCAATCAAGCACGTTTCATAAAAATAACAATAGAGCATATGTATACTTACAGCATCTTCTGTGAGAAAGAGTTCTGCAAAAAGTAAATATTTGTGGATTAATCCATGCAGAATATATATATATCTATAAGAATAAATAATCAATTAAGTTTTAAAAAGTTACGAATCTAGTTTTTAGAATCAGTTCTTATAACACTATGCCCCTGCTTGCAATATAGTCGGCGTGCGTATATAGATGTCTGTCTCTAAATGTATGTTCCTATTCGTGGTCATATCTCTACTGTGCGTATCGGTGTTGTGTCGCCTGATCTATATAAACGTATAATGTGTATATCTATTTTTTGTTTTATTTTACTTCAGTTGAAGTTCTCAGAAATCAAGGGGCCCACGACCTGAGGCTAACACTTGAACTCTATATGAGACAAATAGATATTCGAATGTTTCATTAAAACCTTTATCTCTAAAACAATGAGTTAGTAAAGAGAACATAGTTTTACCCTTCTCAATTAACCATTTTCATATGTTGTAGTTTAACTTTCATTTTGGTCGCTTGGTCTTACTGGATTCCAAGACAAGAATTTATCTAGTTTGGTGGAGTATCCAGCTTCATGCTGCTACTTGAAGTAACCTCACTTGGAAAAGGTGTACTATTCCTTGTAAAAGCTAATGTGGGTTAGCTATAAAAAGGAGATATATTTGGGCAGCGAATACTATGTGATTTTGAATATTTGGTCAGGGATTAGTTCTAGGGAAAGTATTATCATGTCAGGTTGTCCTGACAAACCCCTATATAGAGAGACGTTAGACACTCGAGGATAGTATCTAATAGCATTCAAGTTCTCTATTTTTTTAATTTTCTTTCTTTGAAGATTGTAACACTGTGTATGGGGCAGCCAAACCAGCTGCCAACATTGCCCTGCTTTTTATTAAAACCAACCGAGAGCTCTTTTTAGTATCCTCGTTGTTCCCTTAAGGGCAATTGCCTGGATCTCTTTTGCACTTGGTTCACCAGGAATATTAGTTAGGTAGGACCTCAGGTTCTTCTTCAGAAGCCCTGTGGCACCTATAATAACTGGTATGATTGATATCTCCCTAAGATTCCAATTTCTTTTCATATCATACATGAGACCTTGGTATTTGGCCTGTTTCTCTTTTTCAGCTGTGTTAAGACCTCCATTATTAGGGACACTCACTTCTATATGTATACATGTCTCTGTGATGTAATACATGTTATATATATACGTGGCTCGTGTATATGGGTTCATGTATGCGAGTGTATGTATAACAGAACAGCATGTGTGCGGGTGTATATACATTCAAGTACAATTCACGTAGCATATGGATAACGTGACAGTTAATAATCTAAACCAACGTATACTTATACTCAAGGCAGTTCAACTATATGACAGGTCCACTAACATAAGCATAATGGCTGTTTGGTAACGTGCTACTAATATTAGTTTGCGGGTGCCCTTGGTCTGCTCGGACACTAAAATGAAAGTATTTCGCTATGTAGACAAATTCTTTATGTGTTTTTTTTTTTGTTGTTGTTTATTTCAGTTTTCACACTTATGCGTTTTTTTCAGGAGTTCGCAACGAGTTTCTCTTTTGGTTCTTATATTTTTCGTGGTTGTCTCCTGAAACGCTTCTGTGAAATTATAAGACCAAGTCATTACGGGAGCTAAAAGCTCCGTCCGCTATCCAACTGTCTCTAACTGACTGTCCGCCTACGTGTATATATAAAAATATCTCTTTTGTTTTTTTAATCGACGTCACAAGTCATCCACTGTTTTGATAAAACTATAAAAAATTATCTATTGTTACGTGTATATATATAAAACTCCCTCCTTTGTTATTCAACTGACGTCACAGGTCAATCTTTCACTGTTTTTTTGTAAAAATTATAAAGTTATTTGTTTACTCTAAATAAACTTTTATGTAACTTTGTTATTCTTATTTACTTGCCTCCCCACGAGGACAGAGTAAGGCACAAGATCGCTTTTTAATGTGGGAAAAATTCAGCTCCTGAAAAGGGGGCACTCTAGGTTGGAAAAAAAAATTAAAATTGTCTCAGTCATGAAGGAATTCTCTTCCATTAATCAATGACAAAAACATTGAAGTATTAAAACAGATACTACACAAAAAGTCAAACTTAACATTCCAAATTTATTTTAGTACGACTTTAAATCTATTTAAACAACATACTTTCTCTTAGTTAAACATTCTATTCTTTAAAGCACATTTAATAATCGCACGGACATCTCATGTTTCTTTTTCTGGCCACCAGCCCTCGCTCGGGAATCCTTTTATTTAATACGCTTTAGCTACCAAATTTAGGGAGGATCACAAGAATTGGACAATCAACTTTACTAGATCTCACTACTCAACCCCCACTCAGAACCTTGTCAGACCACCACCATCGAGAGAGTAGGCCAGTGAACATGACAGCGTAACGTCACTTCCTGATCAACTTGATGGTATAGAAAGTGTCTGGTATTCAACCACGTAGTGACGCTAACAGGCATAAAAATATGGCGATGTTCTAAATAGAAAGAACAATTCTCCATTTGGGTAATAATTATTATAATTGCACATTGGGATAATTTTAATCTAACAATATATGGTAAGTGAACTCGTTTCTGAACTTATTTCTATCGGCGAAAGTCGAATATTTCATTTTATTTTTATTTTTTTTAATTGCAAAACAAACAATTTTTATATAATATTTTTCAGTCCGTTCTTTTAATAATAAATTAACTTTTCACTGAGTATTTCCAACCAAAATTTTAAATATAACTTCTGTATTTAAAGTAGTAGTTATTCAAATATTTCAACATATAATCTTGTGGGGGAAATCCAGCTTCCCAATAAGGGGCACTCTGGATAGGAACAAAAATAATCTCAGTCATGAAAGATTTCTCTTCCACTGACCGAAGACAGAAAAGCTAAAGTTTAGCATCAAAACAGATACTACACTGTGATCTTGTTTCGAAGGCCAAAAATATTTGTGTTTAACGTTTCTTTAATTATTTGTTCCTTAAATTCATGATTCAGTTTTATCAGTATTAAATTGTATATTGCTTTAACATTACTTAATTTTATATAGATAATATTCATATTTTATATTGTATAAAGTTCAGTTTCATTATTAATTAAACTGTGTTTCTTTTTCTTTTTAAAAATGTTTTCAGTCTGACAAATCTTACCTACATTGCCTGCAGATATTTTTCAGTTAATAGGCCTTCTTACTCCCGGTGGCCGTGGTCAGACAGAATTTCAAATACTAGATTTTTACGTTTCAGGTTTCAATATGTCTTGTTTGAGGTGAAAAAGAGTAAAATATATATGCCTGCTCACCAACTTCTTTTTGATATTTCCTTAAATAAACGAAATATTTGCATAGCCAATTTATTATTAATTAGTATTTTTTATTTTACTCTTTCTTCTGGAAAATTTTTCTAAAATAGCTTGGCCTATTTTGATCCATTGAAAATGAACTGGTGTCTATATATATATATATATATATATATATATATATATATATATATATATATATATATATATATATATAATTATTTTTATACTGTAATAATAAAATACCTACAGACACTAGTGTTTCATCCTTTCGGGAATCTTCAGTGCAGGATTCGAACTCGGCCACACGAGACATCTCTGGCTTGATCAGCAAAGACCGTATCCATATATATATATATATATATATATATATATATATATATATATATATATATATATATATATATATATGAGAAATTCCATTACAACCATCATCTTTCTTGTTTAAGGCGCCTACACAGTTCTTGTAGATGGTCTGTGATTGGTTAGTTTTGCATCAGTCAAGTGAATTGCTTGGCGCCCTTTTTGTATCATGCTTTATTAGCTACCTTTATTTCTTCATGTTATATCACCAAACTGTTTGTGAACAAAGGATTTACATCTCTACAAGCAGAGACATCTTTATATTGCTGAAAATATCCTTAGTGCAGGATGACATCCTTTAACATTTCTTCATGTTTATATTTGCCATATTTACCAAATATTGGAACTTATCTCAATTCAATTAGAGTCCCAAGCGACTCGTTTTATGCCTTATTATAGCCGCAAACATTCCAGCCGAAAACACCATGAATATTCATGGATCCTTCCGAGGAAAAAAGAACTACCACTCCACCAATAGGAGTTTACACTTCTGGCTCCATAATATGGAGGCAAAACCGGACCACTGTTTTGCACTTGGGTTGTACCATGACCAATGACTTTTCTTTACTGTTGTTATTGAATAAATTTTGTGCTGAAACATGACTTTGTAATCTGTGGTTTATTTTGCCTCTGACAGGGAGTAAATAGTTTGCGAGAATGAAATTTCTCACAATACATATATATATATATATATATATATATATACATATATATATATATATACGGATGAAGTCACAGATATCATAAAGCGTGGTACAAATGTTGATTCTCGTAAGAAACATTGTAATCAGATTGAAGATTAAACATAGTATATGCGACAATAAAACAAAAAAGAAGCAAATTACTTTGAATGATATTGTAACACAATATATCAGAAACAGACAAACTAAGACACTTCTGTACTGTTTTTAGTTCCCCTTAACTTTTGTACAGCTTTAAGCCGATCTATTCTGCAACACGGTTCCAAGTCTGATGATTACTTTAGCAGAAAACTAAAATTAACAGGTTGATTCAACATTATATCAGATTCACCCCTGTAGAAAGTAGAAAGATATGCACCAATTTTAACTATATATATACTAGGATATACGGGTAGGATTAAAACCGATATCTTCAAACAATGCTCACCTGGAACCGTAGGGATTCAACGCCTCTATCCTCTGGAACGTGGCGCAGTTTTATTTTAAATAAAATTCTTAGCAGTTAATGAAAAAAAAAAGAAATTTACGTGCGGTTTTTGAACCTACAGACCACGGCATGCGAATGAAAAAAAAAAAAAAAACGCTGTCAACTTATCCACAGTAGAATTTTCTACGGCCCGTTGTTCTACCACTGTTGCTAAACAATGACATAGATGATAGATAGATTAAAATACTGGTTTCGATTATAGATTATCCGTAATTATCGGATGTATTCTGAGACAAAGCTTAACTAAGATGACTCCCAGACTTATACACTAAAGTTTTGTAAATTTTAAAGAAAATCTGATCAGCCGTTTCGGAGTTTATAAGGAACGAGCTCACACACAGAGACAGAGTTGCATTTATATATATATATATATATATATATATATATATATATATATACAGAGTCTAAAGAAGCTTTGCATAAAAAATATGTAAAAATTAAAATAAACAATGCAGTTTAAATTCCCAGAAAAAAAGCAACTAGCTTTAACCTATCGCAGACTTAGCACCTACATAATCCGATTTTTAAAAGGTTATAATTACAAAAGAAAGAGAATTCATTTATATAAAGAGAGGAGAAAAAAAACTGAAATTGTTAAATAGTAATAGCCGATTTCTCACATGTTTCAGATTTTACAAGAGAATTTAACTATATAAATATGAAATGAGGAAACCTTAAATAAAATTAAGGAAATAGAAAACGGGCTGCTTACCATGTAGCTGTTTCGGAGATTTTAAAACACACACATATATTCTGTAAAAGTCTGAGGAAGCTACAAACGGCAAAAAAACGGCCGAATAGCTGAAACAATAATGTAACTTAACAGAAAGATACGGTAATAAAAAGTAAAATACATATTTGCTCTACAACAGTATTGAGCACTTTCTTCAATTTTTATGTATTACCATTTCCACTATATATATATATATATATATATATATATATATAGAGAGAGAGAGAGAGAGAGAGAGAGAGAGAGAGAGATCACCGATGAGTCTGGGCAGTACCGGATGGGTGACCATTTCGGAAGGCTAGCGCTGTATGCACCGCACCAAAACGTAAAAGTTTCAAGATTTCTATCTAGGGTCACGTTTAATTAACTGAGGGGGATGCAGCCCCGAATAAACTCACCTGGCGGGTGGGGGACAAGGTGGTACTCCACGGAATGGTATAGCAACAACCTGCTGCAAGATGCCTTCCTAAACCTGCATTGCATGGTAACATATGAAGTTGTGCTTCGTGCATAAACTAACAGATTTTGTAGCTTGGGTGGGCTTAATCCGAGTATATATATATATATATATATATATATATATATATATATATATATATATATATATATATATATGAAAATGAATTTTTGATCTACAGATGTAATATTTGGTATATAAGATATTCAGACATATGGATTTTATTTTTAATTCGTTTTTACCCGGAAAAAGGTTACTAAGAGATCAAAATTGAAAAATTAGTACGTTGGAGTCATCGATTTGGGTTATTTTTTACACAGGCATCACCACTTATCAAGGCCATTAGGCCACTCGAGGATAAGGGTTAAAGAGTGTACGATAGAAATTGGACAATATAGTAACCGTTAGTAATGGAGATTCGGTCAATTTGTTAACTTGTATAGAACGGCTCATCAAGAACTTGTTTACGTTAGACTTGAAGACAACCATATTGTAGTCAGCTGGAAAGCAGAAAAACGGAAGACAATTCCATAGGCATGCAGTTCTAAGAAAGAAGCTTTGTTCATGGAATATACGTTTAGGTTTAGGCACAGATAAAGAGTGGGAGAAATTAGTGATAGTGTTTCCTGCTAGACGGGTGTTTCTTGTGAAGGTTTGGCGAGGGGGGACCATAGAATGGAGCTCAGCCGAGCACTTTCTATGAAAATAACGATAAAGCAGAGACAAACTCGCAACATCTCTTCTATGAGAAAGAGGTTGCAGGAAAGAGAAAAATACATCCTCCGCAAGGCTACGAAGTCTATTTTGAATTCTATCAAGGTAGGATAAGTTCTTTCTAGCAGCTCCTGCCCAGATGTGGCAACAGTACTCCATCCTTGGGCGTACCTGGCTCTTATAAAGATAGAGAATTGCATCAACAGTGAGATATCTACTGGATCGATAGAAGGATCCCACCATTTTTCTAGCGACTTTTGCAACGGATTTAATGTGCGTGTTCCATTTAAGATTAGGAGTAAAGATAAAAGCTTGGTTTTAGATGCATTAAAAGCAACAAGCCACCTCTTCCCCCATTGTACCACTTGCTCGAGATCAGAGGAGAGAGAATTAGAGAGAACTTGGTCATTTACTGTCTTAGATGTGCTACAATAGGTAGCAGTGCCATCAGCATAGATGTCTACGAATGATTTAAGTATGTGTTTTGGGAGATCATTGATATAAATCAGGAAGAGAGTTGGGCCACGGATGGACCTCTGATGGACTCCAGCATTAATACTAAGAGCTTCTGATTTCTGCCCATCAACCACTACTCTTATGAGCCTATCAGAGAGAAATGATTTAATAATTGAGAAGACATTTCCAGCTATACCCTTGCTGGAGATCTTGTGAAGTAAACCTTTATGTCATACTCTATCACCGGTCTTTGATATTTCAAGAGCAATTGCCATAGAAAGAAAGTCTCCGTCGAGAGATTCGCTAATCTCATGAGATATAAATGTAAGCACATTTGCTGTAGATCTAGCAGAACGAAAACCATATTGCGTGCCACTAAGAAGGTTATTTTTGCTGAGATGGTTGATTACTTCTCTATTTAACACAGATTCCAGCAACTTACTCATGGCGCAAAGGAGACTTATTGGCCTGTACTGTGAGGGAGATGACCGATCACCTGAATTCTTAAATACAGGGCATACTGATGAGATTTTCCAGTGTGACGGGACGAATTCTACTTAAGACAACGTTTAAACAGTTTTGTAAGGATTGGCGCATGTTCTGGTTGAAGTCTTTTGAGTACTATAATTGGAATGCCGTCAGGGCCGGTTGCTTTACTGGAATTAATGTTTTTGATTAGCTCGGCAACATCACGTACATACATTTGTATATCACATAGCATGTTTTCTGATACTGAAAGAAATGTTCGATGTTGGCAGTCTTGGTCGCAAAGGTTAGAATTAGCTGCAAAGTTCTTGGCAAAGAGTTTGGCTTTGTCTGATGCTGACGAGATTACCTCAGGTCCATTTATGAGAGTTGGGATAGAGCACACGCTTCTGTTCAGGATTCTGTTTGCTATTTGTCAAAACTGGTTGGAACCAAGCCGCTGCTCAGCTACTTTGGACTTGACGGACTGAGTATACAACTCTATTGCGTTCTTTATTACTTTTTTACATTGGTTGCTAGCAGTTCTAAAAGCGGCTTTAGTCTCAGTACATCTATTACGTTTGGAACAATGGAAAATGGAAACAATGGAGA